>NC_055685.1:23164661-23764661 GCF_017639745.1 Melanotaenia boesemani
TTAAACAACAATCTGGGAAGACACATCTCGTGATCGTGGAAAAGAACATCGCTGGGATCAAGCAGTCAAGCAGAGAAAAACATCTAAGAAGGTTGCAGACACAACTAAAATTGAGTTAAGAACTGCCCAACTCATTATTAAAAACTGGAAGGAGAGTGGAGAACCATCGTCTTTTAGGAAATGTGGTTGACAAAAACTCTAAATGGTTGTGATTGGGGTTCACTTAAAAGTTTGGTGAAATTAAATTGAAGCAAAACAACAGTAGAACTCAGGTTTATGTTTAATAATGAAAGTAAGAGCATTTCCATGAACAATGTGAAGGGAACTCAAGGGATTGGGACTGAACAGCTGTGTAACCATAAGAAAACCACTAATAAGTGAGGCTAACAGAGACAAAGGCTTCAATGTGCAAGGGAGAATAAAGATTGGACTCTGTTGCAAGAAGGTAATGTGGTCTGATGATTGCACAATGTTCAGAGTCTCTTCTAATACAAGATCTTAGTGAAAAATTAAAGGAATACTAGATGGAAATAAATCTGATGATATATAAGTTTATCGAAATAATGCCGCAGCGAATACAGTGTGACCTTTGTTTTAGTGGCACCTTCCTTCTTTTGGCCAGGCACTGTATTTCAACACATTTACATATCTATTTTTTTTCTTTGTCAATACCTCAATACATTGTTTTTCTGTTTCAACCAATAACCAACAACCAATAAGAGCATAACGGCCATGCATGGGAGGAAGCATTGTTGGCAGTAACAACTAGATTTAGATCTAGATTTACAGACTTTTCAGACCAGGATAATAACTTTTTTTCTAAAAACAAAAACAACAAAAAACAAACAAACGTACAAAAGAGCATTTGAACAAACTGCAACTTCTTTCTTGGGTAAACATTCAGTATTTACCTGTGTGATGTCCTTGTCTCAATATTCTGTATTAGCTGTAAAGACCAAAACACAGACACATTTCAACTATTGAGTCAACTGGCTTGATCGCTTAGATATGGTGACTGTTTAACATTGTCATGTTTATGTTCAGGATCCAGCCCCCCTCAATCTTTTACTGGAATAAGCAAGTATAAAAAAAATGACAGAGTTGTATAAATTCCACATCTGATATTAAATTGTAATCTAAAGCAGATCTTAAGCACACTTGAACCATTTCAAGTAACCTGTTGTGTCCAACCTGTTTACCACACCTATGATAACCGAAATAAATGGTACAATGGTTTTGCATTGTAATAAGGTTAACAATTTTCAGACATGACACCATATATCACATTTACCACTTTAAGTCCCTTTATACTCCCTTGAATGGCATAGCACTACAAGCTCTCAGTGTGTTTTCAGGAAGATAAGTATTAACTGAGGATCCTTAACCAACCACAACTCAAAGTCAAATTGGAATTCTGACTTACTGAATCAGAATCAAATCCATTTGGGAAATTAGGGAAGTTGTGCATATCTCTTATCAATGTACAGATGAGTGATCCTTATAGATTCTGCAGACATTCTTTGCTTGGTCGGCTCACTGTGCATGGCAGCAAATTCCAGTGAAAGACTATTCTTAGCACTTGGCACCTTTTGGAAATGACCACTGACTCAGTGCTAGAGCACAATCTGTCACTAGCTGCTACACTTTGCTCACTGACAGATTTACGTATGGATGACATGGGCAGCCAACCAGGGGCATCTTGTTGAGGGCGACAGAGGACACCAAACATAAGAATCTGGAATATTCACATATTGCTGCAATCTGCTTTCTACTGCTCAGTTGAGCTTCATGATGTCTGTAATATTACGTCACCGTGCAGGACTTAAAAGATGAAGCTTCTCTCAGGATACCGAGCCCACTGGCTCTAAACTCTGAAGCTAACAAGAGCCCTGTGTGTTCTGTGTTCAAAAGCCCTCACAATAATGCAAAAGCATCTATATAACATTTAGTGTACACGCAACCTCTCAAAGAGCACATCACTTTATGCATTCAGATATCGTAAACTGGCATTTAAAGGTAAGTGGATCCATTTGAACTTGGACACAGAAAACAACATGAAGTCTCACTTGCTTCTCCTTAACTGTCAACACAACTGGAATAGTGGGAGAGTCTGCAACAGAGATGTGTCACGAGCAACTAAAAACAGATGCTATATGTCTAATATGTGCCAGACTAAAGCTCTTTCCTTAATCTAGAAGCACACCAACAAACTTATTATCAGTTAAAAGGACCTGTTGTGTTTTGTACAATAAGAATAAAAACTTGTTGACTCTTTCGCAGAATTTTGAGGCTATTGTGAGCTCACCCAAAATGTAGATGGCAACATACTAACCTAAGGGAAATGTCACTATATTGAAGGAATAAGTTGTTTCTGTTGGAGATTGAATGGAAGTTGAGCACAGTCCTTTAAACAAGTCTAACACTTTATCGGTCAGGTCGTCCCAAATGATGGAGGAAGAGAAAAGTGTTCGACAAGGAAAGAAAAACCTCACCTCTTTAGGACCGAAGAGTTTCATCCCCAGCTGCAGCAATTAACCCCCTGTTCCTCTGGGGAACCATTAGAGAGTATAATAGCCTTTAAAATTGCATATGGCTGCAATTAGAGCAGAGAAGTGATGAAATGATTTGACTCAGATTTTTCTGTATAGATTTTTTAGGAAATGGCTCTTTTTATTGCACCATAAATTGGAATTAGAGAAGTAAAGTGCTTTTTTTGCTTCTCCATTCTTCATGTCTCCTCCCCTTTCCTCCTTCAGTCTCTTTCCTTTTTGTTCCTCTTCTATCCCCATTTATTCTTCTTTACTCATCTTGCTCCTCTCATAATTTTCTCTATCTCATCTTTTGTATCATTCCCTCTTTGCTCTTTTCCATGTTGAATTTCTTTTTGTTCTCTCCCAATTCTCAGCCTTCCATCTCTTCAGCTTCTTTTTTCCCCACCATGCCTTCCTTCACATTGTCCTTCCTTTTTTTCCCTATACCATTTTATACTTTTTCTTCCACTTGTCTTCATTTGTTCTCTTTTGCTTCCATCCTTTCTTGTCTTTTCTCTCTTCTTTTCCCTCATTTTTCATTCCTCTCCTTTATCCTACTTTGCCTCCGCTTTATTTCTATTCCCCTCAACTCTTTCCTCATTTTGTCTTTCTTCAGTTTTTTCCTCTTGTCATCACTCATCTTAGTTCCTCTTTCTCTCCTCGCCTCTCTCTCCGACTCCTACAATAACAGAAGGAGATGGCATAAGCATCTGTGTCATCAGTGCAGATTAATGTTCTAATAATATTCACAGATGTCATTTCAAAATTCTCCATTTGTTTATTTTTGCTCTCTGTGGTTTCACCCTCCTTTTCTTTCTCCTGTCAATAAATCACAGGACTAATCACAGGCTCATCACAGACTTCAAAGCAACCACTTAAGACCTCCTGTCTCATTCGAGTATGACACGCGCACTCCTCTCCAGCAGCGGTGTTTTTGAATAATTTTTAATCGGGATAATTACACATGAGAGGAACTAAATGAGCGAAGGGTTTAGTGAGAAGGGGGCAGGACTGGGAGAGCTGGGTAGACAAGAAGGGGGGGCAGCAAAGTGCTTCCTGACACATTTATTCATTTGCTTATTATTTTGCTGCTGTAGTTGTTTGTTTACTCATTAAGGATAATCCAATTAAAGCACTTAAGAGCAATTTAAGAGGAACCATACACACAAGTACATCTCAGAATGGCTCTGGTCTTGGAGAGAGGACAGGTTGTGGTGCGTCTGTGAAGCCTGCAGTTTCCACCCCTCCCTGCCTTCACAAACAGGGCTTCAGGACTGTGTGCCAGGGGCTTGGGGTGCTGAGACCATAACATGCCTCCATGGCGGCTTCATATTGGCTCGGGAGCTGGTCAGTCGCCTGCCTGCCTGCATCCCCCTGCAGTGCTTTCCTGTCGTGTGTTGGCTGACTGGTTCCCCTGTGCACATATGCCCACTTACACTGTGTTCTTCTCTAATTAGCTGCTCTTGTCTACACAGACGCAAAGGCTTTGTTAAAACATTGCTATGCCTTTGCTGGCATGTTAGCATCTTGTAAAAATGGATCCACCTCACATCATCAGACAGTGCAGTGGGGGAGGTAATCCTGGCCTCATACGTGCTGCACACCGGACTAATAAAGCGAATACTCATAGCTCGTTTTACACCAAACAAGCAATAATAATCTGGAGGGCAGGGAGTGCAGGTTGTCTTGGCAACCTCAAGGTGAAGAAATTCCTCTTACCTTACTTCTAGTGTTTTTTCGTCGAGTCATTTGTGTAATTTGTACAGTCCCTTGTTGTCTTCTCTTTATCTAGTCCTGTTTTATTCATTTATCTTTGTAAATTCTGCATCTTATGACAGAGAAGCAAAGGGGGAGAAAAGAGGACATGAATGACTCTACTTTAGAGTTTGATCATTAATTATTAGTCTCTGGCTCCTCTGAGGAGAGAAGCTGATGACAGCTAATTAAGGATGAAGTGATGTATATGCTCTCTGTTTCTCCCCCCTCTTCCCTCTCTGTCTCTTTCCATCCCTGCCCAGCTGCCAAATCATCTGCTGGAGCTATAGACACTAAATATCCTAAATAAATGTGGGAACAACTGCATACAAAGTCATGTTTACAGTGAGCTTCACTGATATCAGCACAGGCGTTCCCTTAATGGAGTGCTTTTTCGATGAGTTCAGACAGGTTCAAAGAAACAGGGCATTATGAATTTCCAATCCTTAGAAATAAAACAAGGTAAAAATTTTTGTACTTTATGAGACCTGCCGCCATAATAATAATAATAATAATAATAATAATAATAATAATAATAATAATAAGAAGAAGAAGAAACAGTTCACTCCCTTGTTTAGTATGCTTGTAGAGAAATGACAATACAAGTGATACCTTTAAAACATGTTAGTGGTGTTTTGTTTGGGACTGTTTTCAGTCAAGGTCTAATAGACATCCTGTGTTTTAGAGATTAATTATAGCACCAGAAATGCAGATGGACATGAATTCCTCTGTCCCCTTTAAGTCCTGTTCAACAAATACTTATAAACTTATTTGTACTTAATTTAATATTTTATGATTAATAACAACAACAATAAGAAGTGTTTTGTATGTAGCCTACAGAAAAAAATGAATGACAGAATAAATAAACAAACAAATAAATAAATAAAAGTGCCCATATTAAGTGCCTTATTAATACAATGTTATACACTGAAATAATTTTTATTGCAACATTTCAACCTAAGTTTTGGACAGGTGAGTTTTTTGGTACACAAATAAAAAATGTGTTACAAAGTGCTTGAGACTCAGCAAACAAACAAACAACAAAAAAGAGAGAAACAGAAGACATTGAAAAGAAAATAAGGTACTTGCAGGTCTTTTTCACAAAATACATAATAATAATAATAATAATAATAATAATAATAATAATAATAATAATAATAATAATAAGTGGTTTTTGATGACCACGTTCCTCAAGTTTGAGTATGAGTAATATACCCCTAAAAAACATTTCATTGCTGTCTAAAAAAATACACTTATCTCTCAGGTTCACGTGTGAGAAACTTGCTATAATTTGTTTGGTACTGTCACTTCATCTGTACTTATCTTACACCATGCGTCAACAGCATACAAATATGCCAGAAAGCAGAGAGATGCTCCAAAGTGTCTCAATGTAAGAATTCATGAGTGAGTGGTGATGTCCATGCTTGGTTTTGGGTTTGCACTCGCCATAGTTTGTATGTTGTGTTGTTCAGCTACATGTAGCTCCACAGAGAAATGACTGGCAGATAGATCATCATGTCACCTCTGCTTTTCCTCCTTTTCCGTCAAACAGTGATGATGATGTCTTTTTGACACGTCCCTGGGCTGAAAGAGGAGAAGAAGAAGAGGGTGAGTCAAGGACAGGAGGTGGAAATAAAGAGAGGTACAGTAAGATGTTATTTCTAAAATAAATATGGCACATGACCGCAGCTGGTTTATGACAGTCCCAGAGGTTCAAGCAACCTAAAAACTACATTTTGATGTGGTGCAGAGGTGAAAGTAAACATATTCAAATTTAACTGGAGTCATTCGGGAGAGATATACACAGACTGTTATATTGTTTTAGTAATAATGGTTTTCCCCATACCCATTTCAGCTTTTCAAACCTCCTGTCCTGCCTTGCCTGCTGCTCCAAAACCTTTCTCTCCTGAATTTGTGGTGACTCCAGCAACAGTAACACCAGTGGAGGAAATCATTTGTGCCTCCAGGCGAGTCATTACAGAGGCAGAGTGTGAGATTGCAGTGACAAAACTCTGTCTCTAGCCTCACGACCAGCCAGAGACCAGTACACTTCTCTATACTCTTTACTCCAAACCTCCTCTTCTTTCCCCCTTTCCTTTTTCAAGCCCTCTTCTCCTCTTTGTTTCTTTCCTTCCTACATTTCTTCCTAAGCTTTTAAACTATATTGGTTTCACCATGGCCACTTAAAAAAAAAAAATAAAAAAAGGAAAGACATTTAGTCTTGAATTTCTCATTTTAAAAGACGACTGCATTGAGCTCATATTAAATTTGTTCTGTTTTTATCTGAAATTGACATAAATATCATACTGTTGTAGCTAATATCAATAATGGTATATCAATACTGTAAAATGTATATTTTAAAATGATTTATTCATATAAACTGTTGTTTAGAAAAATGTTGGGGACAAACTTAAAATGTCATAAACTTAAAAAAGTGTCTTTAAAAAAAAACCCAGTATCAATAAATGATCAGATTAAAGGCATTATTTCAACACAATCTTCTAACACACACAATATTCTAAAAAAAAAAAAAAAGGAGGATTTGGGGGCTCAAGTGGCCTTTATTTAACAGTGGATAGACAGGTCAGAGAGAGGGGCATACACAAAAAGGCCCCAGGCAGGGACTCAAACCTGGGCCAGCTGCAGCGAGAAGCTGAAACCTCTGAGCATCAAACAGATCCCAATCTGTATTAAGTAGAGTTATTCTTTATAGAATGCTCCCATTAATATTTAGTGCCAAAAACCTGTGAGACAATACAAAGAATTACTCCTGAAAGTATTGCAAGACAAAAATAAATACACATAAAATAAAATAAATAAATAAACAGACATGTCCTCCTGTATTAGAATTAGTTTATGCCCTTGCTGACCAGAAGGTGTCAGCTCTGTGTTGGATAGTTTTCCACAGCCATACACATGATGCACACACACATGCACACATGCACAGGCACACACACATGCATGTAAGCACGCATACACATACAAAGCTGGGTGCTATGGCCCACTGATGTCCAGCTGCTCCTGTCAACACTGTGCTACAGCGTGTAATTCACCCTCACACACAATGGCAGCTGAGACCTGACAGGATCCCCACCCCCCAACACCCGCTTACAGAGACACACATGCATACACAAAAAAATGTACACACACACAGGAGTCTGAGGAGACAAGAGCAAATAAAGAGGTGGAAAACAGAGAAGCTGGAGAAGAGATGAAAGTGGACAGAGAGGAAGTCAGGGAACAGGAGAGGGTGAGCCGAGGGTGACAGACGCACAGAGAGCCAGGCAGACAAAGAGAGAGAGAGAGAGAAAGAGAGAGAGAGAGAGAGAGAGAGAGAGAGAGAGAGAGAGAGAGAGAGAGAGAGAGAGAGGGTCTGTGTTTAAGTGGCCTAATCAAGGGACCTCCCCTTCAAAGGGAGAGCTGGTGTGTGAGTGTGTATGTTTGTGCAGTGAGTCTGGTGGTGTTGGATGGTGGTGATAGTGGGGTGCTGGGTGGGAGGGAAGTGGGATGGGGAGGGTGCACACTGACAGACTGAGTCCAAAGTTCCCCTGCAATTATCAACTTACCCATACTCCCTCCTCCTCCTCTTCTCCCCTTCATCCCCTGAGAGACCAAGCTGCTGTACCCATCAACAACTCATTCAGGCCTTAACAAAGCAGCACCACGCCTACCTACACACACACACACACACACACACACACAGACACACATGCATATTTACATCTGCGCAGCCAGGTCAACTTGGCACATTAATTTCTAAATGAAAATAATATAAAAGAAGAGGGATATCTTGACAAAATGTGTTTAAATTCCTCTCTTTTTAATAGTTTGATCATTAAGTCATCCCACTAACAATTTAAAATGTCTCTTTGTAGCCATCTGGTGTTGAATCTCTCCCTATAGTCACATCTGACATCAAATATATAAGTATTTTAATCTCACATTTGATGAAAATGTTACCTGTCTTTATAACACCAAGGAAACGTGATTTAAAAAGAAGAAAAATTGAAAAAAGGTTTCAGAAGCATCACTTGAACATGAGTTTTTGGACACGATTGTAGCTCTAGTGTCACCTTTATGTCAGACTCATTGCGGGGGTTTCCTCTAAACAGAAAATACTTTGCTTACGTATAATAATCTATAAATCCATGACTATATAACAATAATTTAATGATAAAGTCTCATTTTGGTTGAGCAGGCTGTGTTGTGTTAAACTCTGAGGACCTGGAGCAGAGGCTTTTTATGTATCCTCCTCCCTCCACTATGAGAATGAAGTAGGGAGTTTTGTGTGTGACGCACATGGCTGGCGTGCGCTGCTCCACACGCTTAACATGCCCCGAGGCCAACGTCTCACCCCCGGCTATCTCAGTGTTGAACGCAGAGCGAACAATATATGCATTTATTCCTGCTTCTGGGTGTGCGTGTGTGTATTTATTCTCTAAGCCTTTAGTAATAAGGTTGGCCATGGTGCATCAGAGATAAGGCATTAGGCTGTTGACCTCTGATCTCTGACTCTGTTTAATACGGAAAATCGTTCACTAACACCCAGGAGAGGCCATGTTAAGAGGCGCAAACTGCTTAATGAAATCGGAATGCATGTGTGCAAGTGTGTGTGGTGGTTGAGCCGGTATTATGAAAGCAGCTGTGTTTAAAGTGTTGTCTTGAATTCTGAATTAACAAGGGAGGTGTGTGGAGATGATTAAATCAAGCTTCTTAAGAGCAGAAAAAGTGTCTCTTTTTAGTTGCCACTTGACACAAAACAGCATTGGTTGTTGATGCTTCCGATTTGTGGCTCTATTGTTAAAACACTTTTAGAGATGGAGTGAGATTAGAAATTTTTAGCAGGTTTAAGTGTTTGTGTAACTGTTTGGAAAAGATCCAGGTTGGCAGTTTCTCTGTCAAACATGACAAAACACAAAGAGACTAGAGGATATTTAAAACCCTTAAAACGTCCTGCCATCATGACCTAAATGAAAAATTGTGTGTGCTAATCTAGTTCCTGTGATGTTCCCCATTTAATGAATTGGCTCATGATACTTTTTTTAAAAATGAAAACCTTCCTTTACTCTCAGCTTACCAACACTAGTTGTAACTATGCTAATTATTGTATTTATTATAACTAAAACCACAAAAACAAAAGATCTTTGCATTTGATTAATCATTTCTTTGTTGTAGAAATGCTTCTTTGTAATAAATTACATGGTTGGAAAGCTTGTTTATTTACATGTTAATTGGTGCCACATGTTTAAGGAAAATGTATTTTGTGGCGTGAGCAGCAGAGTCAGTTAAAACTTGTCAAATCATCTGCACTAAATGCCAAACAGCTTACTATTCTGTTGACTTTTGTTTGAAATTTTGATGTCTAATTGTCAGCACCTGTAAGCAGGGACTCGTTACAGCAGTCAGTTGGATCATAGGGTCAAAGTGGGGAAAAGATGTGGAGAACGCTATGCTGATCACCGCACCGCACAGCTTCTGGTAGAGGCAGTAATGGGATGAGGTGAGGTTTAGTAGTGTATTGACTTTTGATATGTGAGAAAATTTGACAGATGGTGCTCATATTTTAAGAGATAAATACTTGGTTTAAGACTCCTTGCTAATTTCAGTGTCAGTCATCTAAAAGCGGATGTGTGTCCACATTTGTTATTTAAGATGTATTTATTCTGCATATTTGGGGAAGTGGTGGTCAAACTTAAAATGACATCATCCTATCTGATGATTTTGAGACAAAGCAACTTTATACTTGTAGCTGGTTGTCTTCTATGGTGGTGTTCAACTTCAAGTTAACTGTAAATGTAGCTGTAAACTAAGATGTAATTTAAAGGGAAAATATGTCAAAGGTTTTAAGGTTATAAAACATGACAAACAAACACATCGGAGCATTTACCATACTTTACCAACTTTATTTATAAAGCACTTTTAAAAAAACCTCAGCTGAAACAAGGTGCTGCATATAACCAAAGACTACACTTAAAAATGGTAGATGATAAACAGCATCATTTATGGCTGAAATAACCAACCATATTGTTTATAATATCATATGTTTCTTTTTCTCCCTTTAGAGTTTGGCCACTGCTGGTCTAAAAATTGACTTTTTGTTAAAAAAAAAACAAAACATTGTTTGCATTTCAATAGATCCAATAAGCTCTGTACTTTCTTAAATAAAATTAGACACAATCGTATAAACACAGACAACCCTAAATTTTGATTTAAAAAAGTTTCAAAAGTGTTCGACATAAAATGAAAGAAAAAAAACAACTAATCTAATCAGTAAAGAATTTTGCAACACTTCATTTGTGTGAGTTTCTCGGAGGGTTGTGTGTGTCTCAGGTAGTTTATGTTTTTTTGTCCGGACACTGAAGACATCCTCCAGCCTCTCCTCCACTCCATTAGGCTGTAAGTGGAGGCAGAAGTGTATCAGATGTGTGTGTGGATTGTGTTGATATATGTATGTGTGTGTGTGTTTCTGGTGCGTGGGGTGTCACTTCAGCTGTATTGGGGTCAGGTTAGGAAATATAGAAGCTTCCAGGCACTCAGCACGTAATTGAAAATCTATTTCGCTCAAAGTAAGAAGAGGGAACGAAAGAGTGGAGAACAAATGAAAGAAAGAAGCAAGACAGAGGGTGAGAAGGAGGAGGAGGAGAAAGAGGAACAGGAGACCAAAAGATAATAGTTGGGGGGGGGGGGGGGGGGGGTTAAGGAGGAAGGCTGGAAACAGAATGAAGAAGATATTATTTTCAAAGGTAGAGTGTGAGACAGTGGAGGAGGTGGTGGAGGTGAGTGGAGGACAAAACCACTGCTTCATCGCCACCCTAAGTGGATAAAAAGCGAAGGAGACGGCTGAGAACAGCTCATTTTTCTATACTGGTGAAGACCCCCCCCCAAATTATCCAGCCCCTACTGATGTGTCAGTGTGTGTGATCTCTTCACGTAGCATGGACTACCATTTCCAAGATCCTATTACTGTTTGAAATGAATCTGTCACATTCACACAGTATTCAGATGGAAAATAAGGGTGCTGAGAGATTCAAATACATTAAATAAAATTTATCTTTTTATTACTGACAATACAGATAAATTATAGGTTTTACAATTTGATTGCTAATAACATCAATCAAAGTTACATGTGAGTGCATGGTTGTGTGTTTCTGTGCTAGAGATGTGATGGACTGGCAGCAAACCAGGGTCTACACCTGCTGCTCCTCAGAGGAAGGTCTGGCAGGCTTCAGGTCCTGGGTGGAAAAAAAAAAAAAAAAAAAAAAACACACAATAGAAAAACATGTGTTGTGAGCAGTGATATTTCTATTGAGCCTTTCCTTCCAATTATCTTAAAAAAATAATAAAAATACATTTAACATAACTTAAAAGCAGTATTTCTACAGAAATAAATGCATACATTTTCCATAATAAATTATTTATTTACACACTCATGAACATGAACATTTACCTAAAATAAGTTTATTTTATTTTAGTTTAAGTGGATTAATTATAGTTATAAAAAATTGAAAAAGTAGCCTGTATCAGCTTTTTGAAATAAATCTTTGTGCAAAAAACTAAAAAAACAACAAAAAAAACCAACAAAAAAAACACATTAACTTTACATATAAAAGGGGAAAAATATCTAGGTGTAAAGTTTTTATGTCATTGAAACAGATCTGAGTTGGTGGTTTTCAACATTAAGTAATGACCCTGAATAAAATCAGGTTGCTGGTTGTGAGCCCCACTTATAGAAAGAATTTTGCACTTTAGTGGTTACAAAAACACTCTATAGTATGCATTCTAACACAAATTACATCACTAATACAAGTGATGTAATGTATAACCCATTAACCAATAAGTGTGTTATTTCAGTACAATCGTGTCTTATCTTCACAATATTCTCCCCTGGAGGTTCTGACTCCCAGACAGAGAATCTCTTTTCTCGACAGCAGCTCAAGTTCCCTTAATGGATGAAGCTTTAAATGCCTTAGAATCGTGCAAAATGTACTTAATTCACAATTATGGAAGCTGAGACAGTTAAATGTTACAAATGTGTCCTCGTAAATATTTATAATGAGGTCACATTTACCGTAAAATGAAAAGGGATGCCTAGTGTTCAGGTGAAGGACTGAATCTTTATCAGCTGTTTTAGTTGATAGATTTATTCAGAATTAGGAGTACCTCGATTAAACTGAAATCTAAAGGAAAATCTCTAAAGATATATTCATTTAGCATTCTTCTTGATCTATTTTATTGTAAATATTTCCTCTTTTATGGTGTCAACAGTGAACCTCAGCTCCTATAAAATGTACCTTAAAAAAAGGCAAGGTTGTGACCAACATATACATGTTTGTAAGCAGAAATTATAGATTAAAGTTTTGCAAACACATGTTTAGGGGACTTAATGTATTTATTTTATTTTTTAGAAAATGCGACTCTGTTCCTCTGTTTACTCTGATGCTATGTTTGCAAGAAAGCCTTCAAGAAATTTATCAGTTTACAGCTATTTTTATGTTTTCTAGGCTCACCAAGGGTTTGCATCTTGTACTGAATGCTGTAAGGTTCTTCTTATGAGTCTTATGTCTTCTCTTGATCATTGACAAGGACATCTGTCCCCCCACATCCCACATCATTCTTGACTTGCTGAACATTCATAAAATGGGTTTTGTTCACCATGCAAATGATTTTCTGCTCATTGACAAGAGCCACAGTTACACTTTCCACACATAGTTTTTCCTCTGTCTTAGGTAGAAACAGCACACTTCTTTTTAAAGTTGTACACTTCATGTATTAGTTCGAAAGATGGTAAGGTAAAGGGTGAATATATGTGTGTGTGCCTGAGGCCCCTTCATCTCATCAGTCGAAATCTATTCTGCTCAGACTCATCCAATAAGGTGGGTAATGATACTCCACTCTAATATTGGGACTGTTCAAATTGAACACATTTAAACTTTAATGTAAGTCAAGTCCTGGGGAGAACGTAATCTGCCCCACTTACTGATGAGTGTGTGTGGATTTTCTAAAGGTTTGTGTGTGAACCCATGTGAGTCATTTTCTGTGGAATCTAAAATGCTTTGGGTTTGCTGCACTAATGGGTTTAGATGCGTTGATCTGTTTTGAAAAAAACGTGGAAGAAAAATTAAGTAGAAGCAGTGTTTAGATAGAAGATCCTGCTGAGAAGAGCTTTGCAATGAGAGCTAGAAGCACTCAGAGAGCTTCAACTTCAGCCAAGCCATAGGGTCACTCACCTGAGAAAAACAGCTCACCCAGTTCCCCCTATATTTCTATCTAGGTCCAGAATATCAAACCCCGGTCAAACAATGTTGGATTATCTACCATGAATTTTATTTTATTTTTTTAGTAAATCATAAAAAAATTACTGGATCCAGACAGTGATCCAGATCATCCCCAAAATATAGTCACTTGTTCCTTTATTCCATTTGTGAAATTTCCTGCAAATTTAATAAAAATCCGTCCATACCTTTTTGAATGATGTTGCTAACAGACAGACGGGCTAACACAGTGGAAAACATAACCTCCATCTTGGCAGAGGTAAACAAAACACCTTTTAACCATGACAACTGATTTTTGACAAAGAGGTAGCACTCTTTTCCTTTTCACTTGCATCTTCATGTACAACACAAAAACAGCAAGAGTAACCTTTGTGGATCACTATTTTTGAAACTTTATTGGGTACTGTTAGCAGAGATGTAGAAAAAGACTGAGGATGATAGCAGATGTGATGAGGGAGAACTATATACATCACTGAAATGAGTTCCGGCTGCCTATATACATATAATATATAAATACCAGATTACCAACATATAAGCTTATAGCTGCCACAGTATTAGTAAACATAACCATGCTTATATCTAATAATGTTCTTTGCTTTGTTTATGGTTTACAAAAAGGCTGTGGGTTGGCTTAATGAATAAAAACTCCATCCTGGTTTAATTTGAGAATGTTTTCATTGTATGTTCAGTCAAATCTTTCTTTAATCCAAGTGTTTTGTTGCATAAGCAAAAAACAGGAGTACAGATTAAAAAAATCTCATTTCTGATGACAGTTATGTGCTTTTAAGACCCACCATCTACCTTGACTACCTGCTGGTGTAGTCCATAAACACATATCAGAATACATCAAAGAAACGCACCCCTGAGAATAAATCAGCCAGAGATGATGTTGGATGATGCTTAAAAGAAAAATGTTAATGCAGAAACAGAACTTATGGAAAGCAGAGCTGCTGTGTGTTTGTGTGTAACTCATAATTCTAGTAAGTCTGTGTATCAAGTGAAAGTATTGGGATTAATTGTTTGGTCATGTTAAAAATGTCAGTAACTCTGCATACATTTATCTCCAAACAAATACTGAAATGAATGAATGTGTGTGTCGGTATTCTGCTACTTATCCATGAAGAATCCTCTTTCTCCTCTATTTCCTCTTCCTCCCAGGATGTCAGGGTCACATCAAAGGAAAAGCAGTGACTTCTGACCGCGTGACCCCAGTTTAGCAGCTTTACAAGCGAACAGGGTGAGAATCCATTAGCAACAGCAACATCAACAAAAACATCAATGATAAAGAAGCCAGAGCCAAAGGTGAAGTAAACAGCAGTTAACAGCTTTAAATTCTAATATGTGATGATTCATGCGGAAACATTTATATTAAAGTGAATTAATACAAATCACTGAGGCATATTGAATGTGATCATTTTTATTCTAACAAAGAGAGTTTTTTAATCATTTTCCTTTTTCTGCATGAAGATTGCAGTTAATTATTTTTACCTTAGATTCAGATTTTTGTTTTCATAACTAATAAAAACTGATAGGGCAAACTTGGAGCTTTAAATGACGATTGTTGTGTGTGTGTGCATGTGTGTGAGTACATTTGTGCTTGTAAATGGGGCTAACCTGCATTTAAAGCAGCCCTTTTGCATTGCTCCCTGTTTTTGTCTTTTTCACAATGAGTAACTTATCTAAACCATCTCCTCTTCAGCACTTAACTTCAACTGCCTATTTATCCATTTTGGGCTGCATGCACGCAACCCAAAATGGGTTGTTAGTATTCTGGTACACACCTCAACAAAGCCATTATCATAAAAACACACACATTCACATGCAGATGTATTGCTCTTAGCCTCTTAGCTCTGCAGCTAATGGTGCTAGCCACTTAATTAAGGTCACTTATGGACAAACTCTGTTAGCATGGGTACTAATAAGTACTGCCCAGACAATAGGGGTGTGAGTGTGTATGTGGCCATGTGTGTGTGGTAATGATATTGCTGTAAAGCCTGACCTGCAGTCTCCATTAGCTTCTGCTTATTGAGTGGTTTGTTTTGCAGAGTGGCTCTTAGAGGTGGGTATCATTGAAATTTCACCAGATGGACAACTGGACACTTTAGAAAATGTGTCACAATACATTTTGGGCTGAAGTGTGTGTGTGGCCCTGTTTAGGGGCACCAAGAGACAGGGGAAAAAAGAGCTAAAGTGTCTGCAGTTTTCTCATCAAAACCCATGTGGAAACTGAATATCCGGGACATCCTTAATTTATGGCCCCATGCTTCCCTCCTCTTTTCCTGCAGTTCTTTGCTCCTGTCCTCCCTTCCGGAGCCTCTCCTCAAGTTGCCTCATCTAAAAACAATTAGTTCCCCCAAGCAGACTGACAAACCACTTGGGTTGCAGAGTGTGTGTCCTATGTGTTTGTGTGCTCATGGACATCACATTACTGTGCAAAAATTTTGAGCTGACCCTTATTTCCTAACAGTTTTCCTCCCAGCATCAGGTAAGACTTGTAATCTTTTACAGCAACAGTCTTCGGTGTTTTTTTCCTTTTCCTTTTTATTTATTTTGAAATTTGAGTGTTTGAATTATTTCTTAAATTTTTCGTCAATTCTTGCAAAATAAAGAAAAAAAGAAAAACCGTAAACAAAAGGGATGAACCAGTGTTGTGTCTTCAAATAACAGGCAAATTAGCAAAGAACCAAAATAAATTGTATCTTGAGTTTCTTTGTTATTGGCAGCCTGGAGACCTTTCCATGTCTTAAGTTGCTTTTACAAAAAAATAAACAACAGCAACAACAAAACCAAACAAACAAACAAACAAAAAAATCCAATGACAACAAAGTTGGACAGAAATGTATTTATTTATTATTTTTGCAGCAAAGAGCTACTATCTAAAAACTTCAGCATATCTCTGCATGGTGTGCAGGTCTTTTGGAGTGAAGAATCCTTTCCACAGCCTGGTGCTCAGCATTATAAAAACAATATGAGATGATCTTGACCAGGGTTCAAGCTATGTTGATGAATAAAGGTGCTCATAACAAATATTTTACTTTCAAGCTTTTTAGAAATGTACAATCATTTGTGCCTCACATAGCATAACTCTAATTAAATTACTGTCTCCATTTCCCATTCAAATGGCAATAAATAAAGAAGTTAAAGGTAACTCAAGACTTTAGCACGGCACTGCATGTTTGTATGTGTGTGTGTGTGAGTGTGTTTGTGTGAATGTCTAATTCTGTCCCGCTGGGGAGCATATTGTTACCCCCTAACATCACCACACAAGATGCTTCCGAAGTCTTGGTGACCTTTCACCTTCGACAGGGAGGATAAGAGGAAGCAGAGAAGAAGAGGGAGGAGGGGGCACCACTGCCCTGATATGGCAGCTTAGCTCAGGTCACAGGAAATCATTTTGGGCTCAGTTGGTACAATAGATCTGGTTCAAATAACATGCAGTATAGCATGTTGTGCTGGAAAGAAAAGCACTCAACTTTACCAGATATTTTCACAAAATGCAAACATGGTATCCTATATTTAATTCACTTTTCATTTTTCTGTTTCAATTCAAGTTTTTTTAAATGTTTTTCTTTATTCACATTTTTATACTTTTACTTCTGCTGCTAGGATTTATATTTTTATATATACGTGTTTTGTAATTCTTTTGTTTTACACTTTTTCTGGAAGCACTTTGTGATTCACTTGTGTTTGAAATGTGCTTTATAAATATAGTTTATTTTATATAGTTTATAATATATGAATTATTTTGCCTCACTTGTTATGTGAAGCATGTTGTGTTTTGTGACAGCACATTATGCCAACAGTTGATACTAAATGAGTATCGTGTGACTTTACAATCGGCAAATATACCTGAGTGATAAATATTTCTAGTTGATACCTCGAATGTTAAGAGTCAGTTAAATAACTTTAGTTTGGCATGAAAATATAGTTGAAGGCTGATAACAGATTCAAAAGTGTCCAGAGACTTATAGCACTTCTTGGAGCGCCTTTATTTTTTGTATGTAGAAATAAAAATGACTCCATTCCCTGGTTGGGAGTGTTGTAATACACTGAACCTTGTGCATTTTTCTTATAGGGTGTTATATACTTATTGCATTGTATTTTGTCTTGTATTGTGCCTTTTGTGCAGTGTTTTATTTTCTTCTTTGTAGAACATAATAGTGTTTCATGGCATGAAATCATTTTGTAGTATGTCTTGATTACTGTTGTATAGTATTGTTGTACTCCATCATTTAGTCTTCCATTCTGTATAATGTCATTATATTGGATAATTTTTAAGGAAAGCTAGTTTCACTAGTGTGTTCAGCACATTTTTAGTGGTGGGCAATGACTTATTGGTCCCTAGGTGAAAACAGCTGATTATGTCCTCATAGGGACTCTAAAGAAGAGCTGTCTCTTTCTTTTTCCCCCTTCACTTTCACCACCAGCCATCCATCTCTCCACCCTCACTGCCTGTCTGCTCCTTGGTTTCTGTTTTTCCAGTCCTATTTTCCAGCCCAATGTGTACACTATCACCACCTCTATTTTTTTCAGATTTTTTTCCCCCATTTTACTTGGCTGACAGAAAACGGCTTTTTTTAAACAAACAAAACATAAAAAATAGTCTCATCTTTAATCATTCTGTGCTTTGTGCAACTGATGCAGGTGCATATGTGGTCTCAGGATCAGGAACCAAAAGTTCAGAGGTCAGATAAATAGTTGTCAGCAGGGCCCCATCCCTGGAGATAGAGAGAAGTTTGTTTGTAGATGAGAAACTTGAAACTGGAATATTTATTTCCTGATCTGATCTCACTCAAAGTTTGGTTAATTGAAGCACCAGAACAGCTTTGGTTTAGCTAATAAACAATATTGCCAACATGGAGCTTTAGTCAATAAATTCAGCAACTTTTAGGTTTTTCTAAAGGCAACTACTGACAACTCTGGTAAGTTTCAGGACAAACATTCCTGTGACTGTGAAAAAAAATGCTACTTCTAACTTTTTCTTTGGAAAATCATCATCTACGTAGATAGAGCAGAAAACACTGACCCACTTGTATGGTAATTTTGTCACATGATGTGCTTATAAACCCATGATTTCATCAGAGCAAAGCCATGTTCTCATATGCTGAAAAAAGTTACCATGGGCTAACTTATAATCCTTGTGGGCTTAGTTTAGAGTCATCAATTACATGCATATTTTTGGATTGGAAGCCAGAATATCCAGAAAGCCTATGCATGCATGAGGACAACATGCAAACTCCAAACAGAAAGGCCCCAGCTGACATTTGAACCAGGATTTTGATCAATTTTAGTGTGATTTATCTTTGCTTTAATGAGCTCCTGCTGTTCATGAAAAAGGTGGATTTGCTTCATACACATACTGACTGAATACCGACTAAAACACACTGAGGTAGCAGCCTCATTTCCAGAAGCCATGTGAAATAAATATGACAACATAACATTGACTGAGAGAGAGAAAAAGAGAAACGAGATGGGAATGGGGGTTGGAGGAGATCCTGAGAGGAGGATTGAAGGAAAAGGGGGAGATTGGTGAAAGGATAAAAGATGGATTAAGGTTGTGTTTGAGATTGGCAGGAGCAGTTTGTATATGCTGCGTATGTATATTTAAAGTGTATGTGTTCGGTGAAATCAGTAAGCTGAGAGATGTGCGACTTTATTTGTTAGTGTTTCTCTTCTGCAGCCTGCCGATGTCTTAGAAGGAAAAAGCCTTCTTACCCAACATACTTATCTGTGTGTGTGTGTGTGTGTGTGCAAACCTCTTTACATGTAATAATGACAGCTGTAATGCCTGTCTGATATATACTCCGCTCTGGGACTTAGTTATGTGTTTGTAGCTGTTTATGTGTGAAAATGTGTGTTTGTGTACACGCACCTAATATATGCACGTAGGAAAGACATGCTCTACAAACTCTTTGTGCGAACACAGGAACATATCAGAGATGGATAATCTGAAGCGTGTGTGTGTGTGTGTGTGTGTGTATGTGTGCGCAGGAGAGCACTGCATGATGAATGGTTTGTGACAGGTGTTTGGGATGAGATCTCCAATTATCACACTTTAATACCTTTTTTCCTGTTCACGCATGAACACACCTCAGTGTGGAGTGGCAAGAAAGAGTAAAACTGCAGTAGGAGAGAGGAGCCCAAAAAGAAAAAGGGCCAGGAAATGTTTCTGTGTTGCTTCAGTGTTTGTATAGTAATTGATTCTTCTGTTAATATACACTTTATACATCCACACAACCAGAAAAATGTTAGCTAAAAGCTTGCCAAAACAAATTTTAGGAAAAACATGAGACTACTCAAAATACATTTAAATAGATAAATGTCAAAAACAATAAAACTGGGCTTAAGGAGATAAGAAATACTCTCCATCTACTATCTAATACTGCATCAAAATTGATAGGTTATATTACCTTTTAAAGAGAATAATTTTGGTGAGTGTCACTCCTAAGAGCTCTTTTCCTCATTCAGCAAATCTGGGAAAATGCCAAGTTCATTCTTCTTTTCTGCCTTTGTCTATCTCTAAATTGTTTTGGCTTCATGGTGACAATTCTCTGACAAAATAGATTCAAAGACTCTTGTATAATTTATGTAAACACTTGTGTTTAATTTCTTAGATGTTAGTCACTGATTTCTCCACTTTTTCTACTTCCTCATACAGTAGGTATATATATATATATATATATATATATATAGTAACAGATAACCCTGAGGACCCAGAAATTCAGCCACAACACAGGAGTAAGTGTAAAAAGAATGGATTTATTGAACTGGAGGTTGAGTATGGTGGTTAGCAGAGGACTCTGGGATGGCAGCCTGATTACAAGGGACGGAGATGTGGATGCGGAAAGAAGCTCCACAGTTAAAGCACTAGTCCAAGATCCAGAGACATTGTTTATAAACAGGCAATGATCAAACACAGGAAGGTAAATTTCATGATACTTTGGTTTAGGCGACAATCTGTGATCAAGGGTCAGAGCAAGGGTCAATGTCCAAATATCCAGTAGGCAGAAGAGGTCCGTCATGGGCAAGGCAAGGAGAGAATAATCAAGGGACTTGAACTTGGTTGGCAACTTGGAAACAATCAAGCATATCAGAAGAACGCCGGCCATCTACTGGCTCAAAGCTGTCGATAATCTGGCAGAGAGAGAGGTTGGAGAGAATTTAAATAAAGATGAGCACAGATGAAGATACAGCAGTCAGGGAAGGCCAGGTGGAATGAATGAGGTTAAATGTGAGTCCATAGTGAGTGCAGTTATAGAATAATGCACTTTAGTTGCTTGTTAAATTTACTTAACTGAAATTGAATGACTTTACACAAACTGCATTGTATACACGTGTATATATAATTAAATATATGCACACATAACTACTTTACAGACACTCTCTCATCCCACTTTAGACAGTCTCACCTTGGTTTGGAAAAAAAAATTTATAAGCAGGAGTAAATATCCTGCAGCCCTCCAGCACGGTTTCCAACTTCTTCAGTTTATCCAGATCAGCTGTTGAAAGGTTGCTGCTTGTAGAATTATCTGGATGTTTCTGCTGGAAGCTATCCATCATGGACTGTCTTTAGAGGAGGAGAGCAGTTCTCTAAATCTGCTGTGTTGCACAGCAGGTGGTATTTGAGATGTGATGCACTATGGTGGTAACTCAGTTCACATCGACAGTAGGCTAGAAAAAATGAGCTTAGTGTTGTCCATAGAACCATCTTGCAGAACTTTGAAACCAAACTGTCCGTGTCATGAATTGGTGGAGGTTTCTTTCACCTTTCTACTCTTCTTTCTTTGACTGCTGAATATCTGCTCTATCACCAAAGTGCCATGCAGTACGATGACATCATCTCATGGAGATGATGTGAGATGACTGACACTATCTGCTGACTGTCACTCATCATCACCGCTCTCTAAAGCTGTATTTATCTGCAGCAGAGATTGACAGACAGGTGTGTGTGTGTATATGACAACACATGTCAATGTACTGCATATTTTAGGCTAAGTGTGCACAAATACGAGTATTTCTGAAAACAGGGGTTTTTCCTCCTTTGCCAACACCCCTAAAAAAAACAAAAAACAAAAAAACAAAACAAAAACAAACAAACAAAAAAACCCAGTCGAATGCAACAGCAATGTCTTTCTTGTTGCTCTTCAGTGAAAGCCTCATTTGACCATCTAATTACCATGACCACGGTAACGTTGGCTTGCATCCATACATTACAGTACATGTATATCACAGTTAAAGCTAAAGGCTAAAGCTAAACCTGCTTAAAGAATTTTATATGTTGTAGCAATAAGTTATTTAATATATTGTTGATTTTCCATTTATCGTTTTCATACAAAAAGAAATATTGTTTTTTCTAAAAGCTGAACTTTCACTAACCAGTTTTTAAACCATTGTTCTCTGTAAAAGTTTGACATTAATTCTTAAGAGTTATTTTTTTAACTCTGCTTATAACAGATTTTGACAATGAGGCTGGATTAGTCTCTCCTCTCCACTCTGATATGACACCTTTCATTTGACATTCTTTGTTTCGGTTGCACAATCATAAAGTCGATAACCCACTAAAAGAAGATACTGCAAATGAAGAAGTGACCTGGATAATAAATGTGGCAGATTATGTGTGGATGGTTCTCGGACAGGTTAAAAAAAAAGTTCAAGTTATCTTTTTGGTTATTAGTTAAGTGTATGAGTACACCGAGGAGAAATTATTTTAGAGTTCTGGCCGTCACTATCTATGTGTTTTATGTAGAACTAAAAAAGTCTTCACAATGCAGAAGTTTTGTCTCTTTATATAACTCCCTTCACTTTGATCATATCAGTAGTTAGTATGGGATTTATATTTTCAGATTTAATTTTTTCCACCTCAGATATCTCACCATCACAAATACATCTTTGTGGCTTTTATCATAACTGAATCAGGGCAGCAGTGCAGCTTCATATTCAAGACTTGTGTGAATAGGGCCTTTCAAACCATGAGGTGGAATTTTCTTGTTTGCGTATGCTCATATATTTGCCACGTTTGTGTACTTTTGTATATTTTTACACAAAGTGAGTGTGTGTGTGTGCATGTGTGTGTGTCATGTGTCATGTGTGACCTGTGTGTGTGAGCTACGGTTGAACTACCGTCACAGACTCATGAACTGCTTGTGATCCATGATGCTGCATACAGTATGTTTACATATGCTACAGTGCTGCATGCAACTGTGACAGTGCGTGTGTATACTTGCTGTGACCCATAGTGTTTTTCTGTTTCTTTAGAAAAAGAGGAGCGGTGAACAGAGAATTGAGGCCCAGTTTGGAGCCTCCACTGGTGGGATGGCCTGTAATCCCACCGGGCCTGTGGTTCTAGGTCTGACCTGGAGAATGTTCCAGATCTGTGGAAATGCACCCTCCGTAGAGGGTAGGTTCACGGCTCTGTTCATGTGTTTGTGTATGAAAAAGTGTGCATAGCAATGATTAGCCTAACAATCTTCTTATTGATGCACTGGTTAATAATGTTCCCAGAATGAGACAGACAAAGACATGGGGAAATTGAGGACGAGAGTATGGATTCATGAGCAATAGTCTGCTGAAAATCCTTTTAGTATTTTCACCTAAAATGAAAGATGTTCATTCAGTTGCAATGAGGTGATGGATGTGAGATTCAATGTAAGGTCACTTTTCTTTCTTTTTTGTGGTATGGATTATTATTGTACCAGTTTCAAAGTTGTTGTTTTTTTTCTAGATGCCAATCTTCTACAGTATGTGAAGATTATTGCATGAGTATTCTACCTAAAGGGCCATGATGGTGAAGCTCTTCTTCTGAGTTCAATTGATTTAATTAATTTAAATGCAACACTGTAGGCCTCAACCAGTCCGCATGCTTCCACCAAAGGAAGAAGAGAATGCAGAAGAAGTGGGTATCTGGAGAACACTGGACAATTCTCATTCCAAGGGGCTGAACAGGGCCCGAACACCAGGCCTCCATGTGCGTCTGAATGCAAAGATAAGGTTGAAGATCTCTGTGACTTCAGTTGTCTGGAGGATAGTGAAGCCCGGATGCATGGTTTAACCACAATGAACCTGTCTTATAACGGCAACCCGCGCATCCTGCCTGGTTGCAGGCAACAGTCTTCTAGAGATAGTGGAAGTGGCAATCAGAGCCTGAGACACCCATGCGCCTTGCATTGAAGACCCATTGGGAATCAATGGAAAAAAAATTGACAATGAACTGCATGGTCAGGGAGATCCTCATCATGATAACACAGAGTCCAGTTGGCATGCTTTGCAGCTGATATGTTTTGTCAAAGCTAAATATTGTTTTCTTTTTAAAGCGTTCATTTGGTTATCATTAAATGGGGAAAAAAAGTTGCTTTAGACCCCCGGTGGTCACCCTGTCAGTACCATAGTAGTACAGATTTATTGTGTGAGTCATGGCAAGCCATTCATTAAAGACAAAGAGCAGTTTAATTTGTTTGCTCAGTTTGGTGAGTTTGGTGATGTAACACATCGTGTCAGTGCCACCCTGTTAAGCAATGTTGCCAAACTCCATAATGTCAACCAGTGATGGTGTTTATAATGCCATGTGGTTTGTCTTCAAAACATAGTGAGTGCACATGCAAACATTTGCACTTTAGCATTTTTCTCTCTTAAAAATATGTGGGAAGTACTAATATTGCATTGAATACCTGGAAAGATACCATCAGTGTCATGTTAGAGAGACTTTTGAGTTCTTTGGTAAAGAATCAGTGTTTCTCTGAAATCTGATTGAATGTGTTTGTTGCCTTTTACAAAGATTTATATAAAACATAGAAACACTAAATAAGTAAAAGAATATGATGAGAACATATACACATACATACCCTCTGTTTATTTTAACTCGTATCTGATTTGGTTTTATTTGACATTGCATTATTGACAGATGTTAAGCAAAGCAAATATATTTGTTTAGCACATTTCATGTATAAAACAATTCAAATAGAAAAGTTTTTAACTCTGATTTAAAACTGCTGAGAGTTCAAGCAGACTTCCAGCTTTCTGGGAGTTTGTTCCACATGTGAGGAGCATAAAATCAAATAAAATGAACGCTGCCTCTTCACGTATAGTTTTGAATCTGGAAACAGGAAGTAGATTTGACCCTGATGACCTGCGGGATGTGATTGGTTCATAAAGAACAGACAGGAAGTCAGTGTAAAGATCTGAGGACTGGATTATGATCTACTTTGTAGTTGTTGAAATACAACTTTTTGTATATTCTTACTAAAAAAGGGGAGGTTTGATATCGGCCTGTAGCTGGCATTGTTGGACATTGTGGCTCTTTTATGAGTCACTGAATTTTATCGGTCTGTCAAGTGTTATTGGTCTTTCGTATATAAAAAAATTAAACTTCCTTTTGCCTCTCTAGCTTTGTATTATGATTCCTTTCTTGAAAAATAAACAAAACACAATCAACAAAATTGTAGATGATTTATACTCTCAGCGTTTTTTTTTCTCAAAATACCATTTAAATACTGGGATAATATTGTTATTCTGAACTCTTTTAACCATGATAATCATGTAGTGACATCTGTACTTTGTATTTACAGCTCAAAAACCTCCTTGCTGGTGTTTATTCTATATTTTTTTAGAAAGGGCCATGTCATGCAACCACAACGCTAAAAAAAGGTTTCAGATTCATTTCACGTATTTTGATGTACAAAATTGTACAACAGCAACAAAATTATCCTGGAAAATCTTACAAAAACAAGCATGTTTTTTCTTTCCTTTCTTTCTTTTTGTCCCCAACTTTCTAAGGGAAATCTGGGTTTCAAAGGTCTGGTTTTGGAGAGGTCTATTTACCCATCACAGACAATTTTGTCAGCAAAGTGACTACAAATGAAAATGTTAAAGGGACATTCCTGTCCCATATGTTGAGTATGTTTAGATCACAGTCTGGAGTCTCTGCTGTCTTAGGTTGTTTTGTTACCTTGTATTGTTCAAATCCTCTTGGGTACAATAATCCACATTTCTGTGTGTATTTACATGTTTGTCTCTTTATATGGATTTGTATCAGTGGGTACATGTGCGTGTTCATGTATGCAGCCATGTGTAAGTGTGTACGTTTTGGTGTATAGTCCCTCGGTGGCTGTTCCCTGCCGCACAGACGCCTGTTCTGGCGATAGCATTGTCTCCATGTCCAAAGACCTGCCGGCTGCCCTATTTCACCATGTCTTTATCATGCTAATACAGCGAAAGAAGGAACGAGGGAGGAGGGAGACAGGAGGAGAAAGAAGGGAGCGGAGACGATAGCTCAACAAACAGAGAAGGGGTAATCTTTCCCCTCCTCTCTCCATCCTCATCTCTGCCTTCTCACCACCTCCTCCATTCTCTCTATCCCCTTCTACTTTCCTTTCTTCTCATCCCCGCACCCTCTTCATCTGCCGCTTTCTTATCTTCCCCCTTACTTCTTTGATAATCCCTCCGAACATTGTCTTCATAATTACACACAACAATGATTCCCATCCTTGCAAGAGAAATGTGTGCTGTGCTTGGAGAATATTTCATAGATGAAGACCAGTGTGTGAATTAATAACTTGTTTTTTTTTTTTACATGGGACTGGTACTATGTCTTTGTGTGTATGTGTGTGTGTGTGTGTGCTTGAAATGGAAGTACACAGTGCCCGTGCCCAGTGTTGTTTTAACACGACTGCTACATTATGCATGCTGACAGCCCTGCCTGTCCCCATTACAGGCCCATCTTGTTTCTCCTTTATATCTGCTTTCTCTGTTAATAGAGCTCTTTGTGTGGCACTTCCCTTTATACTGGGAGGGGGGGGGGGGGGGGGTTACAACAGAAAGGTCAGCACCGGTATAACCTGCCACACTGCTTCAACTCACATAAGATTGGCCATTGTTCCCTCATTACTGAATTGGTTTTGGTAGGTGTTGTTTTGTGATTCTTTTCACTTTCTTTCCTTCCATCCTTCCCAATTGTATCCCACTCCATCTATGTGTATTGTAAAATGTAATGTTATGCATTTAACTACTGTTTCCTGAAGGAGAGGAATGAGGTACAACACATACAGTATGGGATATTACACTCTAGCGTATCCTGGCTAAAGACACCTCTAATCACGCCTTGAGGCAAATGAAGTGTGACGATGTGGGTGGGGCCTTGCCCACACTTATATACCACTATCATCACCGTCATGCCTCAGTCCGATAGCCACTTGTCAAAAAGCCCTTATAGACAGGGCAAATGTGTTTTGTACCCCCTGTTGTACCAAGAGAGCGATACAATGTGTAGATACCACTTCTTTTGTCTGCTCCACGAACGAGGACATTAGACTGTGTCTGTTTCTCTACTTAATACAACAATTCCACTTCACAAATAAAAGAAATAATGAACAGATTTTGGCATGTTCTTTAAGAAGAAGATACTTTAATCTTCACTTTCAGAAAAGCAAAATCAAACATATGGCCATGTACAAAAAAAAATGTCTCAGAGAAAGAAAACAAAGTTAACAACATCATACATGTACAGATGTGGAAACTATGCTTGTTCCAACAACACAACAAACACTGTCATCTGCATACTGGGTAGAGAATTTCAATTAAAATCAATTGTAGATCCATGTGAGTTACAAGCTGTTATGTCCTTTTAAGTTAGCATAAGTAAGACAAACCAGGCAACCTCTGAAACAACGGATATCAGAGCATAAAAAAGAAATCTGCACAGGTAACATGGATTATGCTATTGCTAAACATTATGTTAAAGCAAACCATGGCTCATCCTCATAATTGAGGGTCTGTGGAATCGAGCGGGTTACGACATGAACAAGAGGAAGTGATCTTTTGAAGAAACTGTCCTAGAGATGTACAGGATATACCCTTAATACTATGATGCCAAATGGACTTAATGACGATTTCAGCGTCAGATGTTTTCAGACCTGAGATTGTTCATTTCAATGTTACATTTCTAATAAAAGTGATATGTAACTAGGAGTGGTTTGTATGATGTGACTAAGAAGTTTGATAATGACTAATTAGTTGAAACTGACACCTGTATAGAACAGAGGTTTAGAGGAGATTGTATTTCTTATGTGATTGACCTTGTCAGAATTGAAGACGCTCTGATGAAGGCTCTGTGCCAAAATGGGTAAGTGTACTTTTATCTGTAATGTGAGATGAATTAGTGTGAGTACTTTGTTCTCCTTCATTTGGATGATGAGATGTGTGCCCTTTTCTCATTTTTTCATGTGTTGTACCTCGTTCCTCTCCATCAGGGAACAGTAGTTATATGCATAACATTATGTTCCCTTTCAGTTGATTCACTTGCTACAACACAAAGGGCAGCAGTGGTTCAGGTGGAAGAGCGGGTCGTCCAATCAAGGTTAGAGTTCCCGAGTTCCCTAACAGGGCCCATGATGCAGCCACACTGCTGGTTGAGTGAGGTAAGGGGAGACCACTGCTGCTGTAAGCTAGGGAAATAGTCTCTACAATTCAATGAGACAGTCTTTGTCGTGACAGAGTTCTGCCACTGGCCAGACCAGCAAAGCAAGCAAACAGCTGATCACATAAAAGCACACTTTGCGTATGGTCAGTGTAAGTATGCAATGAACATACTGGGCATGGGTAATGTCACTTCATCTGCTCCTCAGACTCAAAAGGAGAGGGGCAGAAACTTAAGAGCTCAATTTCCATGGAATTGTAGTCAGACAGATTTACCTTTGGCAAGTATTTATAAGCATACTAGCCCGTAACAGAAGATGCTATAGTACTTTGAATTGTTGCCACTACTGCAGGGGACATGACCTCTCAACAAGTTGATATGCACCTGCCACAGTTCTGGACGAGGGTGAAGTATGCCATCCTCTGCTTGAGTCAGGAGATCCCAGGGATCTGCCAGGGCCTCGCCACCAGACTACTGACTATTTCATATGACTTTACTGGCCATCACTGGGGCACCAAAATCAGGTACAGACCCTGTTTGTGTACCTTCTCCAGGACTGGCAGTATCATCTTGATGGGTGGCAATGTGTACAGCAGCACTTAGGGCCATGAATGAGCTAGGGCATCCATTCCCAGAGGTGTGCTCTTATCCCTTATGGTAAAGAACAGCAGGCTGTGTGTGTTAGACACAGTGGCAAAGACGTCCACTGCACCTTTGCCAAATTTTTCCCATATCTAGGCTACCTTTTTTCAGCAGTGTCTTTTTCCCCTTGCTTTGTTCCCTACAGTTGTGTTTACAGCTGACATAAACCGACTGGTTTTACCCAGAACTGTAACCGGTAACCCATAGCAATGGTCTTTTCTACCTACAGAGAGGGTGAGCATGTGGATCAGAGAGGGAGGCAGCAGAATGCCAAGCAACTGACCTGCTGCCAGATGGGGAATTTTGCAACTTTTGGGTTGAAGTGGAACGACAGAAAGTGACTGTCCTCTCCTTTATGCATGGTCTTTTGGTCTTTTTTTTAAACACAAAAAGGACTTTATTGGAACATTTGGTATAACTGCACAAACATCTGGAACATTCTCTGTGATACCCTGAGAAACGATAACTAGATCCAAACTGGGGGCTACCTTGGGCAACATAAGTGCACTTGTGTGAGGGGGAAAGGTGTGCTTGTGAGACTGTATCAAGGGAACACAATGCGTTTTGGGACTGGGTCCCTGAACAAAACAAAGATGGTACCTCTTGGGTGGCAGCAGTAGTGGAGCAGCTATGTCTCAATGTAGCTGAAGAGCTCATCACATCTCTCCACGGTTAGGAAGGGTATGGTTTCTTCATCTGAGGTATTGAGTCTTTCTGGAGGCTTGGAGGAGGGCCTCTGCTCCAGAACAACAGGTGGGGGCTTGACCTGGGTCTTATGGTTTCACTGACTGGGACCCTGCGCTTGCAGGGAACGCTGCCCCCTGCAGAGAAAGCGGTGACACCAGAGGTTTATGAGTAATCATAGCGCTTTGGTCTGCTTCTTCCTGAGCTCTTATTTACCCTGGATAGCATCGAGTGATTGCCCAAACAATCCTTCTGGAGATACCAGCTCATCCAAATAAACCACCCTGTCCCTGACTAGGAGGTTAAAGTAAGTGCTTCTGTGCCACCATTGTGGATGCCATTCCCCTGCTGAGGGAAAAAGCTGCTCCACAAGACACACAAACAATGTAATCCATGGTGATTCTGACCTTTTTCAGGATGGTTACCAGTGGGTTCCAGCCTGATACATCTGGAGCATGGTCACAGAACTGAGCATGCGTACTGTGGCTGCTTGGGCCCAATATATTTTTTCCAGCGGAGCAGCTGAGAACCTGCAGTGCTTGAAAGAAACGATAGTGGGGCCGTTCACACCATAATTGTGGGACGGGCCAAATAAGCCACCAAGGAGGGCTTCATGGGCAGGTGGTTAACCATCCCAGCATTTTTAGCACCATCCAAATCCAAAGCCTGTCCATAGCCAGGCACTGTGACACAGTCAGACAGAGGTTTATTCCATGATGATGTAACTTAGTGGGAGGAAAGATACGTCCTGGCATGTCGGCACATCTGCGGCAGCAGTACATTGACCTGATAATAATCTGGTTGTCTGACAAACCAGGACATCATTGTCCTCCTCGTGAGAGTCAAGCTGAAACTGAGTTTCCAGGGTGAAAAGAACAGAAAAAAACAGAAGACTTTTGCTTTGCTTGTCTAAGCTTGGTGCTAATAGTGAGACACAACTCGCACCAGAATAAAGACCCGGAATCAGTGCTCCACGGGCAGGCATGCTAACCGGCAGGCAGCAGTGACCAACAACAACAGTTAAGGTAATTCCAAGGCTTTCTGCGAGGACAAGGCTAACTAGCGGTAGCAAGAAGTGAAGACTAACAGTGATGATGGTGGTATATAAGTGCGGGTGAGGCCCACCCACATTATCACACATCATTTGCCTCAGAGTGTGATTAGAGGTGTCTTTAGCCAGGACCCGCAAAAGCATGATATTCCATATTATATGTGTTGTACCGAGTTAATCAATTGGAAGAGAACAAACAGCAGCTGCTCAGGGTATGAGAACATCTCAATGCACATAAGTCCCTGTGCAGTGTGAAGTAGTTAAAAGTTCTCTGCTGAATGAAACTTCAGCTACAGATTTTTAAGTGGAGGGCCAAGGCACTGACTTTCCTAGAACAAATAACTAAAAAGTCTGAGCTGAATAAATGAAAAATAATCTGTTGTCACACATGGACATTAGTTATGTTCAGTACAATGTGCTGAAAATTTGGTCTGGACTTTTCCGGAGAATCTGTTATTACGTGTACTTCACTGTGGGAGAGTTTCTGTTTAAGATGTGCGGGTAAGGGGTTAATGACAATGTATGGCTACAGGACACAGGAACCAGGATATAGTGTAGGAAAGTACACTGTAGAAATAGCTGTTTTCCTAACAAAGCATTGAGAATAGGAGATGAGGCACATTGTCAAGCAACATATGTGTCAGCAGAAAAAAGGATCTTAGCAGCATGAACTTAAAATGTGCCAGAAATTTTGGTGCAGCACTCTTTGGCCTAAGGATCTACTGGATATTTTACTGAAATATCTCATCAAGAGCTGTGGGCATTTATGTATTTTTGTTTTTACATACCCACTGGATCATCTGTAGAATATTTCAAGATTGAAGTCCATTTATGAAAAGAGATTGAGGTTAGTTTTGGGTTATGTTCCACTTGTTTTGGACTGAAAATTGACTACTCTAGTTCCGAAGATTATACTTTGTGCATTCACATATCAAGTCAGTTTTCATGCTTCTATCAAGCTCACTATGCACATTTTTTAAGTTCCTCATTAGAACAGTGAAAACAGCCAAATCATTTAGCATTGTTTGTTTTGTCTTTACATCTTCTTGTTTCTGCTTACATAAAGACTAATATTCTATTTATCACAACATGGCATAACTGGATTATCTCTCAAATTTACACTTTTACTATGCAGGCTACTTTAGTTTCTTTGCTTTACAGCAGGTAATGCAATGGTACCTTGCATTACCTGCTGTAATTGACCATATGGTTGGATGGAAATAACTATCTGGCTTTCTTTCTACACTTATGACAGTTTCATGACTTTATTTAAATGCCTTAATAGGCCCTTAAAAAGTTCTGTTTGAATTTCTAGGAATGGAAAATGTTGAAACATTTTCACAATGAGTTTACAGGTTTAATATACATGTCCATGTTGTTTAAGAGGATAAAAGAGAATGGCGAAACATTTACATGTGCAGACCTGATGAAAGGGAACTTGTATTAATCACCTATCCGGGATGTATCCCACCTCTTGCCCAATGGCAGCTGTGATAGGTTCCAGGGCCCCTGCCACCCTGACCTGCATGAATCAGTTATAGAAAAAGGATGGAGGGATGGAACTTTTATTAATCATTCACTAGCATTCCTTGGCCAATCGGCTCATTACAAAGACAAAGACTGACAATCCTTTAATAATAACAGCTGTTGGAAATGTTTCCCCCATCTGGAGGGATCCCATTAGCCAGAGTCTGAACAGATAAAAAATATAACATAACATTTGATGTCAAATAGAATACCTGAATAAAGTCTAACCACATCTATGTGTCTTTTCTTTTAGTACCCATAATTCCGTGGGTTTGAGGCACATTTGGATGTTCCATTGATAGAAAAATGCCCTGAGTGCGTGCATATGAGAGACTATATTCGCATCAGATCCATCAAGCGGTTTAACATAGCTGCTCCTTAGAAATCCTCCATCATCACAAGCATTGTGGAATGACTTCATTACAATAACTGCATAATATTATTTCCTACTCCTACTGCCGTCTTTTGTATTCATTTCTTCTCCATGTATTTTTCCCTCTTTCCTGGTACCTTTGTGACCTCCCCATTGCTTCTTCCCTCTCTCATCTGTGTCCACTGTGTGCAGGCCTCTGCCAGTGATCCATGGATGGTAATGACCATTCCTGCTGCTCCCAGAGCACAGTCCATTACAAATGGAACACCCAGAGAGAGAAAGAAGAAGCGGCAACACCCAAAGAAAGAAAACAGCAGAGAGAGAGAGAGAGAGAGAGAGAGAGAGAGTATAAGGTAAATAAAAAATATAGTTTTGAAATGAAACAAAAGAAAAATAACATGAGTTTGGTGCTTGGATTTGTGTGTACATGTAAATGTGAGGTTTAGGATAATTTCATGGTGAGGATTAGCGAGGGCCAGGTAAGATATCTTGTTTCCTGTGACCTGCTCATCTCAAGGTTTCCCACACTCATCACTTCACTCAATCAGAAACCTCTTGCTAGAATACAAAACATTAACACTGTTCTGTTCAACCCTCAACACATGCTCACTGTACATCACACACTAGCTATACCTTCATATGCTGCTGAGCTGTAAAGTCAAATTATTTCCCAAGGCCTTATTCATATTCTCACTTTCAGTCTATGTGTCTGTGTAATGCTATATTCATGCAATGGTGAAAACTTGAGGGATGTGTGTGTTTCCCGTAACTCACTGTGGGTTATGATAACAACCGTTTCTCCTGTCAACAGCCCATAATGTCAGATTTACAGGGTTGCCCCCGGTAACCAGCCGGGCTAGCGTGGCTGAGTGATTCTACAGCATCTGTCAGAGCTAGAGAGGCCATCTATCACACACAGTCATACACAAACACACATATCTAATGTGTCTCTCACACAGATTTTCATTATAACAAGAGTTTGATGTCAGCATAAATTACCCGACATCCTATCCTCTGCACATTTGGCTCTCTCTCAATCTCTGTATGAGACTGTTCTCAGAAGACAGACATCATCATTTGTCTTTCCTTCCAACAGCTATAAATAATGTGTGTCAATGACTGGTGCCAAAGAAAAAAGCTGGAAGTGACTTCAATGTTATTGTAGACCTAAAACCTCTGAACTCTTGCTTACATCTCAAATTTGTTAGGCAGCAATTTCCTTGTTGTGAAATGACTGTGTAAATCAGTGCTGAGAATATATATATATATATATATTAAGGCTGTCAAAATAACACGTTAACATTGGAAATTAATCCATGTAATTAATAACGTTAAAATCTTTAACTCAACGCATGCACAGCATCCACCATTCATTATGACGAGACATGGAGGTGTCAAGAGATATTTAAGAGCGGGTCTAAAGAGAGTGATGGAGGGCCAGGCAGGGGCACTGACCAGGAAAAGGAGGGCACAAATGAAATAGACATATTTTTAAGGTCTTGATTTTATGAAATATTGAACTGATTATTACAACCAAAGTGATCATCTAATGTAAAAAGCGAAGAAAAACCCAAGTGAGCATTTGCTTGCTCTTTCTGCTGATACAATACAGTAAAAATGGGCATATTTAAGAGTGATTAATCATGATTAATCATGACTAATCAATTTGTACGCTGTGATTAATCTGATTAAAAATTGTAAGAATTTGACAGCCCCTACATATATATATATATATATATATATATATATATATATATATATATATATATATATATTTGTGTGTGTGTGTGTATTTAAAAGTTTCCCACTGCTTGTAATTGAGAAATCTCAATTTTTTGTCTTCAGAAATCTCAGTTTCAAAACTAAACTGCAAAAGTTATGCCTTTCTTTTCAACTAATGTGATCAAAGCAGTGCCTTAACTGTTTTAAATGAGACTTGCCTGCAGACATTTCCACTGATGTGAAACCTTGGGGATAAATCAAAGGATGCAATTGTGTACAGCATTCACATTCTGACTGTTTAGTTCTTATCATGCCACACGTTTCCAGATCTGATGGTGATAGCCTATTTTAATTCTTATCATAATAGACTATTTCATGCACCGATGCCTTTTTACTCCCATGCAGCTGTGATGAGGTATAATTGGTTTGTTATGCACATATTCTAAGTCTGCCTATCTGAACAGCGGACAGAATTTTATTGTGTTTTCTCATGTTGCCTTTTCTTCTTCTTTGTACTTTAACTTTTATTGAGCCTACAGTCTTGGCTAACTTCTCCTGTGTTGTATCTTCAAACACAGACTCAGAGAAGCACATGCCCAGTAAAGGTTAATAGCCGCTGCAATGATGACAATCACTGATAATTGTTCACTGAAGTGCAACAGCTGTCTCTTCTAATCTGTGACATAATGTCAGCGAATGTGCACATGTGAGATGATGAGATGATGTCTTTTGGTTTTCTGTTGATTAGTCTGTCAACTAATAATTGCTCTCTTAGTTATAAAGTATCAATGCTGCATAGAAATGACTGACATTACTATAAGTATTAAAAGCCAAATGGAGTATAAAAATAAGAATTCTCAAGACTGACAGTTTATACTAGTATTTTATATCATAACTTAAAAATAATAATTAGGAGAAGACACTAATTTCTGACCCCCTTCCACCTAAATAATCTGGGATAGGCTGCAATACAGAGACAAAGACTTTAAAAAAATATATTTAAAAACTCATATTGCATTGTAAAATGTATTTTCCTGATTAATCAGTCCTAGAGTGTTTTACACATCTTGCGTTGTTGTCTTTTATCTGTCATGTGAAGCCCTTTAATGCTGTGTTAGACAGAACTGCAACATTAATCAACTTGCTGTGTCTTCATGTGATTAATTTGCCTTCAGTTAGGCAAAAAATACAAAATAATCCAGTTTTGTTTTACAATTCATCAACTTACACTTACATACACACACACACACACATACACATATAGTACATACTCACATTCTTTTACATCTAAAACATCTGAGAAGCAGCAATCTCAAGTATTTCATTGTTGTCATGTATCTTCATTTTATTTTATAATTTATCCATAGAATTAATAATGTGTTTATGATTCAACCAAAAGCAGACACTGTCATGACTGTCATCTATGGTTTTAACACAAACTGAAAATTCCTTAATATGTCCTACTACGTGTCTTGGGCTTATTATGCTTATGCTGTGTTAATTGTGTTAAAAATATATAACACAATTAATTAAATAAATTAGTTACCGCCATTTATGATATATATATACATATATATATATATATATATATATATATATATATATATATACATATATACATATGCCCCATTTTCCACAGCCTTTATATTGTTGTTGAAAGAACTAGATGTTACAATCCCTAGTGTTTGTACCATTCTTGCCGGACGGCTGCTATAAGGCTTCACCAATGGGACACATTGTCAGTTGTGTACCTCGGCATCAGGGGATGTTTGGGTCATTTATCACAATACACCCTCTGCTGAGGCAGGCCCACCACAGATTGATCAAGCCTGGGTGTGAGTCCCGCAGTTAGTTGTTTGCCTTAGCGGTGGTGTTGCTCCACTCCAGCCACAGCCAGTGGCTTGTTCTCTTAGCAGTATTGACCAGCTCTTTGATGGCTTGTATGTGAGCCTGTCCCCTGACTCCGACCTTCCTAAGGTGCTTCGCTGTTGTGCTAGCTATGAAGTCCCTACATCCCACCTCCACCGGGCGCACCCTTATCTTCCAGCCTCTGTCCACTACCATAGCTGCTCTCCGGTGGGAAAATCAGCCTCTGCTCCAGGTCCACTCTCATCTGTCAGTTTGCATTCAGTGGGGCCAGATCAGGGTTTGGGGGAGCTAACCCTTCCCCGTGTAACTGTCTTGAGCAAGGCTGGTTCTACAACCAAGCAGGATGCGCTTGAGTGTTTTGGGGTTGTGCACAGGGTGCAAAATGGGTCTTTTCCAAGCCAAAGCTGCAGATTTGTGGAAGAAGGCAGCACATCATATGTAGCTTGGATGATAAAGGTCAGCCTGTTAGATTCCATGTCCCGTAGTTCACTCCACATGATTTTCCTATTCTCAACACCTTCCTACATCATCCAGCAGCCCTGTCTGGCTTGTGCTATGGCCCTGGAACATCTGGCTGATACCCCCTGACGATGCACCTCCTCTACCGCCATGGTTTGACGTTTGGTTGCCTTTTGCCAGAGGGGTGTTAGGTAGCCCACTACATCATGATGGAGGAAAGCAGATTTAGCCTGTAGCACAGCTGTGGCTGGAGTCCACTTTTCCCTTGTTGCTACGGTTTGTTGTTAAAAACAACAACAAAAATCTTATCCCTAAGAATACCCCAGACCACAAACCACAAAGTCACACCCACATACACATACATGACATATACCCACGCCTACCTATAACCTTACACAGATTCATATACATAAAGAAATGTCCTTGACCGGCGCTGTTGTTACCCTCACTACTTACACTGGGGAAAATAAAACACTGGAATTTAATTTAATAGATGTTAAGATTACTCACTCCTTTACTTCTCTCCCATGTACTTATGGTTATAACTAGAAGTTTAAAGTGACTGGGATTAGAATTACGTTGGTAAAGCAAGGCAAGGCCAGGCAAAGCGAGTTTATTTGTATAGCACAATTTATGTACTAGACAACTCAGTGTATTACATACAACATTAAAACCATTACATCAGGGTACAGAGGAAGCATCAAATAGTAGATTAAAACAAATTTAAAAAAAGAAATTAAAGACAAAAAAGCTAAAATAAAATAAGATAAAATTGAATAAATAAAAGTTACAGTGTGAAGATTTAGCATCTGTTTTGATAAAAGGTGCCAAATAGAAAAGTTGTTAACTTTAATTTAAAGCAGCTGAGTTTTTCAGCAGACCTGGGGTTTTCTGGGAGTTTGTTCCACATGTGAGGAGCAGAAACTGAGTGCTTTCTCACCATATTTAGTTCTCACTCTGGAAACAGAAAGTAGACTTGACCCTGATGACCTGAGGAATCTAGTTTGTTCATAAGGAACTAGAAGATCCTGCACGTGTTTGGCATTAAACCATTCACTGTTTTGTAAACTAACAGCAGGATTTTAAAGTAAATTCTTTGACAAACATAACACCAGAGTAAAGATCTGAAGACTGGAGTTAAATGATCCATTTTTTTGGTCTTAGTGAGAATTTTACCTGAAGGAAGTTCTGTACATGTACAATGTAAGGTCTAGATATTTAAAAATACATGCTTGGAGTTTGAATTATTTATTTATTTATTTATTTATTTTTTAACAGAAAACACCGTTATAAGCTTAATTGTTTCTGCAAACCAACACGAAACAATTGGCAACCAAAACATTATCTTGTAACATTTCCAGCCAGTTCGACAGCTCAGACTGGATTGCAGTTTTGTTAGCTACAGCTTCCAACATGAATTTTACCAAGTAATATACAATCACAGGGGAATCACTGCCATCATTTAACACATCCATGCCCTAGCATGCACGTAGTCAACATGTCACCAAACATCAGGCGCCACTAAAATGAGATTGGGCCACAGTGAAAGAACAGTTCCAGCCCATAACGATGTATGAGCACTGTAGTCACCACATGAGTGTGTGGGATATGTCACAATGTGTTATGTTAGTCACTGCCCTTCTGACAGCTCATGTCAATAGGTGGGTGATACAGCTGTCATCATATTGTGGTGTGAATGAGCTTGGCTCGACTGTGTGAGTCTGTATTTCTGCACTGTGCATGTATGAGTGTGTGTGTCTACAGTCCCAGACGGAAGCCCAGAGGACAGATGGTGAGTTCAGACGCAGACTGACACACCATAACCAAGCGATTACACACTCAATGACTCCCCCTGACAAGAGGGAGGAAGGGGGAAAGGGGGAGAAGATAGAGGAAAACAGAAGTGAGGAAGAGTTATATGGGGTGGAGATGAGGGAGAAAGATCAATATGAGAAGCTGTGGGACATCTGTGGAAAAAAAAGAAAAGGGTATCAGTTTTTCATAACAGAGGAAAATTGGGAGAAGTGGACGATGGAGAGATTAGGATAAAGGAAAGATAAGTTTAAATGAAGAGGAAGTGGAGGAATGAGTGGACAAGAGGGATGAAGTGTACTACACCAACAGGAAAACACAAGTAGAGACTAATGAATGGAAAGATGGAGAGGTCTTAAGAGACCCGGATTACATGATAGCCAATTAGAGTGAAGGATGCTGGAAACTCCCTTGATGAAAGTGATATGTGATTGGCTCAGAGTTTATTATGTTCACTGAGCTATCGTTTCCTCTTTAACACATTCAGATGCACTCATATAAACACTTGTAAACAGTCTTGGATCTTACTTGGTGCTCTTAAACTGCTACTGTGTTTGTGTTTTGGTTGTGATTCTCTGCTGTCGTGATGTTGGCATCAATATAAACGGTCATTTCAATGATATGGCAGAGTAATTGAAATGGAGGAGAAGACATTTAATGTTTAAATATAGGTTCTAAACTTTGCCCACAAGAAACAATGTTTACAACAAAGAGAAAGACCAAAAGCTAACACCCCTCACACACATACACACTTACACACCATCAAACCACCCGAGTCTAGCCCGGCCCAGGTCAGGTCAAGTGGGATCATGGGAAACCATTCCTGTGGCCATTCTCACCTTTTTCATCTCAGAGCGTCTCAAAAACATCCCAGACAAAGCGATCTCTGCTCTCCTTCTTTTCCTCACTGTCAATACAACCTCAAACACTTTTCACTAAAACTTTCCTGTCTTCTAGAGGTGAGCCACAGAGGGCACACCACTGTGATAGCAGTGGATAGGATTTCCAGTTTTACTCTGTGCCAGTAGAATCCATGTCAGACTTAATCTGGATCATGACTTAAAGGGGTAGTGCACCGTAAAATGTGTTTTTTTAAAACTGTAAACAACATAGTATTACTTAATTGTGATGGAAACCACCTATACTGTTGATAAAATTAGTATTTTTTTCATTTCTTTAAAAAACAGGAATTTGTAAGGAAAGGCAAGGCAGTTTATTTGTAAAGCACATTTTTTGTACAGGACTATTCAAAGTGCTTTACATAAAACAAACGCATTACAGATATTTAGAAATAGTAAAAGGCATCAACACATAATCACAATAAAATAATAAATTACATTAAAATGATTAAAAGCAAGATAAGTTAAAAAGTTTCTGTGCAGATTTCATGCATAGGCGCATGAGAAAAGAAATGTTTTCAACCTGGATTTAAAAATGTCTACATTTGGTGAAAGTTTAATCTCCACTGGCAGTTTGTTTCACTTGTTTGCAGCATAACAGCTAAATGCTGCTTCTCCATGTTTAGTCTGGACTCTGGTTTGGACTAGTTGACCAGAGTCTTTGGATCTAAGAGCTCTGCTAGGTTTATATTCTCTGAACATATCACAGATGTATTCTGGGCCTAAACCATTCTGGGATTTGTAAACAATCAGAAGGGTTTTAAAATCTACTCTGTGACTGACTGGAAGCCAGTGTAAAGATTTCAAAACTGGTGTGATGTGTTCAGATCTCTTAGTCCTGGTTAAAACTCTAGCAGCAGCGTTTTGGATGAGCTGCAGATGTTTAATGCTCTTTTTAGGAAGTCCTGTTAAAAGACCATTACAGTAATCCAGCCTACTGGAGATGAATGCATGGATGGGTTTCTCTTGGTCTTTCTGGGAGACTAAACTTTTAATTCTGTTGATGTTTCTGAGCTGGTAAAAAGCTGTCTTAGTGACAGCTTTGATGTGGCTGCTGAAAGTCAGGTCTGAGTCTATCAACACTCCAAGGATACGAACTTGGTTGGTGATTTTAAGAGCCCGAGTCTCCAGATGTTTGCCAATGCTGACCCTCTTCTCTTTGCTACCAAACAGAATAATCTCAGTTTTGTCTTCATTTAATTGTAGAAAATTCTCCTTCATCCAGGTGTTTATTTGCTCCAGACACGGACACAATAAGTCTATTGGACTGCAGTCATCTGGTGACAGAGATACATAAAGTTGGGTATCATCAGCATAACTTTGATAATTAATGCTATAGTTCTGTAATATTTGACCCAAAGGGAGCATATACAAGTTGAACAGAAGAGGTCCAAGGACTGACCCCTGGGGGACTCCACAAGTCATGGCCACTCGCTCGGATTCATAGCTGCCGATCGTAACAAAATAAAAATGTAAAAAATGGCCCATAACGCTCCTACAGAGTAAAACCAGGTTTTGTTTTTCATGACGTAGAGCCGTACTTGGTACTTCTCTGCATCACGAGTAAACTTTAAAAGCATCACAGACCCTCCCTCCAGATGCAAATAGGCAGGTCCTCGCCTTGCAGGCATAAAAACGCATATGAAGGGATGTGAACTTATATGGTGTAGATTTGCTAGTTTCAGACTTCTATTTTTTCACAGAGTTTCTGATGAGGTATTCCTGAAATGGGACAGATTTGTGCTTTTGAGGGATCTTTGATGTGTTGACCTGCATGAATAGTTCTTAAAGCAGTGTATGAGAGTCCTGGATATGCTCCAGCAGCCATGTATCAATGAAAAATATAATACAACATTCTCTTCTTCTCTTTTTGTTAGTGCTTTGAGTTTTATAATTTTGGTAGCTAGCAACCTCACATTTCCCATCAGAACAGTTGGAAGAAGTAGTTTAAATTTCCCCCACCTTTCTCTCTGCATTGCTCCTGCCCTTCATCCTCTTTGTTTTATCTTCAACCCATCTGGAGTTTGGTGTGTTAATTTGTTCACTAATTTAGTTTAAGAGAGCTCATTTAGTTGATCCCACTGGTAAACTGGGAAGCTGGTAAACAAGTCTTCCGCTGCCATGGACACTCATCATAACCAATACGAAAAAAGATCCAATGTCCAAAGAGAAATCACTTGAGCAGCACAGCCTACAAAACATAAGCACAGAGATGAAAACAGAGCATGTTTGCAAAAGTTTCCCCTTATTTGAGAGCTGCTGTAGCTTTCTGACTGGCAGCAAGAGTTAAACATGTTTATGTGTCACCAACATCCTCTCATCTGGCTCCTAAGCAAACCTCTAGTAATTATATGAATCAGAAGACATTTCCCCAAATATTCATGCTCTCAAGAGGACACATCCCCCAGAAGAAAGCGCTTTGTCATCCTGAAATAATTACACACTACTTGAAGATTTGATGAGTACAAAGCTAATCTGGAGGTACATAAGATTAAGAATTAAATGAGTGTTAAGAATCATGCCAGGTCTACCTTAAAGTCATAGCTTGAGTTGTAATTCAAAGTGCACTAGGAGTGGCTGTGAAATAAGTATTATAGAAAAACAATAACATACTTAAGTGTTATGTCCTTCCTCTCTTCTCGCTTTCCTTAGTTCCCTTGCAATATTTCTAATTTGCTTAAACCTTTCTCTTCCACCATTCCCTCTCCTCACCCTCATCAGTTATCTCTCCTTTCTTTTGCAGCCGAAATATGTGGTTGATGGTTAATAGATTTAACCACTATACAAGGATTATGCAAGTGGTGGCCCATGGGCCAGAACTGGCACATCGGTCTACTTGGACTGGCCCACTGCACATCTACTCATAAATAGTAAATTAATAATTTAATAGCATCAAGAACTGTAAGCAAACCACTTTGCGATATTTTGTGACACTATGTAGCGCTGCTGTTTACACTTTTGATGGAGGCCAAAGACATTAGCTTCGGGTGTCTTTTGTGAGAGCTTGACTACTGAAAAATATTGATAGTTATAGAGTTTTTAGACCATAAACTAATTATATTTACTTTTCTTGTTTTGCATTATTTTGATTATATGATTAATGATTTCAAGTGACTGTGAATTAAGTAAAAATGTATTCCCACTGTGTTAATTGTACATCCAAAATAAGTGTAACATTATAGGGGAACGTGTGGCCCACCCGCCAAAGCTATCCAACAATTTGGAGCATGGGAAAATGTAGCTGAATAGCCTTGGGCTATACTGTTGGAGAGACAATGAGAGAACCATCAATTTATCTGCCGTTTAACTGTCCCAATCTAACCTCGGTAAACTCACCGGGTGAAACTCATTTCTGTGTTTCCTTGCCAATCTGAAAAGCTATCATCTTGCTAATCTTGGGCTTTCAATTCGCCGGGGGGACAGGGGGAGTCAGACCAATCCTGGATCTCGGAGATGATCTGTTAGCCTGGCGTAAATGTTTATAACACGGAGCAATCTCTTGGGTTTATACGGTGATGCACACACGCATGCATGTCCCTACACACACACACACACACACACACACACACACACACACACAGACACACACTTTTTTTCCTCTTCTTGTGTCTTTCTCTCGTGCTCTCTCAGGGGCATTTATAGGGATGTGAAAGCTGTTATTGGGCAGGTCAGTGGAGTGGAACTGTCAGATAATAGGCTAGTTACTGTGGCAGCACATGAATGAGGGATGGAACAGAGGAGGGAGACAGAGGGAATAGAAACGCTCAACTCACTCCTTAATCAGAAGGTAAACTGGAAATCTGGGGAGTTTAGGCTCCCTGCTGAAACAGATAGAGACAAGAAGGAAGAGGGGCGAGGAAGGGAAGAAATGTATGTGAGAGAACAAGACAGAGGATGACAAAGGGAGGAGGACAGTGGAAATGTGAATGGGCATGACGCAGACACAGAGCCTATTACCATTCCCAGGGAGCCAGGTGTTTATTTCTCAATTTGTAAACGCTGGCTTCATTACCCAGAGTTCAACAGGAGCAGGCTGAGCTGCGGCTGCATCAAGGTCACACTAATCAGACAGCAAGTAGGAAGAAAAGCAGAAGACGAAGCACAAATTGTGTAATGTATCCTCTCCGCTCAAGCCCCCCCATCCTTGCCATCTCCTATCTGTCTTTGGTGTTCCTTACCTCATACTTCTCAACCCATCTTTGTTTCTCTGGCAGTCCACAGAGAACAAAACTCTTCAGGCAGTTTCCCACTCTCTTTCATGAAGACTGGCAGTCTGTTCTGAAGAATGACACTTGTTTATACATCTGTGTTTATTCACACTCTATTTGTTTGCAGCAGGGGTGTCTAAAGTCGGTCCTCGAGGGCCGCTGTCCTGCAGAATTTCAGTGTTTCCCCTGCTTCAACACACCTGACTCAATTTAAATGGATCCAGCAGCCTATGAAGTTCTGCATAATAACTCATTAATTTGAGTCAGGTGAGTTGGAGGTGGGGCACATTGAAAACCTGCAGGATTGTGACCCTCTAGGACCGGAGCTGGACATTCTATCCTATATTTTATATAACCTTTATTGTTATAAATTGCTCTTATTTTATTTAGAGTCCTAAAAAAACGTTTGTATTAATGTTTATTTCACTGATCGGGGTATCAACATTTACAAATAAATTATTGTAAACTATCAACATATAAAATGTCGTAAATAAGAAGCTTAGGCTACTGGAGTTAAAGGGCTTTTGGATGTACAGCACAACATTTGGCAAAACACATCATAACATAATAACAAAAACACAACAAAATTTTAGTGAACATAACATTTACAGTGAAAGCATCTCAGGACCATATCTACTAGCTCAGGGATTCCAAAGTCCAGTCCTCCCGGGTCACTGTCCTGCAGGTTTTAGATCGGGGCTACTCAGTTTGGTCCTTTGAGGGTCACATTCCAGCAAGTTTTCCATGTATCCCTGCTTCAACACACCTGCATCAAATTAAATGGATCTAACAGCCACTCAAGTTCTGCACAATGACTCAATAATTTCAAAAAGGTGTGTTGAAGCAGGGATACATGTAAAACCTGTTGGATTGCAGCCTTCATAGGACCGAATTGGGATACCCTGTTTTAGATGCTTTCCTGCTTCATCACACTTGATTCAAATGAAATGTTCTGCACAACGGCCCATTAATCTGAATCAGGAAACACCTCAAACCTGCAAGACAGTGACCCTGGAGAACCAAAGCTTAAGATCCCTGTTTTAGATTATTTTAATCTGAATATGTTTTAATAAATAGCAAAAAGAAAAAGAAAAAAAAGCTTAATACTAACTGTGTTTAAAATTAGTCCAGTTACTTTAAAACTCTTACAACAGATGTTTGATTTGTCTTTTTGCTTTTTAAGGTGAATGGGTGTGAAATATTAACTTTACTGCTACTGTACTGGACAATTAAGTTATTATATCCACAATTTTATACTTGCATAGATGCTGACACTTTAAGCAGAAAAACAAACCCAATATTTGTATTGTGAGTCTAATATGCCATAATTTGCTGACTTATTTATTTATCCATTTTTAAATTTTCTACACAGCATCATCTTTGTTGGTTGAGTAGATGGAAGTTAGTTTGTTACTGTGGTCCTGACCTTTGTACTGTCTCTTCTTGACCCAGAATTTAATCTGCATTGCACCAGTAAGCCAAATTAGGCACACAAACAATTAAGTACTTAAACTGGTTAAAGCCTATTTTGACAAGGAGTGACTGCAACCTCAAGTGTGAATTTTGATTGTATGTGAGGGTATCCGTATTGGTGTGGGTGTGTATTAAGATAAGAAAAGCTTTTTTTTTTTAGATACACACATAACTCCATGTGGTAATGTAATAATCACAGATTCTTTTGATGTCCTGGACTTGAAAAGGGCTCTCAATGAGGCTGTTCTTCAAACTGCTAATCTCTCAAAGGTAGCAAAAAGCAGGAGGAAGAAGAAAGAAATGAATAGAGGCAAGGAGGGAAATGAAGGAAGAAAAAGAGAAGGAGGAGGATGCAGAGCAATGGTGGACGAGGAGATCAGTGAGAGCAGGCCAGACTCGTGAAGAGATGGAGAGGAGGGCAGAAATGGGAAAATGAATGAAAGGAAAAGCGATAAGAACTCTTGCTTTTGAACTTGAAGAGCTTAATTTGAAATGTCAGGCCTACACACATCCTCGCACCCCTTCCCTCCTCCCTGCTGCACTCCCTCTCCTCAGGAGTCCCTGTTGTGCAGTAGTGTGGATTAAAATAATTAAACAGGCTCTGTTTTAATTAAGACAATAAAGCACAGAGTCTCTAGGTAAGACCTGCGAGTGATTGTGAAAAAAAGTGAGAGAGGGAGGGAGATGATAAAGAAGTCTAACGAGAGAGGCGGGATGATAGGAGGTACAGAGGGAGATACCTTATCTTCATTACTTATCTGGCTTGTCTCTTTCAAGCCAGAGATGGCATTATTACAGTCTGCATAAGTGTGTTTGTACTGGTCTTACAATATATGTACCAAAACATGTGTGTGTGCGTGTGTATGTGTGTGTTTAGAGGTGTTGAGTATGAAGCCTGTATTAGAGCATAAATGTATAAATGCATTCATATTGCCTGTCTTCCCTTTTTTGTGTTGTTCTGTGTTGTGCATGTGCATGCACATCTTTATTTTGTCTCTCTGAGTCTACTAATGAAATATTTATTTATTTCTTGGAGTGAGGCTGCTGGGTGGAGAAAAACTTAAATGAAATGTCATATCTCATTGTGTTTCCCCATGAGGTGGGAGGACAGAAGTAATAGAGGAGCAGAATTGCTACTGAATTATATACGTAGGATTCAGAGAGGAGTGATTAGAGGAAGATGAGGATACAAAAGAGAAAGACTGTGAAAGATAAAAAAAGAGGAAAGACAAGAAGCAAGTCATTCTTTGTCCTTCATTTTTCGGTTTGCCTCCCATGTTTCCCCCCCCCCCCCCCCCCCCCCCCCTTTGATTCTGAGCATCCAATGTTAAATTCTGACAGTTTCTTACACTGTTTGCTGTTACATTTTTGCATGCACACATATTAAAGTGAGCCAGGACTGTGCTATAACATCGCCCATGTCGACATACCAGAGAGACCAGCTACTGCTTATCTGGTAGTAGCTGTTATCGTTGCATAGAGGACACAAACCCACACAGCATCCCGCCACCAACCTGGAGAAGATTAGAAGTTCTTTATCTTCCCTCCAACCTTCATGTGTGACACAAATATACAAAAAAAAAAAAAAAAAAAAAAAAACACAAGGTTTGCATGAATGACTATTTTCCGATGGACTAACAAGTCATTATACTTTGTTTTGAACATATAAATAGATTTCTTTCCCTGTGAATTTGTATGGTACTTGTTCCAGTTCACATAAAAGATTGTATTACATTTAAATAGCATCTTCAAAGTAGTGATGCTACACTTGTACCAGTCAGCAGACTTGTCATCAGTGTTTCGCAAGTACATGCTTCTCTACTGGTTCAAAGTTCAATTTATACGGTTTAAAATGAATAGTTCACTTTCATAGTTCACCATTTCAATTTTGAACTGGTTTATAGTTCAGTTCATTTCACCTGTTTAAAATTAGAACTGAGAATAAAAGAAAATTTGACAAACCTCTAACTAACGAACCAACCTGTTGCTGGGATGTCATACCCCTGACGGCTGCAGGCAGTTGTTTGGGTGTTTGGCAGGGGGTCTTAACCTTTCTTGCGCTTTTTTTTTATTTTTTTTTTTTTTTTTTTAACAGCGAGGACTTACAGATATCTTCTCCAATTGGATGGACTTCTCCAATTTAGAAGTCAATAAGGCTGACGTAACTTCCTTATTAAGTGCAGACAAACATAATTTCCATCGAAAGTTAGATTTTTACTGTTGGAATCGTCGGCAGACAGTATGTAATGTTCCTGTAAGTAATCATAAACATAATCTCCTTTCACCTCCACTTGCTATTTCAGAGCAAGACTGCACAGACGTTGCATTGCTGGTTTGTTATGCTAGTGTGCGCAATGCATGGTGGGTAACGTAGTGTGAAGTTGGTGTAGCACCGGTGAAAATGTAGACAGTGACTGTCACAGGAACTCACATAATCCAAATTAGTTCAAGTTCAGGTTTTCTATTTAAAAATGTGTTATGTTCAGTTCAGCATTTAAAGAAAAATGAACATACAGTATTCAATTAACACATTAATGCACAACACTGCTTGTCACACCCCTGTACTATGATGGAAACAAAAAATTGGCCCTGGCATTTCGGCCCAGAGCGGCAAATATACAATCATGCACACCATAAATCACTGTGCTCCCTCAAAGTGAATATCAACCACTGTACTCCTTAAAACCACCAAACCCAGGCAGGGAGTTAACAGGAATCAGGGAGAGGGAACACAAAATACTTCCAAAAATGTTATTTGTTAATAAAATAAACATCTATATTACAACACGGTGATGAATATTAAATCAACATTGATCATACTTTGTGTTTGAGGGAGAGAGAAACTACAATGGACATGATGGATCAGATGAAAACTGTTCCTGGACAAAGTGTAGAAACAGTGTCTCTGCCTGCTTTTTTTTCTGAAGATGTTATCTCAACCAGGTTTAAATAAAGACTGAATGGAGATTCTTCTACTTGTTTTTACATACTGATTCAGCCAAGTCAAGAATTATTGGAATCTCTGATAAAGAGGCAAAATTTTTTTTAGAATTTGATGTTATTTTGAATTAAAATGCAATTAAATGCATTTTCCTTAATTAATCCTTAATTTATGTCTGTGTCTATAATTTGATTCAGTTGTCCACTAAAATACCTTTAAATTAAAAATGTTGCTTTTTGGTTCAAATATTGTTATGCAATTAAAATGCAACTAATCAAAATTAATAAATTAGAAAGCCTCTGTTTAATTAGATTAAAATTTTTAATAGAGTCCCACCCCTAGTCCAGAGAGGTTAGCACATTAATGTTTGCATTCTTTACTGTAATGGTGTGTAAGTCATTATAAGACTTACTTTTGGATAAATATAAGAGTTCGGTACTGTAGTAATAAAATAAAATAAAATAAAATAAAATAAAATAAAATAAAATAAAATAAAAGTAAAATAAAATAAAATAAAATAAAATTCATTTAACTAAATTAAATTAAATTCACTTTATATATGAATAACTAGTTTATATTGTGTATTTTTACATTAAAAATCTTTTGAAATTACAGTGACACACTACAGGGGCGCATGGCTCAGTGGGTAGAGTGGTTGACCAGTAACCCAAGGGTTGCTGGTTCAATCCCGGTCCGTAAAGCTCATGTCGAGGTGTCCCTAAGCAAGACACCGAACCCCAAATTGCTGGGTTGTGGTTGAGTGCCTTGCATGGCAGCGTCCACCATCAGTGTGTTAATGTGTGTGTGAATGGGTGAATGTGACATAGAAGTAAAGCACTTTGGATAAAAGCGCTATATAAGTACAGACAATTTACCGTTTACCATATACAGGAATTAATTCAGTTATTTTGAAATGGAACCAAAAAGCTGGACAACGATGCACAGTAGGGTACATTTAAAGTGTTATACCAGGCATTTTCAGAACATTTCTGATTTTTAAACTGTTAGTGATGCTGGCTTTAGGATCACTAGCAGTTTAAGATCTGGGTATCAGAGCTGAATGACCATGACAGTAATCATATGATCACATTAGAGCTTGTCCCATAAGCAATTTTCATGCACAAACTCTGAAAAATATCTGAATGATCGTGTCTGAACATTGGAGTTGTTTGCTCACACATCATGTGACAGAGGGAGATTCTCTGAATGGGGAATGCTCTGCAAGTTATATGCCTGTGGTGCTGGAGTACAAACACACTGGGGGGGTGAGATATGGTGCAAAAACAATGTTGTGAAAATTGCTGTTAAAAAAAAAAAATAATAAATTTTAAGCAACAGATTGTAACGTATCATTAATTATGACTGTAGTCCCATTATTATTAAGATAGGATGTGTTTAGACATATAAAACATTACTCAGAAATGTACATATATATATATATATATATATATATATATATATACACATAAATTGAGCAGCAGTTCACTTCAACACTGTAGCACTTTGAGCTTGCCAAAATGTAAAGTGCAATGCAAATAAAATTATTATTATTATTATTATTATTATCATCATTATTTGATGTATTCAGAGCTTCAGTATATAGACCCATGAAGTTCTTTTTTGCAAGTCCATGTCCAGTCTCAAGTCTTATGGCTCAAGTCCAAGTCAAGCTGCAAGTCACTTTTAGTTGTACTGAGTCATCTGCCATACGATGCCTGCCATCTGGTCTGGTCTGCCTAGAAGACTGCCTTATAATATCCAAGGAATTTAAAATCCATATTCACTCTTTATCCACCAGCAGTTAGTAACCTTAAACTGACAAATTCTCTGCCCTCTCTTCTGGATAATTTCTTTGCTTTACTGAATTCAGAAAACCTGTAGATGTATATACAAATTTATTCAGATTAGTAAATGTGCTCTTAACATTATAAACCCAAGAGTTTTTGAGGCAAGCCAAAATCCATCTGAACCCACTGAGAAATTTAAAATACTAAAACTACAGTTCATAGAGTTGAGGGCTAATATGCTACACTTCAGTGCATGATTACCACCTGTCCTGCAGGCTTTAGACGTTTCCCTGCAGCACCACACCTGATACAAATGACAGCTTATTGCCAGGTTCTGCACAAACCTCTTAATGACCTATTAATAATTTGACTCGAGTGTATTTTAGCAGGTAAAAATGTAAAATCTGCAGGACAATGGCATAAAAGGTTAAAATCCTAAAAACTTTAATATTTGAATATATTTACATTCCTAAATCAGCAACAGCTTTTCTCATAAACAGACCCAGAAAAACTGCGTTGTTTACAACAAGTCTGAAGCCAGTTTAACGTGATCAAGGCAAAGCCAGCATAACTGTTCAGTAAATGTTTCATTCTTCTTTTGAACATATTCAGTGAAGCCAATCTAACTGTGCAAAAGTAGTAAGAAAGCTAACATTTACACTGCTATGGCTCTCATAGATATATACATGTAGATGCTGCCTCTGATGCTGCTGTCCATAGGAACGATGCATCAACGCGGTCACTGTCTTGGGCTGGGATGAGTTGTGTCTACTTACTGCATCAGTCAACAGAGGCAGAGGTCTATCAACGATTAAAATCACCATAACTCGCTGAATTTTCATATGATTTTTAATCCGTTTGGTTTATTAGAAATGTCACATATTTATAATACAACAGATTATTTTTAAATTTCTTTTTATTATTTTATATCATACACTTACACATACTCAGACACACACCCACATGCATACTGAATTTTTTCTGCAATACTCAAATAATAATGGTGATGCCATATGGAGTTATGCTATATTTATAATATGAATAATATAAAATATTAATAATGTTAAACTGTTAAAAAAAAACTAAATAAAAAAAACAGACAAACAAACACTTACATTCAAACACTCATTCAAAAAAAAAAAGGATGGCCTAAATTAAAAATTTACCAAAATACCCCCAAAACTAAATACCTCAGTTAAAGTTACATTTGTTCCTCTTGCCGTTTGATACAAAATTAAGAACCCAAATTTACCTCTGATGTGACAAGCCCAACAAGCAATGAACCTGATAAATGTACCAAAGAACACAACACCAATATAAAACAGACGTTTTTCAACACTACGTCAAGGAAAATAAAAAAAAAAACAAAAACAACATAGAATTCAAGACCAGGGAAATTTGTACAAGTACTGATGGGTTCATTCAAAAGGAATCATTTCTAATAGTGTATTTTATAATCATTTAGAGGGGACTCCGTTAGGGAAATATTAAGATTACATGAGAAACTGTCATGATACTAACTTTGCAAAGATGGTCAGGAAAAGTAAAAATGGATGGTATCACTTCTTCCTTTAAACAAGTTGACTGTCCAGGTCTGTCAAAGTGCTCTGGTTCAAAATGACGGCTGCAGACGACTGAACAGTCCTTCGGCACAAAGTCTTTCCTCCTGACTGCTGCTACCCAGGCTGCCTCCTCCATTTATCTTTTGGAAACGTACAAAACAAATCCATCTGAACATCACTCAGTTCTCAGTTCTTCTGTAGCTACAGGTCAGCAGAATTTGCTCACCTTTTCAAAACATGGAAAGGGATGCATAAATAATCAGCATTACTGGACTGCTTTATCTGCAAGATGTTCCAATCCAATGTTACACATGAAGAGCACCTTTGCATATTTGACTCTTCAATGTTTTTTTTTTTTTCCTGACTCTGTATCCACACCTTGTTTTTATTGTTGAGTGGATGTGTGTATCTGGTATGCTGCTTTAAAAAATGGTCAGTAAGATGTTTGTAAAAGTTGTTCGTGCAATTTAAAGAATTGATTTATTTCCTGCAATTCCATAAAATACACAACTTGCCCACAGACAGCTGGTGTACATTTGTGTTGTTTTACATTGGGGTTTGATACACTACATCCTGACAAAGACCTTCAATTATCCAGAAAATATGCAATAGTTTTATACGAGTGCAAATCAAAGTTTCACAGTTTCTGTTGTGGGAAGACCTCATACACCCAACATGATCTTCAGCTCCTTCTTTCGGTGTGCTGAGACCCCAGGTTGGGAATCATTGATCTAGCTGGGTAGAGTTTACAAAGCATGTTTCATGAATTAAAACCCCACATTTCACAAAGAATCCATTTGACTGAGGTCTGCAGTTGAGTCCGTCAGTGTCCTGTTTCTTATCATGACCATATTCTTCCCTGACACCCTGAACCTTTCTCACGACCCTCAATGTCTGCTATGCAGGTGCAAAAACACAGCAATAAACAAACAAACAAGCTGTGAAAGCAAACACAGGCTAATGAAGGGACAGCTGCACTCTGATCACCAGGGTTCTCTCCATTAAGAGTTAAATGCTGTTTATGGCTTTCCCCAAGGGAGTTAATGTGTCAGGAGGAGAAAGTGGAGGTGTGGTTCTAATACTTTAACATTTTGTTTGGCACAAGACTAAATCATTTCACCCATCTGTTTTTAAGATGCGCTGTAAACACTTAACCTTTAACTAAAAAAAGAAAAACACACAAAATGCAAGCAGTCACTCATTTCCACATTAAAAAGGATGCATTTTAAAAGTGTATATGTACAGTAACTGTTTGCTATTTAATGCTTTGTTGTCTTTTTTTGATAATTTTCCCTCCCATGTCATGTTTTGTTCTGCTTGTGATAAACTCCAACTCCATATATCCTTATGTGTTACTGTTATCCTATCAGTTTTGATAGTATTCGATTTATTTTTCTGTACAGAACTGTGTACAAATAAGTATTGTTTCTCTCTTAATATATATATATATATATATATATATATATATATATATATATATATATATATATATATATATATATATATATATATATATATATATATATATCAAATTTGATAGGAGAAAAGTAATTGGACCAAAGTAACTTTCTTCAAGTAACATTTTACAGCCACATCTCTGTTTAAAATCAGTAAACATGTGCAGTTTATAACAAAGCTTTGATTATACACAGGGATTACACCTGATACACTGGCTGACTTTTTCCTCTTTTAATGGTTGAGTAACATTCCACCCTTTAGGACATTAATATTTCATTCTGGGATCACCAATAAAATGCTGGAGCTATATTTGGGTTTGAAACGTCAGACTAAAATGAAATTTGTGGGAGAGAATATTGCAGTGCAGAGCTCATGCCACAGGCAAGAAATGAGACTGTCACACTTACAGTATTCAGTAAGAAAATCCCATCATCTTCAACTGTAGTTCAGCCCTAAAACTGTGTGATTCACATACTGACACTTCCTGAAATTGAAAAATTATTTGCAGAGATTTTCAAATTATTCAAAGTGTATTTTAGTAATTTTAGCCAGTATTTTACCATATGTGAAGACATGCTTTACAAAAGATTTCCTTACTTTTTAACAATTCAAACAAGCAAATTTTTTATGAACATCACTAACAGATCACCAGAAAAAGGCTGTAAAATTCAAGTAATAAACTATGGCTAAAGCCTCCTTTATTCTTCTCAACTTTTAGTAAATCTGTCTGCATTTAATAGATTTGCGTTTGTATCTAAATAAACCCTTAAAGCCAATTTCTGTAAAATTTGCAGCAGCTATTTTTTTCAGCATAACAAAATTGAGAAGTATATAGCCAGCATCATTGAGGTGTTATGACCAGTGTTGTGCTAGTTACTGAAAAAAGTAACTAGCTACAATAGTTTTTTCATTCAAAAGTAACTGTTACTTTATTGATTACTTACACCTAAAAGTTATGTGTTACTGTTAAAAAACTTTTTTTGTTACTTTTGTAATAGAAATTTCTTAAAAATTCTCCCATTAATATCCTTATAACTTAATTACGATGTACAAAATATAAAACAAACTCAAACACAAATTAATCCTTCAACACTAATTTATTGAAGTCAGGTCAACAGATAATTCTAAATTAATAAATAAATAAATAAATAAATAGTGTAACGGTAACTGAGTTATTTTTTTTTTCTCAATGTATGCAGCAGTTTGTGCTTAGGAGGTTGATAGTGGTTTGTGGATCCTGACATGCTGGATGGGACTTGCAACAGATCCAGTAGTATTTCAACATATCTGCTGATGCCCAGTAGAGTGATTTCCCTGGATGCATTACTTTTATGGAGAAGTAATTTCTCAATAATAGGTGAAATAGAGGATTGAAACAGTTAATCGGGAAACAGAAAGCTTCCTGGTGGGGTTGAGGTAGTTTGACCATCATAACAATACAACTACTAATCTGAAAATAGACACCTAAAAACATCTATTTTTTATGTGCTGTCCTTCTCATAGACCAATTACCTCAATGAAATGGTCCTTTTTGATCATTTCAACTGATAAGTATTCCTGAGTTTTCTGTCATGGAATTTCTTGTAATGAAGTAGAATAAAGCTTTTATTCCTGTGTAATTCTTCCAGCTGTGGCACTGTACTGAAATCTGAGAGAGATTTCCTATTGAGTTCTTTTGAAGCCTGGTCTCGCTGCACTGTGCATTCACACCAGCAACCCTCTCCTGCAACAAGCAGCCTGTGCAATTATTGCTAACACAATATTTCTCTGATATTGCCAAATACACAGGGTTTTGTGTATCCCACGTATGACATCATTTTAAATGTGAAGATATGAAAGTTGTCCATTTGTGACATCAGAATAGTCACATTCATTTGCAGAAGTAAGCTGAAAGCAATCATTATCATAACATGCAAGCTGTGTTTCTAACCTTTATTGTGAACATACTGAAACTAAGATGAAATGTACATTTTTGCTGATATAATGTCAACATAATGGCCAGAAAATGATTGTGTTTTTTTACCGAGAATCACTTACCTCACGTGCTACAAACAGGCACCACTACAAAACTCTTGATGTCTTGTAGTGGCAATTTGGCTTGAGTGTGAAACGTGCATCATGCAGCCAGTGTAGAGGATCATGCATGTTAACAAGGAGCTAAAACAAAAGCCCCATTTCCACCACAGGGTTTGGGTTGGCACAGAACAGGTCCAACCTGTCCTGCTTTTTTTGGGACCCTTCCGTTGGGGTCACAGTCTTACTGATCCAACCCAAAAGGTGGCAAATGACAGATTGCAATCCACTGATTGGTCAAGAGTCATCACTTTCTGTGCAACTGGGCACTAATAAAGTGGCACTAGCACCATGTTTAAATATACCATGGATTTTTTTATTTAAGACCCCACGCCAAGAAGAAAAAGCACAAACTGCTGGATGTTCACTATTCTTCTCCTTTGTTTCTGTGTTGCAATGCTGACGCAATGCTAATATGCCACCAACCGGGCAAAGACATGTGAAAACGCAACAGAGATCAGGATATTACTGAACCAAGCTGCTTCGTACCAAACCAGACCTGTTGGTGGAAATTAAGCTAAAAACTATTATGGTCTGTGCACACCACACACTGACCATGCTTCAGCAGTAAAGCCTAAGGTGGCTGGAGGGGGGTGTAGATGAAAGTCAGAAGACCCAGACAGTGACACAGGATGTTATCCTAACCCAGTGTTTCCCAGTCCAGTCCCCTGCCCTTCATGTCTTAGATGTGTTCCTACTCCAACACACCTGATTCAAATTAATGAATTTCTTCATCCAGTTCTTTGCAGTCTGTTAATAAGCCATTCATTTAATTCAGGTGTTAAAGTAGGGTTACATCTAAAACATACAGGGCAGGGGGTCCCGAGGACCTGGATTGGGAAACACTGACCTAACCCAACAGGAGTTTAACGTCCTTGATTATATTAATTTGCTGTTCATTAGATTTTGTCAGCACAATAGCTTAGGTTTTAGAAAAAAAAACTGGTCAATATAAATATCATTATTCAAAAATACTTGTGTTAGGAAATATGTAAGATTGAAATACTCAACACTGCTGCTCAGCAAAACACAGTATAGTAGCGTCTGTCAGTGTTATTTCATTAATAAAGTGAGTTTAGACTAAACCCACAGAGAAGGCCTGCCTCTGTCTAGCTTACGGAGAAGACTGCACATCTATAGCAGCAGGCATGTGGGAGTGTTTAATGGAGAGTGGAGTAATTTGCACTTTTTAATGATGATTAGAGGAGGAAATTGGCTCAGATTTACAGTGTCATTCACCACTGAGACAGAGGAGGGAGAAAATAGAATAAAGGCCTCTAAATTGTCTGTGTGTGTGCATATGTGTGTGTATGTGGGTGTGTATGTGTGTGTCTGTGCGCAGGTGTGAGACAGAGAAAGAGACCCGTAACATGCGACTGACCCCCCTCACACACCCATCCACCCACACACTTCCACACCTCCACTTCCAGAGGAAATGTATCACTTAAACCAACTGCAGCTCAGCTCACAGAACCTAATGAATCTGGACTCAATTTTACGCTTAGCTGCCCTTCACTTTGACACACACACTCACTCTCTGTCTTACACACACACTTACGGAGGCAAGCTTACCTATAGCTGGGTGGTAGTCTTCATAATGTAAAGAGGAAATTGGAAAAGTGTGATTATGGCACTGATTGGCAGAAAAGTAGTTTTTTCAGTCTTTTCGGCTCTTCCCATCAACACTTTTTTCTTCCTTTGACTCCTCGTTTATTCAACCAAAACCTCCTGACATATAACTCCGGCTTTTATGCCTCTTTATCTCTAACAGCTCTTGGGCCTACATTTTCTCCACTGATTGGGCTATTTTCCAGATTAATAGAGTGAAGTGCAATGGAGGAATAAAAAGAATTTTCTGAAGTTCCTATAGAATATGTAGAATAGCTTATATAAAATACACTGGATCTTGTCCATGTCAATGTTTTGTCTATAAAGATTTCTGGTTTGTCACACTGATGTTCTAACTGCAAATTGTTAGAAATAATTTTGTATAGTTTTCTGATCTTATTAACTGTTTGTGGAAATAATATTTGGTTTCACTCGTATAATTCCCTTTTTGACTCGGTCATACAGGTTCATACCTCTTCTGGTCAGCTGTGTTCATCTCAGGATCAACATCTGTCACATGGCCCGCTCAATCCATACTGTTCTCTTTTGTGGTAGATTGAGCTACCAATTTATATCAGAGCAGAGACATTCGTCTTTACCTTGAAGGCTCTCACATTTAACATTAAATATCTAACTCACACATATGATTAATTTCTTTACCTGTTTTACCTCCATCCTTTAACAAGAATAATAGTATTAGTCATTTATACCATGAGCTGAATTCTAGATAATCAAAGGTCTTTGTTGCAGAAAAATACTGTGGAAAAAATTGGAAAAAAAAATAGTAGAATTCCAGTAAAATTCCATAATAAAAATAAAGTTTATACTGCTACTTTTACATGGGATCTTTTGTTATATTTTAGTATTTAATGTTTATTGAAAGATGTTAGCATGTTTAATACAAATTATATGACCTATAAATACAGTTAAGGGCCTTGTTTAGGGTCCCACAGTGGGTCACCTGAGCTTTTGATAATCCAGGGTCTTCCAGTAAGTCTATCTTTGCAGCCTCTAGGTCAACTTTAAGTAAAGTTTCTTTACTGTCAATTCGCCATATGTCAGTACATACAAAGAATCTCCAAGACCACGGTGCTACTAAGACACAGTTTAACAGTAAAAAACATTCAAAAAAATACAGAACAAATTACATAATAAAAAAAGATCAAGTCAAGTAATAAAGGTGAGTAAATAAACGGGACAAGTAACAAGTAACCAGATGATGATGACATAATGTGATTGTTATAGTGCAACAAAACAGACCATGTTTTAAAGTGCCTTCTGTAAAGGGGTCTTCAGAGTCTGGAATGCATATGTGTGGAGGGCAGGAAGGGAGAGGGTGGCAGCGTAGGAAGAGAGTTCAGCTTCCTAATCGTCTGATGGATGAAGTTGTCCTTCAGTCTGCTGGTCCTGCACTGAAGACTCTGCAGCCTCCTCCCTGATGGCAGCAGGCTGAAGAAGCTGGGAGACAGGTGGATGGGATCACCAGCAATGCGGAGGGCAGGTTAGACAGGTATTGGAAAAGCTCTGAAGGGAGAGAGACACTGATGATCCTCTCAGCTACCTCCTCTCCTCAGTTTTCCATCTTGTTTTTGAAAGTGCAGGGTAGCACATAGAATACATTAACCTAACATTCTGGTCACTGTCAGGCTCCTCATCCAGCTCAACCACTTATTGGATATCTTCTGACTGAGTTTCTGGTTGTATTTATTCTGAAAATCATCTTTTTCTCAAAATATCTTAGTTTGTGAGGGATGTCCTTGTATAGTTGCCATGGCCTGAAGCTAAACAACTTTGGAAGCAGGAAAACGTTGAGGAGCATTAACTGCTGCAGCTTTTTCTGGCTGAAAGGCATCTTCTGTTCCAAAGTTTTTGTGTCAAATGACACAAAGTTAATTTTGAAGCATGGTAATGCATGAAAAGAATGTTAGGGTCTTCAGCCTTTGCTCAGCATCAGTAAATTTTGGAGCTGCATTAAATTATTTTTACCTCCGCCAAGTCAGAGGTTATGTTTTCTGCAGGGTTGATTTGTCTTTCTGTCTATCTGTCTGTTACCAGCATAACTCAAAAAGTTATGGACAGATTTGGATTAGATTTTTAGCAAAAGTCACAAATGGAATAAGGAACAAATGATGTGAGGATCCAAGATGGCTGCTGCTGCATATCCCCTGTACCTTGGCAATCCTTTGCAATCCTATAGAGGACAAAGTATTTTTGTCAAAACTAAGGCACTGTTGATGTTATGGTGCCTTTATGTTTCCCCTTATCAGGAATTTTCTTACAATTTGTGTTCCCTTTTATAGAAATTTTACTGCCGGAGACTTGGGACCACATGGAGCTTTGGGAAGAAAGTAGTATCTACAGAAAACAGAAAAAAAGAAGAATAGTGAAGTAAAAAGGAAAGTAGAAAAAAGAAAGAGGAGACAAAGATACAACTGATAGAAGGCAACAACCCTTCAATTAAAACTATCACCAGACAACCAACTGCTATACCTGTACAGAAACACAACAGAATATTTCTGAGAGTAGAGCTGAAAATAATCAGGACCTCAAATAAATAAATAACCAAAACAACAAAAAATAAATAAATAAAAAACAACATGTATCACCACAACAACCACAGTACCAAAAACACGCACATGAACCTAAACAAAAGTAGCTTTTAGTGTATAAATGTCACGGGTGGCAGCGCAGTCCGATAAAGGCTGCCACTGCCACCGTGGGTTCTTTTCGGATCAGGGGGAGCAGAGTTAAAGGTCCCATATTATACACTTTATTCCCAATCTGAGACCATTCATTAATATCTAAATGAAATATTTCCGCCATGGTATGGACAAATCGACCCTCAGTTTGAGTGCAGCGGCTTCTCTTCACCTCCCTCTTTTTAGCAGCTTCAGAAATGTGCCGTTTATGGTGGGCGGAACCCTGGTGGAGCAGCTCAGCTGTTGGCTCCGCCCATCGCATCGCCCGTCATGAGGTGATTGACAGGTTAGGCCTTAGCGGTTACTAGACGCTGATTACAGCGTAGTGAAGGATAAACAAACGCCGGAACACCGGAACCCATTCCTGAAGAAGTTCGAGCAAGAAGACTAACAGGACGTTAGTGAAAGGTTAGTGTGACTTTTACTCGTCCAGCCAGTAAAATTTCAGCCATTCCATTAGTCCCTGTCTTGAATTTTTTCCCCCTCTTTTGTAACTATGTTCATGGATGATGCCCGTTCATGCCGCTCTCGTGAACAGCAGCGTTATGGCAACTGGTAGAGACGCTGTCGTTCTCCCTTACCAGTTTGAGCCAGAGTCGGACCCAGAAGGAGAGATATCTGAGGAGGGTCCATCGCTCTGTGGGGAGTGGTTATTGTCCCTTATGACGTCATAACGTACACGCTTTCAAACAAGCTCATTTCAGCGCTTACTTCCCTAGAGGTGGAGCAGGGGGGAGAGAGAGCGCCTGAAAGAGTTTCACACTTACGGGTCTCCTACACATGCGGGGGGACCAGTATGACTGTTCCAAAACCATTAAAAAGTGAATTTTGCATAATATGGGACCTTTAAAAGCCACACTAAAAAGGGTAAAAAGGTTTACAAACCAGTTTATTCAAATAAAAAAACAATGTGAATCATCTTCTAGTCTTGGCCCTTCAGGTGTTCCGTTCTGTCCAAGTATGCAGCTTCTGGCAGAGTTCTAAGTGGGATCTTGCCGACACTTCCTGTGTCCATTCGCCTCTTCTCCATAGTAGGGCCTGGCCCACCAATGACTTGTAAAGAAGAGGGAACGCACGGCAGTCCTCTGTTTCTCTGGGGGATACCCCCACCCCTTTCCGCCTGCCCTACAGCCGGCTCCTCACTTTAAGCCACAGTCACTGACACGAAGATGTACTCACTCTTTTCCCGGGCCAACACGGTGTTCCTGCGGCCCGGGGCTAAGTCGCTGTGCCATGGGCTCCGGGTCGGCTGTTGCGCTCCTTCCCGCAATCCGCCCGCCTTTCCTCTGGATATAATAATGAGCACTGATTACACCAAGCTGGTCTTTTACAGTACACACTTTACAAACATACATTATTACAATACATACATAATGTAAGTTGCAAATACATTATTTACCAACAAGTCATTACAGTTTTATTTTTGTGTACGTCAACAGAAATGGTGGTTTACTGAAGAATGAAACCATGACTGTACTATCATCATCCATGGTTAATTTTTAAAGAGATCTTTACACAACTTCTTTTGGGCAAAGGAACCATGTACCCACAACAACCTGAAAATGTCTGTCCCATGGAAAGACACAAATACCTATCCATTCGTTTAAACAAAGCTTTTAATTTAATCTTCTCCATCATGTCCCACAGTATGAGAGATCATGCCTATTTCTATATTATTTGAGCTCAGGTCATCCACTCCACTGGCTCTGTAATTTTTTTTCCACCCACTAATGCTATACTATATTATTTCTGATCAAAGCAGAACCTCCTAAAGCTGATCTAAAAAAAACTTTATTAATAATTTCCAAATGTAGAAATTTGGGGATGGCAGTTGAGAGAGGAAATATTTTAATCAACAGTTTATGTCAGCTTTTAGATACTAAATGTTTCAGAAACAGAACTCTTCAGTTTGATGAAAAACAAGCTGAACTGCTGCTTTATCTCCCACCTCCTCTCTGAGCCACCCAGAGTTTTGAGAGAAAACCACTTCAAAATGGCCCAAAAAGGACATCTGTTTGAAATCACTCAAACAGTTTTGATCATGGATATCAAGTGAAGAGGAAAGTAACCCTTAAAACATAGGACTGTTGCTGGCTATGCTGCACTAGATTTGACTTTTTATCCACACATAACATAAAATGGTCACACACATTCTCGAATTCTGAACATGAGCTGTCCGGTTTCTTTTTGTGGTGGAGAGTCATAACATGCATTTCTCTATTAAAATATGTAAATTCATAATCTCTCTGAATCCCATTTTCCATCTATTTCTGTCTGTCATTCAGTCTTTATTCTCTCCCTCTGTTGGGATTTCCCTCTCTTCTCCTGCCTCAGTTTCATGGTTTGTACTACACGTCTGTCTCTCTGCTCTTTCACCCTCTCCCCTCTGCTTCAGTCCAAACACCAAATGCCACTGGAAGAGACTTGTCTCGTCCCTAAAGGCCAATTGTCAGGCATAATTACCATCAGAGAATTAGAAGTTGAAAAAGCAGATTAGATTAGAGCGTGTGTTTTTTTCTCTCTCTCTCTTTTCTCCACAGTCCCTTTTTACTTTTGTCATTATTATAGAATATGAAAAAGGCCAGAAGAAATAAATTGAGAAGTGCAATAGAAGAATGGGGGAAAAGAAGAAATGTGCAAATTAAAAAAAAAACAAACCCAATGCATTTACATTTTAGCGGCCAATTATCTTAAATGATCTGTCTGCCATTTGATTGGTTTATAGATATTATTAAGCCTGAAACATTCATTCATTCATTTTCTGAACCGCTTAGTCCATTAAGGGTCGCGGGTAAGCTGGAGCCTATCCCAGCATTAACAGGTGAGAGGCAGGGTACAACCTGGACAGGTCACCAGTCCATCGCAGGGCCAACACATAGAGGACAAACAACCACTCACGCTCACTCCTAGAGAGAATTTAGAGTCATCAATTAACCTAACATGCATGTCTTTGGACGGTGGGAGGAAGCCGGAGTACCCGGAGAGAACCCACGCATACACGGGGAGAACATGCAAACTCCACACAGAAAGGCCACCACCCTCAAGGTTCGAACCTCCCCCCAGCTGAGATTCGAACCAGCAACCTTCTTGCTGTGAGGCTGTGGTGCTAATCACCACACCACCGTGCAGCACAAGCCTGAAACAACTGATCTTTAAACGGAACGGACGGTAAATGGACTTGTACTTATATAGCACTTTTCCAGTCTGTTGCGCTTTACACAACTTATCACATTCACCCATTCACACACACATTCACACCCGGATAGGCACATCGGGAGGCAACGGGGGGTTAAGTGTCTTGCCCAAGGACACTTTGGCATGTAGTCAGTGGAAGCCTGGAATCGATCCGCCTACCTTCCGGTCGAAAGACGACTGCTCTTCCTCCTGAGCTACAGCCGCCCATTTTTTAACTTAAAAACAATCCTTAGAAACAAAGCGCAAAGATAGTTTAGCTTTTTTTTTTTTTTTTTTAACCTTGTCAAAGAAACTGATTATTTCCCAAAGCTGTTGATTATAACATTCATTTGATCAACTAATGGATTAACAAGTTATTTAAGCACTGGATTGAATTCAAGTCATATTTGTTCCAAACCTACAGCACCTTTTAGCATTGAAATCAAATAAAAATGACTTTTTTTTATTCACAGAGGAAATTTTCAGTGTTGTAGTAGGATTTTTTGTTCTTGTTGTTTTTGTTTGTTTGTTTGTTTTTTTGGTTGTTTGTTTTTAAAAATAAACACATTAATAATTAATTAGAAGAAAAAGAAGATATTGCCTTGTTGTGGAGGGTGATAACTCCAGGGAGGAATGGTCTCTGGTACCTTTCTGAGTTTACACTGAACACTGTTGTTTCATCACTGTGTTATGTATACCAGTGGTCCTCAAACTTTTTGAGCCATAACCCCCAACATAAAACACAATGATGTTCACGACCCCCACACCCATGCGACAACTTAGTGGTTAAATGTGTGATATATCAAATGAGTGATCTTGCAGCCATCCTCTAAACGTAAGGCTGAAAAACTGTCGGAATCTCCATAAATAAGGAGAATAAAGTCGTTTCTGGTGAATTCTGTTCATTGCTGTGACAAAGCACCTACATGCCCAAAATCAGCTTCTCTCACTGCAATAAATTCAAATTGTTGTTTATGCATTAGGTGCTAATTTGACAGTCCTGATAAAAATCCCAAATTTATTTAATAAACGTTGGCTATATATTTTTTTACAATTATCTGGCAACCCCCTGGAACTATCTTGTGACTCCCATGGGAGTCCAGAGTTTAAGAACCACTGGTATCGAGGATGTGAAGCAGCAGCTTGTGCAGTATCATTTTCTAGACAATCAGATCCAGCAGCTCTAGAGTTTTCCCCAGCACAGAACCAGCCTTCTTGATCAGTTTGTTCAGCTTCTTTAAGTCTCTGGATCTGATGCTGCTGCCCCAACAGATGACTGCAAAGCTGATTTTACTTTGAACTACAGGCTTATAGAAGCTATTCAACATCTTGGTGCAGACATTGAATGTTTTTAGTTTCCTTAAGAAGTAGAGTCAGCTCTGTTCCTTCTTGTAGATGCCTCTGTGTTGCATTTCCAGTCTAGTCTGTTGGCTGGTTGAACTCAAAGGTACTTGTATTCCTCCACCACCCCCACCTCTTCTCCCAGGATGTAAACAGTGCTCTGTTCACTATTGTTCCTTCTGAAATTAACAATCATCTCTTTAGTTTTGTTTGTGTTCGAGATGAGGTGATTATTTCTGCACCATCTCACAATTGACTGACCAGTTCTTTGTACTCAGCTTCTTGTCCATTACTGATGCACCCCACAACTGCAGGGTCATCAGAGTATTTCTGCAGACAGAAATTGTTTTATTCGAAGTCTGAGGTGTACAGTGTGAACAGAAATGGTGAGAGTACAGTCCTTTGTGGCGCTCCTGTGGTGCTGACTACCATTTCAGGCACACAACTTTTCTGCCTCACAAACTGTGGTCTGTTTGTCTTAAATCCAGGTGGTGGTGGAAATATCCACCTGGAATTTATGGAGCTTCCCACATAATAGAGCAGCTGAGCTGTATTAAAAGCACTTGAGAAATCAAAGAACATCATCTTCAAAGTGTTGCCTGATTTTTCCAGATAAGAGTGGGCTCTCTGAAGCAGGTAGATAATGGCGGTGGATGATGCTGCCCATACAGAAGCTCATTTAGGCCCATTCACACCAGCCTTTTTGATTCAAATCCAATTCTGTGTGCTTGGACAGTCTGCTTTGTTTGGGGTATTGTGAATGTGCAAACAAATTCTGATTCAAAGCAAAAAAAGCGGACTTGGCCCACCAACAAATGGAGGTCTCAGTCCAATTAAAGAGGACTAAAAGTACAAAAACCGGACTAAAAAGCAGAACACTATGGGTTTAGTGCAGGGCATGGTGGGTAAATACAACCAAAACACTAGCACTAGTGGGGCGTTAGGCAGCTCTGAGTGGAAGAAATGGCTCGGGGTCAGACTTAGAATAACTCCAAAAGTTCTGATAGAAATTTGGTCAACCCAAGACTGCTAGGATCTGATACAACTCCATACTTAGCTGATATGTGGTGGAGACCTTGGTAGAGAAGTTGTCTTGCATTGACCAATAGATGAACAAGTTTATTTTTCGTCATATGTTTTGTTTTCTTCTTCTGTAATTATTGGTGCAGCGCTGGAGTGGAACAGGTCCGATTTATTTGAGTAGTGCAGTTTTAATGTAATCTCAGTCCGGACGAATGTTGCACACCCCAATTGAACTGAGTCCCCAATCGTACCAAGTCTAGTGGACTATATTGGTGTGAATGCACCCATAATCTATCACACACAGTCATGGCATCTCCTTGTGGTTCACAAAGGACTTTCTAGTCTGTACCCTCAAAGCACTCTCTTAGAGCATCTTCAGCTTCATTAGACCTGGTTTAATAGTCTGTGTGATGACTTGTTGCTGCTGAACAGCTTGTAGGTGGAGGTGAGGAGAACCAAATTATGGTCTGATCTTCTTAAATGAGGTAGGGCAGAGAAGCTGTATGCATTTTTAATGTTTGCATAAAATGTCCAACATCTTATATTTTCTCTGGTGGGGCAGCTGACAAACTGTTGGAATGTAAGTGTTGTTGCAGAGGAGACATTGTTAAAGTCTCCAAAGATCGCAATCGGTGCATTAGGATACTGTGCTGTAGCCTAGTAGAAGTAAAAATGCTGTCACAGGCTATGTCTGTAGCGGTACCAGGTGCCACTACCAGAACTACACAGGTAAACTTTCTGGGTAATTAGAATGCATTTTCGACCACAGTAACATGAACAGGATGGAACCAAGAGTGGTTTAAAAGTACTGCAATTTCACCTCCCTTTAGCTTTCCACTGATTTTTGTATTGCAGTCTGCTCATAAAATCTTAAAGCAGTGTACAGACACATTAGAGTCTGAAATGTGTCCATCCGGACATGTCTCCGTTAAGCACATACTAGTGCATTCTCTGTATCCTTCTTGAGACCCTGTTAGCACCTCAAGCTCGTGTATTTTGTTAGCTAGCTATCTCAGGTTATCAATCAGAATGGTTGGAAGAAATAGTTTGAATTTCCATCGTTTTTCTCTCTGCCTTGCTCCTGTCCTGCACTCCATTTCACTTTCCCTTTGGTGTGTGTTTTTTTGTTGAATATCTTGGTTTTGGAGAGCCTAATCAGTTGATCCTGCTGGACAACAACTCTTCCATTGTCATGAAAACTCATCATAGCAAGTCTTGAAAGAGTCCAAAGAACACAGAGAAATCCCCTGAGCGGCACAACCTCTGAACCAATGTGAAAACTTGACTGTCTTGTCAAGACTGTTTTGAGAGATTATATTCTCCCCTTGTTCTGGAGAAACACCTGGAATGCCTGGACCTTTTCCTCTACTTGTGTGACCTGGATTGCCTGGAGATACCTTTAGGAATTAAACTAGATGTTACTTTAAATTAATTCTGGTCAGTTATTGTTACACATATTTTCATTTGGGGAATTTTGTTTTAGGACCAAATGCATGTAATAGAAACATTATGCTAGGATCTATAGTGATTCACAAACTCTTGAATTTTTTTATTTATTTTTTTCTTTTAACTTTTCTTTCAGTATCTGATGTATTTTAGTTAACCGTAAATATATTATTTTCCAGTTGCCAAGCAGGTTCTAGAAATGGGTGTCAACACTTAGCTCCATATAATAACTGGGCTGTCAAGTAAGTTTTTGAGCCCCATATGTGATCATTTTTATCCCTTTCATTTTCAGTATATATACAACATTTCCCTAGTACCTCCCTCAGACCAAAATCAACAAATCTCATTACGCCTCTGTATCCAAGTGCCAAGTACTTTATGAGATATTTTCAATATGGACAATGGTTGAAGAAAGTAAAATCAACTTTAAAAAGTGCTAGCAATTTTAATAAACTTAAGTATATCCCACTTTAATGAGGAAACTGAACATCTTGATTTGGTTTTACTTTAAATAAGTAGTGGAGTTTGTTAAACTTAAAAATAAATATTTGAAATTCTTAAGATTTGGTAGATCACACAAACAACTGAGAAATTTAATTTCTTGTGCTCAAACAATATAGCGGTTTAAACAAAGACTATTTTTGCTCAAACTACATGCAAAAAGTTGCACAAACATTTTTAAGTAATAGTAGTAGTAATTTATAATAGTATTTTTAAGGTTTGTTATTTTTTCAGTGTAGAGTGGAATTCACACGAAACACAGACATACACACAGCATTGATTGACCGAGAAAATCTTCAATAAAGCTCTTTCTCTCCTCAACTAACTCACAGGCAAGCAGACTGCAGAAACAACATCCCACTAAAAATTACAGAAAACCACACTCAAGCATCATGCAACTGTGTTTGATAGAGTGTGGAGTAAAGCTTGATTTGCTCCTTTGGCTCCCCGGAGTTTGGATCCTGTCCCTGCTCTTTGGCTATCTTCTGCCATTTCTTTCATGCCAACTCTGGTGTTCTCTTTCTTACGCGTGCACACACACATGCACACACATGTACACGTACACACAGGGCATGCCAACTGTTATGCTATCCAAGCCAGAATGACCATGTGTTGTATCCTTCTAATGTCTCCATCATAACAGCAGCACTCCTAATAGCTCTTGTGTGACACACACACGCACACACATGCACACACACAGTTCCTTTCCACACACATTGTCCTTGTTCTCCTCAGGTATTCGGATCAATGGTGGCTGACGTCATTACAATACAGCAGGCTGATCTTAACACACATGTGTAAATGCACACACCAGCCTCAGAGAATAAACACAATAATTGAAATATTTTCAACCTGATTAGGTCTGGCCTGCTGGCTGGGTCGGTTGCTAGGGCTGTGCTCCCTGGTTGCTAGGGGGAGTAAATCATCTGGCATTATTTGATTTCTGTTCCAGATATGAAACCGTTACCGCGGCGATTAAATGTCTCACAGCTTAGACACCTTGGGGGAGTGTGGGGGGTGGGTGGTGGACTGAAGAAGAGAAAAGGGAGAGAGACTGAGATTAAGTTGAGGGAGGAAGGGAAGGAGAGGCGTCCCTCATGAGAAGGAAATATGAGAAAAGGTGAGAATAATAATGCCTAAATACGGAAATGCAGAGCGTGTGCAAAGGGAGAGAATAACAGGGTAATAAGGATGAAATGTTTTCCTACACTTGCATGTCTCAGTTGGTTGTTCTTTCCTCCTGACAGCTAACAGGTTAGTGTGTGTGTGTGTGGGGGGGGGGGTGTTTGTGTGTATGTAATGAGTTTATGCTCACATGCGTGCACAGTTTCCAATAGGGCTAACACACATGCATTCTGGTGTGTGCGTGTATGTGTGTGTGTGTATGCGTGCTTTGGAGTTGTTTGTGCTGTGTTGATATAGAGATGTCTACAGAGTCATGGTGAGGGCACAGGGATCCACCTACACTTGGGAGATGTGGGCGTTCTCCAGTGTTTATAAAACACAAACTGAACCAACTGTTCCCAGTGGCATGCATGTTATACTTCACAGAGAAGAAGATGAGCACAAGAGAAGACAGGGAAAGGTAAATTTTCCTTCTGTAAGAGCCTGTTTTACGTATTTATAATTAATGCAGCACTACAGTTTTTCAAGAGATTATACAGAGCCTGCACCTGAGGGTGGTACACTCATAATGTGGCTCACCAGGGAGGTCTATGATACTTTACTTATAACTTTACAACCTCTTTTTTTTTAAGTTCAAAATCACAGACCCATACAAAAGGTATTTCAAAGAAACTTTTTCTTATTACTTTTATGCCGACAATACTCAATTTTATTTGCCCTCATTACAAAATAACCATAGTTTCCTGATCAGTTGATGGAGTGTCTCAAAGAAGTAAAAAATGGGATGGCTTTTAACACAGACAAAACAGAGGTCAATGTGTTTGGTCCCAACAAGTCTTATGATCTCTCTCCATTTGACCTGGGCCCCTTACAGCCATTCGTAAAGCTCATTATTAGAGATCTTGGTATCACAATGGACAGTTTTTTTAAACACAGCAGGCAGACCAACTGTGTAGTGAAATCCAGTTTTTATCAATATGGCTTTTTTTTTTCTTTTTTTTTTTTGTCAAAAATTAAATCAGTTTTAACTTTTAAATAATTGTAAACATGTGATTCATGCATTTACATCCTGCTTGAACTACTGTAATGACCAGCCAGGATGCGCTCATAAATGGTATGTATGATTTCTTATGAAAAATAATGCACAGATATTCATACATAGCCTGACAAAATTCTGAGCCAATTAGTGTCCAAGTCACTGCAAGTGCTCTGTCATGTTGTCTGATGGACTTTTCTACTACCGTAATAACAAAGACAAAGGCAGAAAATGAAGAAAATTTGTTTTAAATATCTTCATCATAATTTAACTGATTTAACACAATGGTACACTGTGAAAGTTTCCATCTCAAATAATGTCATATTTGTGTGTAGGTGTTCTTTTTTTTTTTGTTTTTTTTTTAACATCATCAGATCATTTTGAATGAAACCTGGCAACTGACTCTTGGATTGTTTCATTTATGCGATTGAAAAGAAAATTTTCTCCTCCTATTATCAATTCCCAGCAAATATTAGTAATAAGTATAGTAATTAGTAAGAACTATTGAACAACCAATGAGGCACTTACACTGAATGGGCTCCCAATTCAGATGGTCTCACTCGACTGAATGAACATTATCAGTGGTTATCAGCCCATTTGTATGGGACAGTGGGCCGATATAATTTATCCATATACTGATCAGCAGCATTGATACAGGAGGACTCCCGGTCCCGTCTGACAGGAATCCAGTCCACCAACAGACCTCAAATCCTCATCAATTTGGCACAGTTATGGGAAAACCTACATAAAAATGAGACATTTAAACTTTTTGAGGCTATGTCTATATCTACATCTACTTGAAATTGAGAAATATAAAAACTGGAAAGCCCTTCATCTGGAGAATAACACATGCCAGTATGAACACTCTACATGGCTCCTTGAAAAACTAACTTTTGAACTTTGACCTAAGCGCATGTTTAAAGGCTTATAATTTAACAAAAAAGGGGCTAAAGAAATTAAACCAACTGCTATATAGAACTCTTAACTTGAGCCGCCATGTAATAACTCTTTTGTTATACCATCATCCAGGGGTGCTGTCAAATATGGATAAAATCCATTTTCACCCATTAGGCAAGGCAAGGCAGTTTATTTGTATAGTACATTTCATGTACAGGACAATTCAAAGTGCTTTACATAAAACAAAGGCATACAGATATTAAGAAATGGCAAGAACGACAATGAAATAATAAATTACATTTAAATGATTAACTGCAAGATAAATTAAAAAGTTATCGTGCAGAATTCATGCATAGACACGTGAGAAAAGAAATGTTTTTAACCTGGATTTAAAAATGTCTACATTTGGTAAAAGCTTAATTTCCACTGGCAGTTTGTTTCACTTGTTGCAGCATAACAGCTAAATGCTGCTTTTCCATGTTTGTTCTGGACTCTGGTCTGGACTAGTTAACCAGTCTCTGGATCTCAGAGCTCTGCTAGGTTTATATTCTCTGAACATATCACAGATATATTCTGGGCCCAAACCATTCTTGGATTAAAACGATCAGAAGGGTTTTAAAATCTATTCTGCAATAATTATTAAGATTATTAAGATCTGAATCCACAGCTGTGTTTCCCGTCCCTTTAACCTTCCAGTGTGTAGTCAATCAATATTTGCAATTTTAAATTTGATGCAAAATGCCCCTACTATGTAACAGCCACAATTCATACTATTCATGCTATCCTACACATGGGATTCTCTCCTGCAAAGACCATCGGGCGGCAGGAGGCATCACCAGCCTGGCAAAAATCTGTCAGATTGCTGGTCTGGTCATGCCTGTGGGATGCCATCAGCCGATAAAGACACGTCACGACACACGTCGGATGATGTTTACTGAAGAAGACTGAAGTTTCAGTTGAAACATGTCAAGGTAAAATTACAACTCCTTAAAAAATTCTGTCTGATGAAAAGAATATTTACAATTGTCAGCTTTGCTTGAAGAGATAATGCCAAATTTTTTATTTGGAAAAGCTATAGCTTTGTTGTTTATGCATTAATTCATTTAATAAAACATTGTACCAATTTTCCCAGATTAATTTATTTGTATTAATGTGAAATTTTATCAAACTTTAAAAAAAAAAAAAAAAAATCCTAAACTAATTCGGTTGATAAAAACCTCAGTTTGAGATCCACTGTTCTAGATAAGGAATGTAATGGAAAAATTTATACACATGTCTGCACTTTGTATTGTTACAAAACCTTGTCTTGTGATTTACTAAGGAAGGAGGATGACTTCTACCCAGATAAGAACTGAGTGAGCTCCATTTACCTCAGAGGACTAATGATTTGTCTTGATGTGATCAGCTCATGCTCGCCTATATAAACCAAACCCAAATGCATCTGTTCAGACTCGCGCAGCCAAAACTTCTTTGACTGTGGGATTCTCATTGCTGATCAGCTCTTAATAAAATACTTTGTTTGATTCTCACTTAGTGTGTGACCTTTGATAATAAAATTTCCACTACAGGAAATAGTTAAGAAGAACTGATTAGCAGATCTAAAACATCTAGGGCAGAGGAGTTCAACAATGTACTGTGAAGCTGCACAATTTAGAGTTTTAAAAGAATCTTAACCTTAAAACAATATTTAATTTTTTATCATTTTTTTAATATTTATTTTATTTTACAGGGGCATTAGAACAGGGGTGATGCTGTCTTTTTTCTTTGTTCCAGTTATGAGCCTTGCTGGAGACAATACCAAGCAGACTGAGAAACAATGAAGTAACGGGAGTTAGAGAAATCTTTCCTTCAGTATACGAGTGCTGTGGTAACAGATTTTAAGTTTTTCTAAGAGGGGAATGGCTTTTGTCTAGCTGGTGTGCTAATCAAATGCTAAATTTGAACCAAAATTAATTCCAAGATTCCTGGCCTGTTCATGGATACACACTGACAGAGTGACAGGTCATGTATACAATATGTCATGCCCAGATGTCTTTGAAGGCTGTAGCAGCCTGTTCTCGTTTCCCAGCACTCACCACTCGTTCTCCTGTGGCTCTTTGCTGGTCTGTCCTGTCTATTATCCTGGAAAGATTTCAACAAACCTTTGAAGAACCAGTGAGAGCCTGGAGGCTTCAGACATTCGAGCTTGCTGCTGCTGTACTCAACACCTGCTTTGAGTTTTTCAATAACTTCATATCTTTGCCTAGTTTTAAATTGTCAGAGCTTCTGTGGGACCAGTCTGCTAACCTGTTACACACTATAGACTTAAATTAGTCTCGGCCAGGAATCTCAAACTCCAGACCTTGAGGGCCACCGTCCTGCAGGTTTTAGATGCTTCCCTGCTGCAACACACCTGATCCAAATTCTGCATGTTGAGACATTGATTTCAGTTATGTGCACTGAAGCAAGGAAACATCTCAAATCTGAGGTCAGTAGCCCTTAAGTACTAGACTAAATATATAGTAAAACATACGTTTATACTAACGCAGTCAAACTCCCAGTAAAAACTGCTTTTCTGTGTCTTTGGTCATAGGTGAAATGTGTGAGAACCTGTGCCTGTATAGCATCTCATTAAGACTGCATCTCCAGACTGTCACTTTGCTCCAGTGAAGTCCTGCTTTTATACCTGCAGCATCATCTGACAAAATCACTGTTTAAGTAACATAAAAAAATATTTGCAGGGAATTCTGTTATGCTTAATTGCAATAATCCCTGCCGGATAAATTAGAAGAATGTCTTGAATGTTTTCTTAGATGGTCCACAACAACTCTGTGTGATAATTCATCATAGGACTGCACTGAATATTGTTTTAAGGTTAAGATTCTTTAAGGACTTGCCAATTTCATTTAATTTAAACTGTACAGGGATTTGTGGTACAGTGAGAAATTACTTTATGATAAAAAAAAAATACTCTCCTACTCATGCTCATGGTCAGTAGACATCTGTAAGCCTGCATGAGGCCAATAAGCACTGTTTGGTATTATTATACTGTAGCAGTATGCATTTGTATTTGTGTATACCTGTATGTGGGCCCCCTTCTTGTATTTTTCCCATTCCCTCTTAATTAGTCTTTGTGTTATCTCACTGGGACCTTTATTAGTAAATATTCTGGCTTTGTTGGGACCAATACTCCTTATTGGGACCAAGGCCTGGTTCTAATGAGTCAGATCGATTCTGCCTCATTTGGCAAGAGTTGCAGATAAAACAGGATTGAAGTTATAATAATTGAGTTGAAATTATAATAAATTGTGATTAGGCATTACACAATGAATAGCAGTCAATGCAATGTTCTGATAAGGACAGTTGTACAAGTTTCTGTGTGTGAGTGCTTTGTAGGGTAGTGTATTGTTTCTCACCAAGCAGTGAGAATTGTTGAGTAATATAAAGCTACTTGAACATGCTGACAGATGGGAGATGAAAATGAAATGAGAAGAGAGACGATTGTGTACCACTCGCAGCACTCCATATGAAGAGCTCCCAGACCATTTTATGTCAAGCACTCCAGATTGTGCTGTGTTTGATCATGGACCCCCTTTTGTTAAGTTTGTGTCCTTACCTCAAATTCATAATGCCAGCAACCTGGTTGCTCTTTTCTGACCAGGTGTAGCTAGCATGAGAGGGTCTGAGTGTGGTGGTGTAGTGCAGTTCAGTGTTTTTACAGCAGTGTAGTGTGGTGTTACATGAGGTCGTTGTGTATTACAAAATGTCATACACTGCCCACACTGGACAGGTTAATAAAAAAATAAATAAACAAGTACTTTAACTGTGGAACTCAGACAGGCAGAACTGTTATTGATAAATATGAAATCATAAACACAAGAGAGCGTGAAAATCTGGCTGGTTGTTGATGCCCAGAAACATCAAAACTTTTCTCAGCCAACAGGCTTGTCAACCTTCAGACCTTCCATGCGTCACTCGCTCAGCTCAGTTTGAAATTAATAGACTTGTAGCAACTTGTTGTGTTGTTTGCAATGTTAACATGTGGTTAGGAACCGCAGATGAAAGCTTTTGTTGCTGACTTGACACAAAGTTATATAATTATATACAAGAAAAGGAGCCATTAGAAGCAGAGAAAGAGGCCTCCTAACATGCTTTTCTTCTTCTTGTTCTTTGCTTTTTTTAAGTGAAGAGCTTTCTGTATTTAAATTCATGGACCATTAACCAAATTTAAATGTACTCTGCCATATTAGTTTTTAAATTTTGACCGCAGTCTTGGATCTGATGAGATTAGACTGTAAACAATAGTAACAAAGTGAACATTACAGGTCCAGTATGTGCCATTCAGAGTGCTCTATATCAAAATGAAGAATAAGATGTTTATATCTACAGAAAACTTGGATCTTCTTCATTGCAATATATCTTTTTGTAAGGCCATTTTTCTACAGTCGCCTAGAATGAACAAAGGAAACTGTATTTTCTCATATATGCCTGGAGCAAGACAGTAAGGTGGGGGATATTTAGTTTATTGGTACATATCCTACCTAGGAGTGTATTTATAAAAATAATCTAAAGCCGAGCCACACAAAGTATTGACTACTATAGAGACCAAAGTTAATTTATGGGATATATTCCCAACTCAAGCTCTGAAACTGGGATTACATTGTGTTTATTCTGATGAAGTGTTTCCAAATTTGAAACCAGAGCAGTTTCCATTGGTTGTTCTGATGGAAGAAGATGTAAAAAGTAAATAATAGATAAATAAATCACTATCAATTTCAACAGCTTCTTTGTTTAAGGTACATTTGCAGAAGATAGACACAGGATCGATTTCATTGAAATGGGTTTAGTCTTTTGGTCATCAGTTAATCGCTATTATTTATATGTCAGCTTCGATGATAAAACCAAGCTTCTCTTCCATTGTTTTGGTTAACAGGGTAAACAGTTTCACCAAAGGGGCCATGATTTAAAAAATATGCTTTGTATAAATAGTAGGTGCCAGCCTCCAGATTACGCTGGTATAAAAAGTATTTCAAATGATCACAACTCACTCTGAACTACCTTCCCTGCCAAAAGAATCCAATTTAAAAAAAAGACTGCAGCACTGGAAACTGTCCTGACCCAAACTGGGAACATGCTTTTATGTGTTTTGATATGGACTCTAATTTTACGTGTTTACTGCAAAATTGCTTCTTTTACTATGGTAGACTGGTGTTATTTTACAATCTTAACACCAATTAATTTCTTATTATTTATTTTCTCCAATATCTAAACATTCACTTAAAGATGATTTTCTCCAAAGTAACTTACAAATGAGGAACATACTGTAGGCACAATATGAGGTCAGTATTGAGCTACGTCCACCCCTTTCCCCATTTCATGCTCAAAAACCAGTAGAAAACTCTTTGAAGACACGCAAGACATAACTGAAAGTTATACTTGTAAGCTAGAAAACCCGAATACAATAAGTCTTATACCTGCTTTTTAGTAAAGACGTTTATCAATAATAGCATTTAATGATGCAAACAAATTACACTGATTTTTTTCTAACTTTTTCAAACACCCAAGGTTGTGCAAAAGTGCATTACCCACAATGCAGGAGTTGCATCTTTAACTTTCATCTTTGAAGGTGTATAAATTCTAAACTTTCTCAATGGACATTCACAACTACCCAGCAAATGGCTGAAGCTGTATCCGACATATTTTGTAACTCCCCAGTGCAGAAAACCAATAAGCTGTAATTAGTGTGCCGTTGGACATGTACTCATTTTATCTTGCTCATCATTGCCATCAACACTAAATTTCCTTTTGTGTTTCAGTTGTAAAAATGGCAGCAAAACAGCAGCCATGTTCAACATACTTTTGTTTTACTCTCTCCAATTGATGTGATATTAGTCACACTTAATGAGTACTCGGCTAACTGCAGTGAAAAGGATCATAGTGGGTTTCTGGCAGAAAGTACACTACTCTAATTGCCTTAAACCTGTTTCTCCCTCCTACCAGTCAATATGCCTGCAGTGAGTGTGTAAATGTGTGTGTGGGTGTGTGTGTGTTCCACTGGTCAATAAAGCGTGTGCTAAGAGGCAATTGGTTGTTTTTCCTCAACTTGACATGTTAAATGCAGTCACACTTCAGATAAACACACTTTTATACACACACAAACGCAAGGACACACATGCTAGTAGGCTATTGGGTAAACTATTGATTCTGTCCTGTTTTCTGCCTATTTTCCCTCATAACCCCTCAGAGCTCAATCACTTTCAGTCATTGACAACCATGGAGAGGCTCTTAAATTGCACCCACATGCAAACACAAACATTTATTCATAAGTGCAAACACAGGAAGGGAAGCACAAAGTACTGTTGTGAAGGGCATTTCTTTTCCCAAATAAAGAGTAGATTGTGGAATTATTTCGTTTTACTTTTAAAACTTTGCACAACATGCATATTGCCTCAAGCCAATCAGAGTTAGTGTTGACCAGGTTTAATTGCTTTAAGTTTAAATTGCTTGATCTTTACCTCTTCAAATAGAGTGTATGTTTCAGCTGCAGATAGGCCTGGTCATAATACCCTCCTGTCAGTGTTCGTGTTTCATCATAGTTTGGTCATTTGTTCGTGGTATTTTTGCTTTTTCTCTCAAAGTCAGTGGCAGAGATTGATGCAGCCTGTATTAGTATTTCTGTAAAATATACTGTAAGTTCTGATGAAATTCACAAAAGTATGACCCAGGTTGGGTTTTATTTGCTTCTTGCTATATTAAAGAGGGATTATATGAAAGCTCTACAAGTCAAAATTAATATTCGTGTATTGAGGTTTTAAAATGCACAAACTTGAGCAGCACAACAGACAATTAAAGTGAGCTTCTTAATTCCTTTTCACATTGAGAGATGCAGTATGTAAATAACTACAACAATTTAAGGCACTGAAGTAAGAATTTTCTTTCTTTTTATTCTGTCAATAAACTCTGCACTAATTATTTTTAATAGGCTTTTAAAAGAGCACAAGTTTCTTTTTTGCACTTTGTAGTGAATTTGACACACTTGCCAGACATGACAACACGGCATGTTGATTTCAATAAACTGCAACATAAAGACAACTTGAGGCTGTGCCAAGCAAAGGACATTTACAGAACACAGCTCAATGCACTTTTGCAGAAATAAATATCTGCACAGCCGATAGACATGGAACATTCATCCAGGAAATGGAAGGAAAACCTATACTGCATATAACTGCATTCCCTCAGCTCAAGAAATTTAAGAAATTCTGGACAAAAGTTGCATGTTGGTAAAAGTTTTTCTAACCAAGTTGACATTTCAGGTGTTTTCTAAATGAACAATATGTATAATCATGGCTTAGGTCTGTAATGTGTTCTACTCTGTATTATAACAGCCCTATTAAATTTTCATCATTTTGATGAGGAGGTATAGTTTTTAAGCTAAACATTTTGTAATAAAAATCTATCTGAATTTTTTTTTTTTTTTTTTTAGCACATTTTTAGCATTATTTCTTTTAGCACAGGAGAGATGCATCTTCATTGCCAACTCCTGCATACAGACCTGGAGCTTCCCACCTTCAGCAACAAAATGTCATCAGATCCGGTGACTCCCCAATTTTTGCACTTTACTGAATTTGCATGCCAGAGTGTGGCCTTCTCAAAGAGCTACACCTCTATGGATTTATGTTGTATTGCTCAGGGTAAAGCAGAAATCAGGGTTCAGCTACTCTCTCATTGCTGTTATGACTTCTCATTCATTTTGCCATTTAATGTAATTCCTTTTGAGTCTGACTACGTGTTCGGGGCCATGGCCATTCATTAAAGTGTCATAAAACACATTGATTCATGTTTTAGGACTGCTTTTGTGTGTGTGTGTGTGTGTGTGTGTGTGTGTGTGTGTGTGTGTGTGTGTGTGTGTGTGTGTGTGTGTGTGTGTGCACTTGGTCACGAAAATAGTTGCAACCAGGAATATGGGCTTATGGTAGTTCATAAAAGAGCCTCAAAGAGCCTGGCTAGAAGGGACACGCGGTACTGCAAGACATAACTCCCAACCAGGACTTTGTCATTATGGAGAATTTAGTTTAAACTGTTACGGAAAATGGACTGAATCCATGTTAAAATGAGCGTCTAACAAAATATAAAATGTTGAGGGGGACAAATAAGCTACCATTATTTTTTGCCAGATTATGGACATGGTTATGGATATACTGCAAATCATATTTTCACTTAACAGACCCATGGTCCAAACTGTGGATTGGTAAGGTTAGTTTTGTAATTACCCCCCTTTGACTTTACCTACAGTTCCACCACCAGAATGACTTGTGGTCCTAAATTGCTGTAATATTTGCCAGAGATAGTCAAGATCCACTTTTCTTCTCCTGGTTTTTCCTCTTGTATTTTCACCTGTTTTTAAAATACTCCTCTTTCAGATCTACTACTGTATGTCTCTGTGCCACTGTGTCCTTCTGTTCACCCCATTCACCCCACCCCATAACTTGCCCTACTCATTTCTAACTCTTCTCAAGTGGACATCCAGACGTTTGTGGACTCACATCTGGAAACTGCATTTAGCTCTGGTTGACTCTCAGGAAGTTTTCACACTTCACGATTCATTAACCTGCAGGCCTCCGAAGCTAGAGAGAGGGCAGCGGAGGAAGTGAATTGATGGAGGAGGAGGAGGAGGAGGAGGAGGACAGATAGGGCGATGATCATCTGGAAGTGGGAAGAAAACGGAAGATGATAAAAGAGGGTTTGAAAAATAATTTGAAATCAGGGAAAATTGAGCCAAGCGTGAAAGCTGAAGAGGAAGATGTCCTTGCTTCAGCAGGCGAGTGAACATTTCCCGGATTTAATTGGTTGGTGACTGTTAAAAACAAAAGTTTTAAATGTTGACAGTTAAAAAAATGCTTTGAATTAAAGAATAAGGCATCAGGGGAAAAGCAGATGATACAGAATAGGAAGAGGCGCAATGATGTCCAGAAAACCGATCCGACTGAGGACAAGAATATGGGGTGTCGAGACTGGGCTGTGTGAGTGTGTATGTGTGTGCTGTCCAGGGTGTCTGTGTCCAGCCCACTGTGAGTAATGTGTCTGAGAGAGGAGCTTTCTAATGAAACACTTTTCCCGGAGTGATAATTACACCAATAGAGAGCAAGGACACCTCCAGTAGATGTGTGAAACTTAGCTTACTAAAACACAAAGTTTCTCCCTGGTTACTCTGTGTGTGTGTGTGTGTGTGTGTGTGTGTGTGTGTGTGTGTCTGTCTTTCATTGATAGTACATGAAGGGCTTACACTATAGGCTTTGCTTAATAATCAGCCCAATAAGTGAGAGCAAAGCGTCTCCCAGACATGTTTGTATTTTCCTTTTGCACAAGTTGACATTTACATGAGCTGAAGGAAGCAGATATAATGCATTCACTTTCTATAAGCTTATAGAAAGCTGTGTATCAAGGCTGCTTTACATCACATGGTAAAAACTGAAATTGTATTAGCTTTCTTTTTACTCTCCTCTCCTTTTAGTTTGTTCTTCCCTTTTTCCTCTCTGATTTCAATCTTTCTGGCACAGCTGACTGACAGCCTCTGCTTTCACTGTGTGTCACAGTGGTTGAAATCTCACTGAGGGGCTCAATGCAGATAAGCAGTGAAGATGCGGATAAGCAGTGACAGAGCTGGGGCTTAGATGTGGAAAAAAGGGAAAAAGGATTTTTTTTTTTTTTGTAAGTATTGGAGATGTACAAATACACAAAAGATACCTGTGTCTTCAATGGATTCTTCAGGGAATCTTGTATCACCCTTCAACAGCCAAAGAATTTAGTTAAACAAATCAGACCAGCAGAACAATTCAATTATTCTGTGTGGCTTTAATAAATGTTTGATATGCATTACATGGAAACTTTCTAATTCAAATTTTACGATTTAACAGTTAGGGCTTTTCCCATTAATTCTTGACACACAAAGTTACAATTTGAATCCAGAGCGTTTATTAAATAAATATGAAAAAGTCTAACAAAATTATTGTAGGCGCAGGATAGGATGGAGATTAGTGCACACAAGTAAAACAAAAGTTTCAACTACCGGTGCGTTTATAATACAAAACTCCTGGCATGTGCGCACTGGGATCTAGAAGATGAAGTATTTAATTCTGTGCTTTAATAGATTTTTCTGCCCTTTTGGAAATATGGAAATGCCCTTGTTCGTTTAGTACATGCAGACTTTACTGCAGAGTGCAAGAAAATGTCTTTATTTGTCCTGCTTTCTCTGTTGATGGCATTACTCAGTCATGTCTGTAGATGACCATAATGCTGTACAAGTGGCAAATTTGCAATGTCTGGTGTTGCTATTTACGTGGGTAATGCTGTCAATCAAGACTTCTCATAAATTCAACAAGTTATTGCAGCAATTGTTTGTGTTTTACACAAAAATATATTAAACCAGGAAATTAAGATGTGGCAATGCTTCATTCTCTTGAAGCTTAAGTGAAAATGCACAAAAAAGTAACAAACTGTTAAATCCATCTTCTTTAAAACTTAATTTATTTTTATGCACTCTTGCACTTACCCATTTTTCCTTTTTTTTTTTCCTTTTTTTTTTTTTTTTTTTGAGGGACATTTTGAGGGATTGAAAGAGGAGTCCTGCCTTTAAAGTTTGTCCTTCGGGTAAAGGAATGTAGGACTTAGTGTGTGAGATGTTCGGTGTTGTAAATCGTCAAGCTGTGGCAAAATATAGAAGTGTCACAAAAAAGACATGGTAATTATGAGATGTCAACTTTTACATTGTTCATGGACAATGTGAAGTTTAAAATTACGTCATATTTATTCAACTTTAAGCCTAACCGTGTTTTTCTTCTTCTTTTTCTTCTTCTTCTTCTTCTTCTTCTTCTTCTTCTTCTATATCTCTATGCCAGACCATGTATGTATAAATATCTACCCCTAGTCTTGTATTTTTCATCCTTAACCTTTACCAACTGCAACTGACAACATTTTGACTTTTTGGCAAGTCAAAATGTGAAAATATCTTCCACAATATTTGGGTTGCATTGGCTTTGGACTTGGTTTTCTTGTGTGTCAGTCAGTAGTATAATGTCATGATCCATCCTTCTTACTTCCTTAGCATTTTTAATATGTTACAGTTGTGCAATATCACATTTATGACTATTTCCTGTAATGCAAAACAGAAGCATGTTCTAAATTTCTAAAAGAAAACACAGGCATGTAAAATTTTTAGAGCCTTTTGAAATGTCATAATTTTGCCTTTTTTTTATCATTTGTGACAGTTTCACAATGAAATGTTGGAGTTTGAACACTTTTTACCATGTAACAATTCTGGCACCCAGAAAGTAGAAATGTTTTATCAGTTTTGAGGATTTATTGCAGGGAAGTCCGATTCTGGTCCCTGAGATCCACTTTTCTTTTTAGATGTTTCCCTGCTGCAACACATCTGATTGAAATAAGATGGATCTCCTCAACAGCTTTTTGGTAAGTTCTGTAGAAATCTGTTAATGACAAATTATTTTATGGTCAAGTGTATTAAAGCGGGAAAACATCTAAATCCTGCAGCAGGACCGTGGCCTTCGAGGACCAGAGTCGACATCCCTGCTTTTATGTAATGCTGCTACTTTTTGTGTTGTAGACCAACCGAGCTATTACACACTCTAGTGTGAGACTGTGGTATCTCCCTGGTGCAAAACAAGTTCTTATTATTGATTTGTTCAACTACGTCCCCTTAACATTTAATTGGTAGAGAAAATTGAATATTTTGCCATCTCGGAGCTGTATATGAGTAAATACTGTGTATGGAATAACAGGAAGGGAAAGAAATCACAGCATCACTGTGCTCTCAATACTAGATGATTCAGTAAACACATATAACAACTTTTTTTTTTTTTTTTTTTTTTTTTTTTTGGCTTCATTACCAAACATAGGCCTCTGGGATTTCCCATTTTGTTCTTACATACATAGGTGAAATTCAATTGAATCACCAGAGCCACAAATATTCTATATTCTCTCTTTGAGAGAAAATAAACTTGGTGGTGCATTGTCACCATGCCCTATAGCAGTATGCCCACCACCCATAGATCTCTTATTGTTGGAGGATTTTGTGTTTTTCAAAAAGAAAAATGGTTATGTAACATAAGGCTAAGACTGGGGAGAAAAATCTAGCCAGGTCACAATTTTAAAGCACTCATTGTTAGACTATTATTTTAGTATACTTCCTGTGAGAGATATTGGTTTCTTTTATAATATTTGAAATAAAACCATCTGATAGTACAAGATCATATATATAATTTACTCACTTAAAACAAAGATTTTAAATGTTCAGCAGAGATTTGATCAGTTCCATGTGACCAGTGATCATCTATCTTGGATGCCTCCTCAAGTCTTGTACCCTGCAAATATTATTAACAGAGAAAACATTTTAATAAATGCTACAGAGCAAATCACAGAAATGACACTTTCACAATAAGTTCATAATATGATGTTAAATTATCCATTCATCCGTCCAGCCGTCCATCCATCCATCCATCTGTGACAGCCTGGCCAGTGTGAGCTGCTGGAAACAGTGGCACAATGACGCAGTATCCAAAAGAATCTTTTCTTTATTTACCAGACAAAGATTTGGACAGGAACTCACACCTTCCTGTTGCAGAACAGTCAAGCTTCCACCAGCAGCCACCACCAAATGAGCAAACGAGCCACCATTTACCTCCTGCTGCTGATTGGACGGAACCACTCTCCCAACAGGTGTTTCTTTAATTATAAAACAAACTTTTCCTGCTAAAATGAACTTATACAAAATCTTAAAATCATTTACACACAAAGAACTTAACACCCCAAAAATAGTTAACTCAAAACCAAAACGCAAATAAACTCTTAACCATGATCTCTTCCAAACCATAAAAGAGCGCCCAGGCCACCTGAAACCCATTTCCTGAACACCCTGGAGAGGACATGAGTCAGGTGAGTCAACGCCAATACACCACTAATTTACCTTATGCACTTTACATATACACAAACAATATTTCCTGTCTTCCACCATCATAATATTACTAAAGGCTCTCTTTCACAGGTATCTGGAAGACAGTCAGATGTCATTATTTCACTGTTCAATAAATACAACAAATAATTAAACATTTTGTGTGCAACTATGCATATTTTAAAGTGTAAAACTGTGAATTTAAGTGAAAAATATGCTTGAGAAACCAACCTAGAGGGCTGTACAATTATTTATTTTACAAAATCCACATAACGAACCTCTGCTTCATTACACCATCCATCCACCCATCCACCCATCCATCCATCCATCCATCCATCCATCCATCCATCCATTGCAGGCTTATTACCCCAAGTCCCTTGTAATTTGTATGATTTAAAGGATAAAAGCGTTTATGTACAACCAGCTCTCACAGCACCTTGTGGTCACCACAGACAGCAGCGAGCTCATTTACAGGTTTAAATTACTTTATTTTAACTAAAACCACAAATTGTGTGATTAAAGCCTCATATTAGAGACTTTTTCTATTCTTTTCCTTTTAGTTTTATATATATATATATATATATATATATATATATATACATTCAATCTATTTCTTCAACTCAGTGTTAAAAATTACTTTTAGTTGTGGAATTTTGGAGAATGGACAAAACAATACATATTTGACAGTCTGAAGACTCATCAAACTCTTTTTGGAGACTAAGCTCGTGGAGAACTCGGTATTACCGTCTTCTTCATCGGGATGCAGCGTGACCTGCTTGTATAACTCAGAAACAGGAGCTGGTGCAGAGAAAACACACTGTGTACTTTGGAAGCTATTAATAATAATAAATGTGCCTTATGGCCTGATTCACAACAGAGACTCACAAATTCAGATGTTTTTTTTCACCCTTGGTCCTGTTTCCTGATTCCAGCTGTCTGAGTTTTTTTTTTTTTTTTTTTTTTTGAGCTGCTCTAACAGTAATATTTTGTGAAGGTGACATGTTTTTCAAGCATCAGGTCTGTAAAGCTGCTTGCTGCTTGTTTTAGTCTTTCCATGTGTCTTTTTTTTTTAGTTTAAACTTCTTAAGACATCCGTCGTTTGACCTAGCAACTGTTGTTGCTGATTTTGACCTATATTAAAACTGCAAATGCTTAACAAGTAGTTAGAAAATATATAACATAAAGAAGTAGATGGAGGAGGCTGGTAGTTTCTGTAGTTATTAATTAAATGGAACCAAAGGGGCAATGCCTACTCAAAACATGAATAAAACCATTAACCAGCCAGTAACCACACAGCCACAATGCAATCTGATCACTTAACAATGAGCCTTGATTCCAAAAAGTCAATGCTCATTGTTAATTTAAAAATAGAGAAAATACTTAGTTGTTTCCTGTACTGTTGCTGTTGAACCAGTTTAAAAAAAACAAACAAAAGAAAAACAGAAAGACTATGCTTATTTGGAAAAGAAAAAATAAAGTCATGTTATGTTTCTGAAACTGACTGTGAATTCCTAAGTCCATGTGTCCATCAAACTAGGTTTTAGCTCAAATGCTAATGGTTGTTAGGTTTTAAGTAGAGCCTAAGAGAGAGACTTTTAGAAAACCACTTATGTATTTGTAAACCTTTTACTGGGACTTGTAGATCTCTCTTCACTGTACAGCTGTGATGGTGAAACATCTGTAGGACAAGAAACTAGAGTGAAAAGTAAATCTTCACATTGATCACACTTTCCCTGCTTCTGCCAGCACCTGACGCTTTCTTTTGGCATATCATGAAAATTTAAGGGGGACTTCTTTAATCAAATTAATCAAACTAAGTATTCTTCCTCACTGCACATAGACAATGTTCCATTTAAATATCTGGCTCTTCAGAAGCTGCACACACAAGTTCATAATGTTAATTTGTAAAACTGTCATCTGTAAAGGTTATAATCTGTGTATTTGAGTAAATTATATATTTGATTCTGAACTCCAGTGAAACACTGAAGCAAGGTCGAATGAAAGGGAAATGCTCAAGTACAGCTGCACTAATGACTTTTAAATGAATATTTCTCAACTATACTAACCTTATACCTCCTATAGGACATTGTACAGATTGTGGTGGTCTAACTCTAGTCCTGGATATGATTATCAGATTAAACTGTTTTGTTGTTTCAGTCTTTTGGTCAGGACATGTCTCCATCACTCCTGTGCTTCAGTTAACCCCAATCAGTTGGTGCCAGACCTTTATTGAACTATTTGTCTCATAGATAGCCAACTGTAGATAAATGGCACACACCATCTTACGCCGTGTGTGTGTGTGTGTGTTAACTCTGATGCTGAATCAATGTGACACCTCAGGGATGGCACATTGGATGATGGGGGAGGTGTGTGTGTGTGTGTGTGTTGGGGGGGGTTCATGCCAGCTTCGTTCTTCACACTTTTTTTTTCTTTTCTTTAAAACAGGGGTGTGTGCGAAATAATGCCTGCTCATTAGGAGCGCACTGGCTCCTGGTTAATTCATCCTGGACTGTCATGGGCTTGTGTACGACCCCCGGGTAACACATAAATCACACACAGAACCAACCGGTCGAGCGGCAAGCTTCATGCCCCTAACGCAGCTGATTTATCAACCAAATTACTGCGAGTCCTGCTCGGCCTCAACACTTTGCAGAGGAAATCACAGAGTAACCCCTGAGCGAACCGATTTATTGAAAAGCTGTCCCCCTCCACTTCCATCTCTCCGCCCTGCCCCGCTTTCTGTGTCACTCCACTCATCTCTCACCGACTTAATTAAAATCTATCCCGTTGGCTCGTTGGCATTTATTACAACCACTGGGCTAATGAAACAAAGAAAACGACAAAACCAAAGCTGCTTTGTGCCCATAAACGCTCATTACACTGCAACACACCACCAGTCCTGACTGTACTTATTGGTAGTTCAACAAGGTGGGCTGGGATGTGCGTCTCAGTCCAAATCAGAAACACCATAGCCCTACAGATATAGCTATCTCATTTATTTTTCTGTGTGTGTGTGTGTGTGTGTGTGTGTAATTACTTTACTGAATTAAGTCACATCTTGTGTTAAAAAGCTTATAACTAAATAAAGGCTGCAGCTGAAGTTGAGTATTTATGTGAAGCTTCTATAACAATATGATTTGATAAGTTAAACTCTAAACTTGAGCTGACTGGCTGATAAGGAATTAAATGTCAAATAGGCTACTACATTGCTTATTTTGGGTTCACATAATTTCACAAAGTAAGTTTCTTTATTTGTAAACGGTTTGTTGCATGAAAAAAAAAACGAATTAATCAGATGAAAATGAGCTTTAAAAATTGGCTAATGAAACTGTTTCTTTTTTCAAAGAACTCATCACGTTCCTCCTCGTCATTGATCACTGACTAATTGTCTCGTTCTATAAATAATGATGTTGTTTATTGATATATTTTCAAAGACAAAATACTGACAGCTTGACAGACATGATGATTAAAAGTTTGTGCTAAACAACTTTTTATTAAGATTGTGTTTGAACAAAGCAATTTAGAAAAAACTAAATCTCTGACAATGCATGGACCAGGCCTATAAGCGTTTATTTATTTATTTATTTATTTTTGCAAGTTACATTTTTTGTAATAAAAACAAATAATAAGTTTGATTTAACTTTCCCATATGACAGCTGTTCCAGGCTGTTCGGGAGACCGCTGATTTCAGAGGTAAGTGGGTTAAACAGAGGTTCACTGATGTGTGATGTTGGCTGTGGGCCCAGTCTGAATCAAAGACTCCTGAATCTAAAGACCAAAGCTTAATTGATTGAAGAGTCAGAGATGTTTGGAGAAGGCTGAAGGGACAGTATTTGGTTCTTGAAATTAGGCTTGTAATTAATTGTGCAAATTTGTTTCTATTCAATAAATATAACATATGAATAACTCAATTTGCGTTGATTAATCCCTCCTCTAAACTGTGAAATAAAAACATGGCGGATTGGGATACAGTGACTGTGATCCTCTGATTCTTTGTAACCTCCGGGATTTTTCTTCGTTGGTGGAGGTTAGACAGCCATTGGACTCTCCCCTCTTTTCTGCTATTTCTTCTTCTTCTTTTCTCGTCTCCTCTTGAGAATTGGAAATGGGGGATGGAGACGGGGAATGTTGAAGGTGCTAAATTAGCTGGCTGATCCGCACTCATTGCCGCATACACATCCCCCTATTACTGCGCCCCGGCGCCGCTTAATATTCCGGGCATGGCGGGAGCGCCAAGATAGCAGATTTATCAAATGGGAAAATGAATGTATGATGATCAGTTAAATTGAAAATCAGCGCCCGGGTGACAGGCCGCGCTGACACCTCGGTAATTAGAAAGAAAAATGATGGCGTCCGAATGCATAATAGAGCAAAAACAATTTGCGCTATCCCCCCACGCCGTAATGATCGCGAGTTCAAATTGAAAATTTCTCCCGGTTGAAATTGAATTCATAAAGTGTGATGCATGAGCGGCATGGACACTGCGGGAGGGCCTTCCCGGTCCAGGTTAGGCTTGATCGATTGGTCGTTTGTGTTGATGCAAACCAAAAGACACATACACACACTCTCTCATCCTCGTTCACCCAACGCTCCAATATAGCCCCTAAACTGGGCATAGATAGATAGATAGATAGATAGATAGATAGATAGATAGATAGATAGATAGATAGATAGATAGATAGATAGATAGATAGATAGATAGATAGATAGATAGATAGATAGCAACGATACCAGCCTTAACTAACTTTCCATACTTCAAAGAAAAAGTAAGACCCCCCCCCCCCACCCCCCTACACACACACACATAGAGAGAGAGAGAGAGAGAGAGAGAGAGAGAGAGAGAGAGAGAGAGAGAGAGAGAGAGGAAAGTAAAAAGAAAAGGATGGGCTGTTAGGCTATATTCTTGCTGCTAAATGCCATTTAACATAATTGTTTCTAAATAAATTCAAGCTCCATAAACGTAACACCTTCTTGATTATGAGACCTTAAATAAACCCACGAGTCATAATAAACCTTTTGATTAATAGGGATTTTACCTGCAGTGCTTACATTTAAAGCTAGTTTCCGCAGCTTGTGAAGAATCAGATAATATGGATAAAAATAGTAGTATGGATGCCTGTTTAAGCTGAGTTTAATTCATAGTTATTTTTCAAGTTTATTGCAGAAATGATTTTTCCAAAAAGTTTCTAATTTAGTTGAAAATACTCTTTTTTCATATTTGTCCTGTCTCAGCACAGTAGTTCGTGCGCGCGCACACACATATACTAGCCTACATGAAGGCCTTGTTGAAGGGAGATCAAACCTATATTTTCTAATTAATCGCGCTCTTGAAACTAACCGATTATAATAAAGCGTTTCTCTCTCACAAAAAAAGAAAAAAAAAGAAAGAGAGAGAGAATAAAAGTAGGAATTTCACACAGCGAACGCGGAATGAACGAGTTAATGTGATTGTTTCGGTCGAAGGGGACGTTTCCTGGGGCCTTATGGGGAAATAATGTCCTTATGAATTAAATAATAGGGTTATTACTTTCATTGATTTTAGCTGTCTGGGAATTTAGTGTTCAGCTTCGGTCTTAACCCATCCTCCCCCTGCTGTTTTTCACTCTGGCTCCCTCCTCATCCTCTTGTCTAATTATTTTTTCCTGCAAGACCCCCGCTTCCTACAGCGCAAATAGCAGAGTCACTGAGCGAAAATTATGTAAATATTATTAAAGGGACTCAGGCACGGAAATTCATTTTAGGTCGGCGCAGCAAAGTAAAGCTCTGTCCCTCGGATCTCCCTCAATTTATTTGCAAATAAAGGCGAGGTGACCGGGAGGGATCAGGGATATTTAGCCGGGCTGTCAACACTGCTCCTCTGTGCACCAGCTCGCCAGAATTAATGGTTTTAATAATTGGGATTTCAGTTTCCAGGGAATTGGTGTCGTTTACACTTCATAAGCCAAACACACTCTTTTCTAAACGGGCAATGGCGCGCGTCCAGCTAGTGCACGCATGCAGGCCAGAGTACATGAACATTTGGGAAGCGCTGTCTCCTAAACATCTTTAATTCACCTCTTCTTTGTCCACTTTTTTTCGTTTTTCTTGAGTTCAGACAACAACTGATCAAAAACATATTAATGCATGCCCAGCACATCACTCGCATCCTCTCTCTCCTCCTATATCTTTATCTGTCTCCCCCCCGAGGGACTTGCAGTCCTATTAGAACAAATGACGAGGGGCCCAGGCGCTTTTGTAAAAAGGCGCAGGCAGGCGGGCGCGCGCCTGTCCTATTATGTGCGACACATGATCAATAGGGCGATAACACTGCAACATCAATATAAGCGACAGAACAATGAGGGATATCATCGAACATCTATCTTAATATAGCCGACTACAAGGGCCGTCTGACAGCCGCGGCAGCTCATGAAAATTCCGCCCCACGAATCTACCATCTCATCCTCCTCCTCCTTGCGCTCAATAGACTATGCGCACTCACGCACACGAGTCGCACGCAAACACACATTGATGGTGCAGCTGGCGCGGCTATTATTTCCCCATTTCAATTTGACACCCCTGCCTTTCATGCTAATTCTATTATTGTAGGAAGTTTATGTGATTCCATATCACTAGAAATCGGTAATGTCTAATAACCCTTTGGGCTGAAAGGGGGGGGGGGGGGGGGGGGGGGGGGGGGGGGTGACTGCCTCGAGACCCGCGGCAGCCAGTGGGAAAATAATTACTTTCATATCAAAACTCAGCAGGAGGCGCAGGGTCCTATAGCCCGCGGCCACTAACCTCATTCCAGCTCGGCCTTTCAAATGAATAAATTTGTTAAAGCAATAAATACAAACAGCCAGACGGACTTGAGCCCCAGCTCTGGCTCACTACACATAGAGAAAAGGGGGATTTATCTGCTGTAACATGACAAAACTCCAGCCGCCATGATCCAAGGCTCTGCCACACAGCAACTACCCCTTTTTTTTCCCTTCACCCCTCAATATGGCCCCGGAAAGACAGTGATTCAATTTAAACAATAACTTTATTTATCAAAATGTTAACATATAAATATCATTTTCTGATTTTTTTTTTTTACAATATCTGAGGATTTATGTTGTGTGTATGTTTATTGTAGCCTAGGTTTTATTACAAGTTGTTCACTGAAAAGAAAGAAAGAAAAGAGAGACCTGCTTCTGAAGGTGTTTGCAGGTTCAGAGTTGGCCTAAAGCCTGATTATTGGGGCAACCACAGCTTTGGGGAGCCATGTGGATTCATCACACCTTCTGATTAAAAAATAGATGAGGATTAAGTCTCCTGATTCCTGATATGCTTCACTCAGCAGAGCTTTGGGAATGTTTGAATAGTCAGAGGGTTGTTCCTGGTCCTTTGTTTATGTTTGCTCCTTGAAAGTGTTAGTCCATATCGAGATCCTCTCCATCTGTTCCGGGTGTTTCTTGACAGTCTGTGTTTGTCTTGAGACACTCGGAGAGATCTGGAGATGCTCGCTCCTCTCTTGCACACTTTTCTTTTGCACACAGCTCAGCAGACTGGCAGCCATTGGCCACAACCTCTGTTTGAACTTTGAGACTCTTCTCGCTCGTGTCACTGGACTGTGTGGAACTCAGCCTGGTCAAAGCTATCTGAGTCATATTGTTTGATGGGGGACAAACATGGAGTTTTTCATTATTGCAGTCACCGCCACACTCATCTGTGTTGCTTCCCTCTCTCCTGCTCATGTGTTTGTGGTGATGCTGTGTGTTAAGCTCCATATGATCCAAGTTCAAAGGGTTGGTGTTGCTGCCAAAGCTGGAGAGGTCAGAGGGAGCCGGGCTCCCCTCAGTTGGCACACACCTTTGTCCCTGACTAAGTCTGTTAATGTCCTGACATGGTGTGGCCTTCAGGGCTGTTTGGGGCACTAAAAAGCCCAAAGGCTGATGGGTAATGGGGTAAAGCAAGAAATGACCCTTACCCACCAGAGTTCTCTGGTTGGGCAGTGAAGGGAAGTCCAGGTGTGATTTCCGTCGAGGCATGGTATCAGAGAGGAGGCTCTCCACGCTGAAAGGGTTTCTTTTCTGCAGGGCAGAGGACCTTTGACCTGCAGGACTAGAGCTGTGCGTGCTGCCTGGAGATACCTGCTCTGGTTCTTCTGTGGTTCTTTGGTTTGTGTGGTTTTGTAGGTGACTGAAGTTATGTTGTGTTTGGTCACAGCTGGAATTGGTTTGGAGTTCCCCTGCACCTTTTGTTGCTGGCAGTTCGATGTGAATAGTCCCATTAATGCTTGCGGGCTGCTGCTCGCTGTCAGTGAACTGTGACACTCCACTGTCACTCTCCGAGCCTCCAGGTGTGTGGAAGCTTTCACCTGCAAGAAGTTTATTCTGTGACTTAAGCAGCTTCCTCTCCTGTTTCCGTTTCTTCTTTTCTGCCCGCTCGTGCTCCCTTCGTGCAATCTCCTCGGGGTCCATGGGCTCTCCGCTGCAAGTGGTCGGGTGGGAGTTGTGAGCGGGTCGTCCAGGCCCTTTCTTTGTGTTCTCCTTTTTTCTCCATTTAGCTCGTCTGTTTTGGAACCACACCTATGCATATGTACACACATAAATACACACATGAAGATATTTACATTTTGCTTGAGAACAGTGCTGTTCTTGCTAACATCTGTCAAACGGCAGAATGTGGTAAAGAAACAGCAGGTCAACATTGGTCTTTGTTGATTGCAGGTAATTATTATGATATCTTATTAAATTGTTGTAAACATATAGTTCAAATTGTAAAGATGTGTTGTTATTCTTTCTTTGGTATGAATGTTTATGCTTTTTCTAATTTAAATATATTTTGGTACTTTGATTCATTCTGTTATTTGAAATCACAATGGAAACTTATCAGCAATTAACAATAATAATTACAATTTTAAGTGCAACATAGTCAGGACTATGATCATACAGACTTTGTGTATCAAGTTGTTTTTGTTTAGTTTTTTTATATATATATATAGCTTAATTCAACAGTAACACACACATTATGATAAGGTCTAAAATATTTACTTTGATTTTGTGTAAGAAAATAGCTACTTAAACAAGTGTCTTTTTATCCCGACTTACACAAAAAACTATGCATTAATTCACTGATGTGGGCTATCAAGCAAATTCGCACCTGAGTCTGATAACAACAGACTTCAAATCTACCAAAATAAAGTGATAAAGAAGAAAAAAAAAAAAGCTAGATAGTGTACAAATCCACATAAATACCAAAAACCCTGAAACATCTCAAATTACTGATCTGTCTCACTGGGTCTTAGCAGTTTTTTAACACCTTAAGACCACACAAGGCTAATAGGTCACAGCCGAGGACCGGCAGATGCACAGATGTGTCTGTGTTAATTACCAATGAGTCTGTGTAATGGGCACCTCCGCAAATTACATTTAATTGTTCCACAGCTAAATCAGCCATATCCCGTCTGTGCATATTCTTCCACACCCAGCCGTCTGCTCATTCGTATGGGGCGCGGAGCACAGCAGTACCCCTCTCCTCACCGAGCCAAGACAGGGAGCTTCCCCCGCCTTGGAGCTCTTACTGGCTGGACTCTGGGCGCTCTAACAGCCGCCTGTTTGGCACTGATAGCACCGGGAGTTTAGCATGCACAAGTAGGATCTGAGAACATTGCATAATAAGAATGGGAGACCAACATCATGTGTGACAATGGTGCTTCTTATGAATTGTTAATGTTGGTTCTATCTTTCTCTGGCAAACCTGGTGATAAAAGAGCATTAAGCTGCTTGAGGGAACAATAATCTGAGGTTTAGGAACCAAATCCCCAAACAACATTCAGCAACAGCAAGCTCTGTTTCTGTCCCGCTTGTATACCCATCGAGAAAGCAAATTGTATGTGGCCTATACATTTATAAATGCATGGATAGCAACTGCCTACAAATTAAACATTGAACAAAAGGAGTAGGTGCCTACATTAAATATAACAATAACAATCAGAAACAGCTATTATATCACTAAAAACAAATTATTATTATTATTATTATTATTATTATTATTATTAACACATTACAGAATAGCAAGCTATAGATGGCAGTCCTTTCATTTTTTAATAAAATGTTGCTTTTGGTTCCACGATCAATCAAATAAAAAAAATTGCATACCCCCAAGCTCTGATAAGCTGTTACATAAATTATTATTATTATTATTATTATTATTAATATTAATAATAATAATAATAATATATTTTTTTTACTTTTCTGATAAGTAAAATACTTAGGTAATGTTACTAATATTAAATAACTGCACAATAACACTAAATGATTACATTAAGTCACAATTATTATTGCTTTTACCACCGCCACTAATACTAGTACTACTAGTAGTAGTAAAGATAGAATTAATAATAGAATGGTCTTATTGGTTTATTCTAAAAATATAAAAACTGCAATTCAGCCATTTAAACCAATAAAACATGCTACAGTGTAATTGTGATCAGTTAAATAGGGTATTATATGAATATTATCAAGTAAAATAATAATAATAAATATGTACATTTAAAAAAAAAACATATCTCAATTCTATCCGTTGATTTTTCCTAATATTTTTTTTTATTTTTAATTAACACATAAATCAATAGGTTGTCTTCATGTATAATTCAAAAGAGGTTCTTTTTTTCCCCAGTGCTTTGATTATTGACAGGCTATCTCAGTATGGGACAGGCCTTCGTGGGCCATCATAAAAAAAAGACTCTGTGGAAGTTGGTGCTAATGACAAATTGAAAAAAAAATATATAAAATAAAATAAATAAATAAAAAATAAAATAAATAAAAACTCGAGTACAGCTGATATCAAACAACATGAAAACGCCAACCTTCACAAATGAAGTCTCTTAAAATGTGTGATTTATTTGCTTGTCTTTACCTGAACTCTTGACTCCACGAGGTCAAGCCTGAGCGCGAGCGCTTCCCGCATGAACACATCCGGATAGTGACTCTCGTTGAAAGCCTTCTCCAGCTCCTCCAGCTGCCACCCGGTGAAATTCGTCCTTGTACGTCTCCGTTTGCAACCGGGACTGTCCTTATCAGGGTCCCCGGAATCTGCAGACGCGTGTGTTTGTTAATGTGTGTGTGTGTGTGTGTGTGTGGGTGGGTGTGTGTGTGTGTGTGTGTGTGAGAGAGAGAGAGAGAGAGAGAGAGAGAGAGAGAGAGAGAAAGAGAGAGCGAGAGAGAGGAAAAGTGTGAGAGACACAGGCGTTCATACGTTTGGTGGCACAGCTGGCTTGGAAATTTAAACCAGTATTTTTTTTTTTATTTGTTAATTTCTTTTCGTTTGTTTTAATTTTTATGTGAGCGGTAAATAATGTCTAAAAAATTATCCTAATACACTCTTTGTGACTATGGCTGTATAGGGTAATTAGTTAATTGTTATTTGGCAAGGCTTCCGACTAACTGCAATAGACCTGTGTTGTGGGCACTGATTGGGCCTGTAGGACATTTAATTTAACAGCCTACAGGCTAATGACTAGATAGTTTCTATTCCAGCCTGTATTTGAACTTTGATGATAAAATTATTTAAAATAAGCATTTATTTATTTATGCGTTTATTAATGCATTTATTTCATCCCTGAGCCCTAAACGTGTTCTCCCCTCTGTTGTCTTCTTTTAGATTTCTCAAAACTCGCCTTCAGTTTTGATTCATTAAACTTTTGTAGAAAGCGCCTTTGTGGTTTTAAAGTAGGCTACTTTTAGGGAAATCTATGAATACACTTCTTATTAATAGCCTATAGTTTCCACTCACCGGTGTTAATGGTTAAAAAGATATTGGACAAGAAGAGCCAGGCCTACCTGAGAGTTTGAACTGCTGACCATCGGACGAAAGCAGTGGATTGGAGCTGACCACCGAGGCCGAGCAGGAACCGTTTAGTAATCCGTCTATAGAGAAAGGTACGGCGGCCGCGGACTGCAGCTGGTGTCCGCTTGTGAGCTCGTAGACGTGCTGGTGATGGTGGTGGTGATGGGGACCGAGCGGGTACGGGAAACCCACCAGCCCGCCCAAGGAGCCTCCGAACTGGGCGTGAGGATGCTCGAGAACCCGACTGTCCATGCTCGCCGGGGCTGCGGCGGGGCCGAAGTGAAGATGCAGAGGGAGGCAGTGTGGCTGAACATGCAGTCAAAAAAGTCAGGGAACGGAGGAAGAAGCGGCGGAAGGGAACAGAAGGAGGAGGTGCAAAAGCGGAGGGGGAGAGAGGGGAACCAGGCAGACGGCCGTCTCTCGCGGCCACGTTGAGGTCTAAAGTGAAACGGTGGTACCTGGCTTTGGGAGACACTTCACGTTTACGATCCAGTCGAGATGTTAACCCTGCTCTTTCTCTCCGTGAGCCAGCTCATTAGGACTCCTCCATCTGCTCGCGGGACCAATAAGAAACGTTAATCGCTGTGTGACGTCAGAGACGAGATTAATAGAGTAAAGGGAAGGCAAGAGAGAGAGAGAGAGAGAGAGAGAGAGAGAGAGAGAGAGAGAGAGTAAAAGGGAAGAAATGGTTTTTTTCCCCCTCGTTTTTTTAAACTCTTTTGGATCAATCGCTAATTACCTGGCGCGGCCCTTTAATTCAGACTTGTCAAAACAATGAAGACAAGCCTTGTCACAAGGATAAACTGGCACCTGGAAATTATCTCATTAAGTAACTGATAAGCCACTCCATGAAATTCTAAAGAATAATAATAATAATAATAATAATAATAAAACACATAAAATACTAACTAAGCAATAGGTCCAGGAAATAGTTCTCTCGGTTATTTCAGAGCGTACTGCCGCTTTGTTCATATAAGTGGTTTACAGAGACGTTCAGATTGATCCAATAACAGCGCCATGTCATCCCCTTTTCCTGAGCTGTCACATCATATTTTAAACTACAAGCCCCTTTCCACACGACCACACCCACCCAAACACACACACACACACACATAAAAGAACCTCTCTAGTGCGTACTCCGCATTTTATTTTCGAGTTTTCATCTGAACAGCTCATGTCAGTGGTGGTAAAGTGGACATAGTCTGATGGGTTTCCTACAGATCGCATTGAATTGGTGGCTGATTATAGAGGATAGCCATGAAAATTTCTTTAAATAAGCTGAAGGAATTGTTTACCTTTAAACCTAACCATGAACAAACAAAATAACTTCAAAATCTTTTGAGTCATGACAGAGAATGTCCAGTAATAATGGGTTTGCAAAACATACAGAAACATATTTTATTTAAAAGTTGAGTTTAAAACTTTTAAAGCAGTGGTTCCCAATCTGGGGTCTCTGACACCCTAAGCCCCCCCCCCCCCCCCCCAAAAGAGCACAGGGTGTCCCCAAAGTTTTGACTGTACAGATCATATGTGATTATTAAAATTAAGGCCATGTCCACACAGGTGTATCTGCTTAAGTTTTTTTTTTTTTTGTTTTTTTTTTTTTTTTTGTGTGTGTGTGTGTGTGTGTGTGTGTGTGTGTGTGTGTGTGTGTGTGTGTGTGTGTGTGTGTGTGTGTATTAATAATAATTCCTAAAATTTCATATTTGAAATGCTAACTTTTTAAAAGATGGTTAATTAACCATTTTAAAATTTGCTTTCGTGTCTGGAAATATGTTTTTGTCCTCCTCCAGTGACCTGTCAATCACCTGAAGTGGCACCTGGAGTGTCCCATCATTTTTTTTTTTTGTTTTTTTTTTTTTTGTTTGTTTTTTTTTAGAGATGGCCAGGTTGGCCGGTGTGAACTGTTGCTTTAAATGACAGTAGTTGCAGATTGGTCTTACTTCCAGTCTTCTGTATTTTTTACCTCTCAAAATCCAGCTAAGTAAGATTAGCCTATATGCTTTAACTAATTTATCAGATGCATATTGTAGTTCAGGTCTTTTCTGGGTAATTAAGCAGTCACCTATCAAGTAAACTGGTGGTTGTGGCCTAGAAGATAAAGTGTATGTTTTCCAATCATAAGGTCATAGTTTGATCTCTGGTTTTCTCAGTCCACATGCTGATGTGTTCTTGAGCAAAATACTGAACCCTCTGTCTTCTTAGGGTGCATTCAGACTGCTAGACTCAGTCTGATTCAGGACCCGGTTCAGTGGGGTGCGTGCAATATTCTTCCAGATCGAGACTGTGTTCACACTGCACTTTTCAAACAGATTGAACCTTTAAGACAATATGTTCCACTCTCCGCCAGAGTCGGCACTGCACCAAGAATTACTGAAGAAGCTAAACAATTCTTCCATGTCCAAAGTAGTTCTCCCATCCAGCAGAGCCACCTACTGCCCCACATGTATGTTTTGGTTATGTTTACCCATAGTGCCGTGCACCAAACCCACAATGCATTTTGCTTTGTAGTCTGCTTCCTGTATTTGGTCCGCTTGAAACAGACCAAGACCTGCATTTGTAGGTGGACCAAGTCCACTTCTTTGATTAGAATCAGAATTTGTTTGCACATTCACAATAACTGAAATGAAGTGGACTTTCTGATAAAAATGGAATGTGAATCAAAAGGCTGGTTTGAATGCACCCATAGAAGTTTGAATGTGTGTATGATACGTAAAGCATCCTGTACAGGCTAAAAGGAGCTGTATAAATATATGGCTGAATGTGGCTTGCAGAGTAAAGCACTTGGAATTATCAAAAAGAATAAATAGTGCTTGCAGGCCATTGTAGAAGAGGTATAGTCATTCCAGGGCCTAAAGCAAACACAGCCATGGGGCAATCCACTTTCCTTATTTTTCACCAATTTTAAATGCTTATTTATCTAAGACCTACTTGCAGCTTTATTTAGACTCAAAAGTCCATTCTGAGTGGCCACAAAATGCAAAATTAAGGACTTCTGTGGTTCAGAATTTTAACTAATCCTCTCATTTCTTGCAAATGATGTGCCTTAAAATAAATAATATCTTGGTTCAATTCGTCTATGGCTCTGTGGATTTGTAGCTTCTCTGACAAAATGATGGCTATTCATCTTTGTGATGTGTTCAACAGACTTTTTTAGAAAGCTAGAAGATTTTTCCATTTATCTCCACTAGCTTCTCCATTCATTTTCCAAATAGGTAGCATCAAAAGTGCATAAAACAGCTATTTCTTTTCACTGTAGACAAACCTAAATCTTTTTCACTATTTTTAATTTGCATAGTAATAATTAGTGACTGTGATCAGCACCCCTATTGATTCCTTTGTTTTTTATTGTGTCATTTACTTTTTGCACTGTTGAGCAGCACTCTTTTAGTTATCTTGGAGAGTGATTAAGGCAGCTCTATAATTATTTTACTTTAATCAGTTAAGCATTTTTTTAATTAAATTTTATGCTTTTTGGGATGAACTTTATTATTTTGTAAAACATTTAAATACAATTCTTCAGTTAGTTGATTGGATATTTATAGTAGTCCTTGGTAGCTTTGCTGGGCCCAAGGCAATTGTTGACCTTTACCTGATAATAAAGTCCACCTCTGGTCTATTTAGCAGTCCATTTAAAATGGACCATGTTCTGCCAGACCAGCTTCATTGATCCTTGGCATTGATACTAAAATGCTGCGGAAGGCTGATAAAAAGATGAACACCATTCTTCTAAAAGATTTTCAGTCATTTGTGTTTTGATTATACTGAAGGAAAATGAAAAAGAAACTGTTTGGCTGGGAGGGTCATATATATGTATACTGCATCAACAAACCATTCATTGACCTCTAGTTACCAAAGGATGATGGGAATCAGCACCTTTTGAAGAGATTATTCCCACATGGAGATCTTTTTTTTTTTATCATATGATGAAGATTATCATTCAAAACAACTTTGTATAATATTTGCAGTCACCTTTTCTTCTAAGAGAACCAGCCAACTTCATTGTGCCCCACTGTTAACAGTCAAGATTCCCTTTCTGAAGAAGTTATGAGTTCAAGTTTCTTCTTTATTTCTTGCCTGCTGGAGCTGATCAAAGCAAGTATGTGCAACCCTGAGCCTTTTTTTTATTAATGCAAAAACACAAAAATGATGATTGTTTTAAGTGTCATGTCTTCACCATTAATATGCTATAACAAAAAAAACAAAACAAAAAAAAACACTATTTTTATTTACATTACAAGCTGATTTAAACACCAAATGTGACCAAAAGATTCAAACTGTAGTAGAATTTTAACCACAAGAATTGGCTTACTAAGGCACACATGCATAGAACATCCACAGCATCAAACTACAACAGCTACATGGTAGACACAAAAAATTGGACTGCATGTGGAAATACATACACATAGTTAATGAGCAGACTTTGGCTTGCTGGTCCGGATGGTATCATCAGCCATTATTTTTACTTTACAGCAGAGTCCAACATCATGAAATCTGGTCAAGGGCGAACACAAAACCATACTTTAAATTAAGCAAGGCCTTTTTGAAATAAGTATTAAAATTAAATACTTGGGCTACTGAATCAACAATAACTTTGAAAGGGATCCGTTATTGTGACTATGGCAGATTTGAGCTGTGAAATTTGCACAACACTGAGTCATAACAATAGCAAAACAAATAGTACAAACAGGAACAACAATGTAAACATTAAAAGTCCTCCTGTTGCATCATGTAAGCATAGTTAGGTGTGAACACAACGGATGGTTTAGATGGATGGATGGGTGTAAATAAGAGACTAGGTGACAGAGCAAAATGAAAAGTCAAACTGTTTAAATTTGTCTCATGAGGTAATGAAGTTCAGGACAAGCCATCATGTGACTGACAAGACAATTCACTCAAAACCACAAAGGTTAGCCTTAAAGTGGTGGAGGAAAAGTTTCTGCTTTACTAAAGTGAAGTTAACTTTTAGATATTGTGAACATCAGCAGAATATTTTGTTCCAGTTCAAATGATTAAAAGATCAGATAGATTGATGCTAGGCAATGGACCAGCCAGCCATCGTATACAGCAAAAGCTGCTAAAATACAAACCACAAACTGTATGATGCCATAAATAACATGGACACTGTCTTTTCTAATGACCTAAAGACTATTTTAGCAAAAGTGAGCAGAACATGTAGAGCATTTAGAGCAGTCCTCTTGTGTATGACTGGTGGATTTTTAAAAATAGGAGATGGCTGCAATTAAAATTTCAAGTTATCCTATCACATGAAGGGTCTGGTCTATTGTGGGGGGAAATGGTGCTCAAATTGAAGTGCACATTGGAAAATGGAAAATGAAAGGTTTAGAGCTTCACAATCATTGCAGAGGCCAGGAGCAACTGGGTGTCCAGGTGGACATCTTTGGGGAAGCGATGGAGAGAAGGAGAGAGAGAAAGATTATACATATAAATTGTAAACGGTGTCGCAGGGGCCAAATCTTGCCCGAGGCAGTGACCGCTTCATTTTGTGTTAAATTTCTTGACAGAGAGCCACCCTCGTGCTGGTGAATACTGAATGGTAATCAGAGCTGGTTGAATAAGTGCCTCCCCCCTCCCTCTTCCATTACTGTGAATTAATTCGACTTTATTTATCCAATTTCTGGAGCTGACAGAATGTTAATTTGAGTTGAGATTTCTCTCTGCTGTTCTGCCTATGACCCGTAGCCCTGGGATTGGCGTGTTGTAATAACCTGAATCTTTCACCAGAAGCTCCGATAATTGTTACCTTATTAGCATGTAAATTGTTTAATTAATATTATTATGGAGAACCATATAATCCCTCCGTTACTTGACCCTGAGTCCACACATGAGCGGGCTCTCTGCATTTCAATGTCTCGTTTTTAAATGGACTCTTTAATGTTGGCTGGTCGTCTGGCTGTTATAACCACCCCACCCCAAAATCTTAGAGCAACTTTGAACGACTTGAGTGGTGCTTTTCATGTCACCCTTCTCTATCCCTCTCCGTTTCCTCTTTTATTTCTTTGCTGCTTTCTCTGATGTGTATTTATTTTGTTGCTGCCATTTCCAAACATCAAACTCCAACGCCTCCTTGTCATTTGCTTATAAAAGGTTTTTTTTTTTTTTTTTTTTTTGTAAAGACCCCCTCCCTCCACTTTCCCAGTGGCGATGTGAGCCAAACACATGCGGTGCTGAATGAAAAGCAGCCCTTGACATGAGGTCCTAAGAGACCGCAGCATTTAAATTCGCTTTTCTTCCTTCCTTCTCCTTTTTGCTGGGCACGAGCGACATTGTCAGATGCTAGCTTTAATTAACTTGATAATAAGATGGGCGACTCACACACAGGCCAGGGTTCGGCTTCCCTTGCCTCCAGCCCTCCTCCCCTTTCTCATCTCTCTGTGTAGACAGCACCACTCGAGGAGGAAAAGATAAAACCAAAACAAAAATGTGCTCCCTATTGAATTGACCTAACTCAAAGCTATTGTCATCTGAGATCTGAAGCAGCTTGAGGAACAACACCTAAATACACTTTTAATTTGGTCAAAAACAGGAACCAGAGATCCTGGACAAGTTGGAGGGGAACCCCAAATAAACACCAACTTTCTATTATAAGCTGATGACTAAGTGGAATCAGAAAATTTATAGATGCATTAAAACAACCTTCTGTCCAAAGAAATGCATTATCCTGTTACAGCAGGATGAACAGCACTAATCTGGGAAATTGCTGACTTACTTAAACATATTTGAAAAAGCAAACATTTCCCTTTTTATGTTCCTGTTAAAAAAAGATGACTCAAACAAATTTTACAAAAATGATTAAACTGTGGTCATTTTTAAAAAATCAAGATTTAGCAGTAAAACAAACTCCTCAACATAAAATGTAGGTAAATGTCTCACATTTTTAAATCAATGAAGTTATAATCGAAAGTTTCATATAAGGTGCCAATGACTATAACTGCTTTCAAGCAGAGATCTACAAATGTGCTCCCTGTTTGCTGAACATCAAACCAACATGTAAAGAGCTCTCTGAGGCCTTAAAAAAGCAAGGATGCCTGTAAGCCTGGCAAAGGATAAACAGTATCTGCAAATTATTTTAACAGAATAGCTCCTTACAGAGAATCATCCACATGTTTTACAAACAAGTTTATCCCAGACAGCAGGGAATTTAATCTCAGTCTTTGGCATCTCTAAAATTAATTTATTTAATCTGCAAATAACTCTTATACCTGTGGATGTAAAAACAGAGTTGACATTTATGAAAGGGTTGCACAAATTTGACCTGCACGGAGGACATGCCTTGGAAAAACACACACACAGAGACACACAGAAACAAAAAAATATGTGTATCTTAGTCACAGACCAATATTTATTAAAGGTTTTTCAGCATCCACTTATTTTAAAAGCAGTTTAAGCTTGATTTATTAAAGAGGAAACAGAAAGAGTTCTTTCTGTTTTTGTTTCTGGTGATTAATCTTTAAAAAGCAGCCTTTTTTAAATTGTGATCATCACTAATATCTGCAGCCATACGTAATGGTCATGTGCAAGGATGGCTGCTCTGTTGATGTTGGAAGACCCTGCTAATGAGATTTTAGGAGAATAAATGTTAAGGAGTCATTTTGATTTTAAGGCACACTCATTTAATTATCTGCATTTCATATTCAGCAAAATGATCAATTTTCATCCCTGTTATTTTAAATGTAATGTGTATTTAACTGTAGTGCAAACTGTGTTTTTATATGTAAATCATTCCTTATCCTATCCCATTCATGAAAAAAAGATGTGTTTGGATAATTAGGCTTAAGCATGAGCTTTCACAGTGGCTGATACTTAAAAGAGAGTGCTTGCACAGCTTCATAAATGCAGTGTGTACTCAGAGTTTAGACATTAAACTTCAGTTTTATATCTGACTCAAAGTCTTTTGGAATAATATGTATTGAACAGGTAAATAAAAGATAGAGTTGTTTGGTATTAACATCAGAAATGTTTGATGCAGACCAAAAGCCTCATTACAGCTGTTTAGCATGGTGGTGGAAATATTATGATTTGAGGGTTCTTCACTGCCTCAGTGACAAGGCAGCTTTGGCTGATTAACTAAATTTTGAATTCTCTATATTAAAAATTGTGTTTCCAAAATATAATGATGACGGCAAAATTCTTAAATCCACCAAAGAATGGTTTAGTGCAGGGTTAGCCTAATCAAAGGCTAAACTATAAAAACCCACAGTGGGGTTTGAAATAGACAACTGTGTAAAATAAGAAGCAATTTTTGTAATACAATTGAATAAGTTCATTTTTTTCTAAAAAAAAGAAAGAAAGAAAGAAAGAGATAGAAAGAAAAAGTACTTTGTCTTTATACTTTTGCCTAATAAATGATTGATTTGACAGTACAAACATAAATGATTCATGTATACTCCCAAGAATTATCACATCCAGTCATTGTTCTTGACCTTTTCCAATATGAAGCTAATGAGACTACTAATCACAGAACTGGCACTGAAGCGTGCACATGCCCTTCAAAGGTGTCAGATTGAAAGAATCGTCACTTCCTTTATCCACTCTCGGTTTTAATTATGATCTAAAAACTAGCAGCATGACATACACAGGCGCTTTAGAAAGTCTGTGATTTTGGCCCTTATTGTCAATGAACGTGGCTCAGGCCATTGCAGTCTGTAATCCAAGGCCTAGACAGGATGCGTTCATAAAACAAACTAATATACTGTCAAGCTTAGTAGCAACTCTTTAAACAAAATTTCAGTGTAGCCACAAATTACAAAGTTCTTTAATAAGCTGGATCAATCCTCCTTCAGATGATAGACTGTCACACATCTATTCCTCTGAGACAGAGTGTTTAGTTTCACTGAAGAATTTACTCAGCAAAAACGTCTTATTAATAAGTCTTACATTTATGTGATTTGTCTCTTAAACTTAATGGTTTCAATTTTTCAAATGAATGTAGCTAAATAATTTTTTGTAGACATGAAATGCAATTTTCTGTCATTTACATTGGAAAAGAAGTAATCATTACTAAACACACCATTATTGTCTGAAGATTTTTAACTTTCCCAATTAACTGTCCTCTCAACGAACAGGGCTGAAATTACACAAGCAAGAACATCTGCAGTAATTTGAAAGCTAACAGGAGGTGTGTTTGTACTGGGAAGTCAGAATTCCTGAGATCCCACAAGAAATTTCCAAATGGAAACAAAAAAATTCAGGAAATTGAGGGATTAAATTCCAATCAAGTCCAACATGGTTGTCCTGGAAAAGCTGTTGTCATTTCCTGTTTATTAGCGTTTGTATTTTAATCTAACTAATAAAATCTGTTACACATAAAGCAGTGTTAAATCAATCAAAAATCAGACTTTTGAATTGCATGTAAACGTGTTTGCTGAGCTCAAATAGTATGAAATCGAAGCTTTCAAAACTCGAATAACATACTCAGATAATGTGGTCGAAGGCAGAGGAACTGTGTGTAAACGCTCAGGTACACTTAAATGGGTGCATGCTCCAAAATCCTCATTTGCTGTATCTTCGTGCAGCTTTTTAAAAGTAAAGCAGAAGTGTATGTCAATACAGACGAATTCTAAAAGTTGCTCCAATTCCTGTTTCTGTTTGTTTCATCAGACCCCCCCCCCCACCATTCAGATAAGTTCAACTTCAGCTATACTTACATGTATGATGTTTAGGTAGAATGTCTTTAACATTTTCTTACAGAAATAACCTGATCAACCTTTAGTACATGTACACCAGGACAAGGACGATGGTCAAATTAAACAGCCAGGTTTTCAGCTAATTGTAGCTCAATTCAGCTGTGGACATAACCACGGTGTGTGTTCCGATCTGAAAAATACAGAGGGAGCCATTGTTATGAACTACTAAGCTAATAGAGTGAAAGAACAAACCTGGCTTTCCAGCTTATAGTGTTGGAACTTGTTTGACTTTGTTGTGACACTATTCTAAGCTCCATCATCTCACCTCCAAGATAAGTGGTCTAAGTAATGCATTACAGTATGTTTGGTATTCAATCAGTCTGTGCACCTGCAGAGAGAAGCCAGGATAAGACGACAAATGGGTTGAAATTGTTTAGTGTGTGAAGGTGATGATCACACAAAAATAGAAACCTTATGAACATATAAGTGAAAATTATTCACAACAAAGTCTGAGGGTGATCCAATTTTCCCTGAAAAAACCTGAGCGTACGAATATTCTATTTTTTCTATTAAAATTACTTCCAGCAGCTTAAAATGTAGCAACAAAACTGGATTGGCTTAATTTACATTTGCAGAGCTCCACTGAATGAGTACTGATGAAAGACATCAAACATTTTAATATATCCTGCTATTTTAAAACCCCTCCACCTCTTGAGTAGGGCACTCGTGTAGCACAGCTACCTCAAAGAGGAAATTCTTAGGAAAAGTTGTGTCTGTGGCTTCCAAACAATAAACAAGTTTCCCAACTAAATTTACTTTGGTCTCTTTTTAATAACCAAAGTTTGAGACAAAGTTTGGCAAAGTTCAAGTCAGGTTGGAAATTGTTTGTGTAAAATGTTAATCTTCCAAACGCAGATACAATGGAGTGATAAGCAATGGAAACACCATTCAGAAGAAATCTGTCTGCAAAAAAAGGCTTAAGGTTATATATCTTTTCATTTTAAACATGGCTTGTGTAAAAAAAGATGAATCTCTGACCGTGTAGGTCACGACATACATAATGAAAATCTCTTTTGAGCCACCAAACCCTCAATCTGCCTCTTGAGAGGAAGAACCAGGTCGTGTTTATTTTTTAATTAGCAAACTAAGGTGAAGTGGTGGAGAATTAATTACTCAATTACCGCTTGCAAGTTAATTTTTAACCAGCTGAAATGAAGTCAGTCATTATTTAGTCGATTGGTTGATAATTAACAGTCTAATCTAAATGAAATGGTGGGAGATGGTTTTGATCGTCCAGCGTGCTTCGTGCAGACTTTAACTTGGAGAATAGATGCAGTTCCAATTAAAAGTGAAGGGACTTGATGTATTGATGCTTTTTTTTTTTTTTACAGAAATCTTTTTTTGTAACAGGAAATGGAAAAAACCTATTTCTCTCCATTCAGTTATAAACTTCCATCAAATTATGAGCATAATTGTGTCTCTAACAGAGTGTTGGGAAGAAATACAAATTAGTAATTTTCTTTAATTCACATCTCTTGTTCTTACGATTAAACTTTACGCTTTTAGAATAAGAGCTGTTAAAGTTGAGAGTATGTTTAAAACTGAGTAACTTCCTAATCCATTTTAATTAAAAATGATTTATTATCTTTTCCTAAAGTGTGTTTATTGTATCCAAAAAAAGAGAAAAATAAGCATGATAGAATCTAAAATAACATTTTAATTCTCATCAGTGAGTCAGATCCCTCTCCTTCCCCCTCTTTCTCCCTCTTTCCTCTTTCTTCAGCCCGTCGTCCTTTTTCCTTGGCTGTCTTGGCACAAGCTGCACGGAAATAGACCTAATTAACCCTGTTCCCCACAGGGGAGTCCGCTATGCAAATTAACAATTTCAAAATATAGTAATTTGAGTACTGGGGATGCCAGTTTTTAATGCACTGACTCCGAGTATTTGCATACACATTTAGAAGGACAATCAATAACTCCCTCCCCATCTCTTAATCAACTGAAGCAAACACATGAGCATAAATCTGATGAAGTAGTGCACATAAAGGAAAAATGGATGGGCTTGTTCGACCACTGGCTGACTACTGGAGCCCAACAAAACCATCTGCTGAGAATGAAGATGTGGAGGAGAAGAAGCAGGCTGCTCAAAACACAATCAAAGAGCTCACCCTAAAGCCGCTTGGTCGATGAGGAAGAATATTTTAATTAGGAAGCAATTCATTTAAATTTCGCATCTCATTTAAATCACTTTAATGAACAGTTCAATCAGAGTGGCCCATGAGCCCTGACAGAAAATAACTGATGTAGTCCAAAATAAAAGCTTTTTTCTGTTGACTCGATTCATGTTTTGTTTTCTGAACACTGAACAAAATGATCCTTTTGATAGGCATATGATGTAGGTGATAACTTTGTATTCTAAAGTCCAGAAACTCTTAACAACTCAAGTAATCTTACTCTGCTAATGCTGCTTAATCAAATGCACAAAAATTAAATTAATGCAAACCTATTAAATGTATGGAAAAAAAAAAACCAAGAAAGGGCCATAAAAATACGAGGCTGTTCTTTATTGTTGGTTCCCCTGATGAGTAATGAAGTTTACTCTGAGCCACAATCTATCAAAATCATGGTTTTACAATACTGAGAGATTTCACTGTTTGATATCACTGTTGTTTGGACATCTTTCACTGCTCTGGCACCAGGTTTAGCACAATTTTGTTTATTACTTGCTGTGCTGGATCAAGAATCACATGTAGCATCCTTTACAATGCTTATCAATTATCAAATCCTCATGAGATTCTTATATGCAAGTCACAAACACAGTACAAAATTCAGGAATATTTTAAGGCTGTTTTTCACTTTGAGCCATATCAGCACATTCAGTTACTCAGCTCATAATTAACTGGTTTGCAAATATTGTGGACACAGACTTCTTATTGCTTTTATGTTTGTTTTTTGTTTGTTTTTGTTTCTTTTTAAATGGTTACCTGATATTCTTGAGAAAATGTTGTACACACAAAACAGTTAAAAGCCTTTTTCCAGCCACTTGTGCTAATCCTTCAAAATACTCAAGGGCAGGTGTGCCATGCCAACAGATTACTTGTTTATTACAGTGGTTCTTTTTATAATTGAAACAACCACTTTTGTTGCTGTATTTCTTCCAGGTTTTGTTTTATAAGGCATGATAACACGCAGTCAATGACACACAGCCAACATGACAGGACAGTTAAAACAATTAATGTTAAAAAACATCAATGAAAGCAAATAGTTTTCACATAAACTGCCACTCAACCAAGCGCAGTCTGATGATACCCTCTGGAATATCCCATCCTAACATATGCCTAATTGTTTACCACCACTTGTTTACATAAATAGAAAATGCTGCAGGGAAGGATGGGAGAAGAGGGGGTGGAGAGAGGGGGTAATGGGGGGTGTAGAGGAGGGTTTAGAGTTGGTACATTTCATGACAGAGCTGGAGAATTAATAACAATTTGTGGCAAATAATTACGTATCAATTAAAGCTGTTATCCTGCCTAATTAGGTAACGTTCATTAAATTCAGCCAATTTAAACCTTAATCAGAGTTAGCAGGGCCTGACAGCACAGCCAGGATCAGTGGAGGAGCGCCCCCCAGTGGAGGTGAAGGGAAATTTTACGTGGAAAGAAGGGAAAGCTTTTTCATATTTATAGTCAGCTATCATCATCAGTGTTGTAATTAGTCCTTAAAAGCTTAGCAAATTTAACAACAAAATCCACCACATAGCTCAGTGGAAATGTTTCCATCTGAATTAATACATTATTGTGTACCAAAGTTTTTTATGCTTTTTATTAATTTTCTGTTTGATGGAATAACTTACTTTGGATTTAATGAGCAATATCCATATAAGTTGTATGTGTATCCCACCAAAAATCTACCAGGCACAAAAGTGCAAAAAGCATTAATCTTTGAGAGTTACCTCTGAAACGTAGATGCGTAGGAGAAGGAGGAAGAGTAAACTAGAATGTGCACACATGTTCAGATTAAACTGGAACCATAGCATGAGCTGCTGCATGAACAAGTTTTTCATTCATTTACTTCAGTGTTTTCTGCAGCTGAGCAGCCGCACTTTTAAGGTTACTCCATTGTCCCCCAAAAAATTATTAACTTAGTTCTCACTGTTAATATGAGCTTTAATTTACCCTAAAAATGTTCAGTATAAAAAGTACAATTACCCTTGCCAACAGCAGGGCCAGTAATACTAGCCAGCAGTTATTTTCCCCAGATGATAATGCTTACTGGTGGCAATAAATACTAGCAGTATGCTACTTCAGTTATGTTTTTAGGTGGTGAAAACACTTACAATTTTCTGAAGTAAAACATTTTTTTTTTTTGGCAAAACCAGCATAAACAATGGATTTAACAAAAACCTACACATATTAGGCACAATCAAAGTATTTCCCTACAATCTAATTTACTGAGGAGTAGGAAAGGTACACCATTTTCCTCCACAATGTAGATTAATAGGGTTTAAAGTTTCAGAAAATTTGTATCAACAAAGTCTGCACAGAAGAACTGGGGCAGCTGATTTAGTTGTTTCTCATTTTTCTATTGAGAAACATAAAGTTCTGCTTTTGAGCACCTAATGATTCCTAACAGCCTCACTTACCCACTGGCCTGTATGGCCTGATTCTAAAGCTTGTACGTCCAAGAATGTGGTGGCCATTAGACAACAAAGCACGCGCTTCACTGGGAGCGAGGCACAAGGACTGAGTTAATTAATATTGGCTCTTGTTTGGTCTAGTTAATGAATGAGTAAATTATGCACCTCTGGGACACTGCCTCCCCAATTGCTTTAAATTATCCCCCACACCCCTCTTCCAACATTGTCCTCCAATTTCCCTGCTCTGATCCAGCTCTGATGGGGTCCCTGTCACTAACCAAACCACCACACATGCACACTAACACACTAACACACACACCCAGACCAAGGCTACCCCTGCCGTCTCCATCTGTCTGTCTTTGTCCTGTTTCGGTGTACTCAGTTCATTGTGCCCGGCACATTTATTGATGCCCTCATTTTTCTTTTCTTTTTTTTTTTTCTTAAAAAAACACTTCTGTTCAACCTTGCATCTCAAGCTTTGGGAGGCAAATAACTTCTATTCCATTAGCTCATTTGAGAGGAAAGGCTAATCAAACAAAGCTTGTCCACAATCTGATCCTCTGCACACGCACTCACTCATACTCACAATGACACATTCAGTCCTGTTGGCAACAAAAAAAAAAAAGGATCCATATTATTTGCATTAAAAGCCTTGCACCATGAAATTCATTTATAATTACAAAGTGGGGTACCATGTGTGTTATGCAGATCAGGGGCATGTGTGTAGAGGGAATCTGGTTTGGATTGGTTATTTTGTGATGGGCTAACACTGAATGTATAGTGACAGATTGCAATTATCCCATTATTGTAATTGTCAAAGTCACTTCTTTGCAAGCTGCATGCAGCAGTATGACAAGTCAAGTATTTGCAGATTTGATTTGTTTTCTTAACAACAAACACACTGCAGTCAGGACTTTCAGTTGTTTTCAAATTTGGGTAAGGATTTAAGGTTGTTTATTACTTATGTTAAGTGTATTATTATTTTTTAAGTCTCAGTAAAAGGTAAACTATCTTTGATATATATCTTTTATTATTATTATTATTATTATTATTATTGTTGTTGTTGTTGTTGTTGTTGTTGTTGTTATTTTACATTAATTAGCTAAGTATTTTATGATGTTCAAAATATTTTATATACACTGACAGTGGCTTTAAGTTTCATTTGACCTGTGTGTTTTGCCAAATAAAATCTGTCCTTTATGTGTGTGTGTGTGTGTGTGTGTGACCAGCAATTTGAATGCACTGTAAACTCCACCTGGAATACCTCGGCTTCAACTGAGTTTTTCCTGTTCTCATGGATCTGCAGCTACCTCTCGTGGTGAATGAGATACAGTGCAGGTCTTCATGCAACAAGTGCAGCTTCTTGAACATCTTGTCTGTGCCTCTTCACTCATAAACAGTTCCCGACTATGAAACAGAAGAAAAGACTATTTTCAGTCCAACAGCAGCCCCTTTACATTTAAAAATAACTGTCCTTTAATATAATTTGGTTAACTTTTGTAACAACTTTTGTTTTTATATTACCAGAAAAAAATGCACTATAACCTTTACAGGTGGACTTAATTTTACCCCACCTCTAAACTAAAGCAATAAACACCAAATATTGATCTATGAACGGAAAAAAATTTCAAATTATATTCTGGAAACGCCATTGGCCGCAGTGTCCGGAACTGACATTGAGCGCGTGTCGGGGGGGACGCGCGCACACCTGCATCTACTTTTACTTAATTAGATTTTCTGTCCCCCAAATCAGACCACAGAGTCGTCGTGTGGTAGCAGGTGCGATGGCTGAACCCCGCAGAATTCAGCTGACTACTCTGAGATGCGATGCGCCTCCATTTAGTGATGCATCTGCTTCGGTCCGAAATCCTTCCTCAGGTGTTCTGAAAGTGAAAGAAACCCGCTCCAGCCGGTCAGGTGACACCAGCACAGTTCGTCTCGAGCTCAAGTTATTTGAGCCCGACGAGCGGAGCTTCCCAGAGTTCAACTACTGTCATCTTGTTGAGAAGGAGGTGGAGCTGCATCCTGGCTGTGCTCGAGAGAAACTGGTGTGTGAGGGTGTCATTAAAGAGGGAGAGAAAAGAAACTGGTGTAAAACACCAGCATGTAGAAACGTTGACAAAGTGCAGGAGTACATTCGCGTCTTTCAAATTTGGAAAATATCATTTTAATCACTAAGTTTTTTTTTTCCCCTAAAGTTAACTAAACGGGCTATTCTCCAGCTGTCGCTGATTTCTTTAGTGTCAGAGCTCCTTTAGAGGTCTAGTTTTCGCCTGCATAAGCTACAAAACCAGGAATGAATGAAAGCAGTCATCTTGTAAAATACTGGCTCTGCGCTGTTGGCTTCTTCACTGCCAACAGGCTTGAATCTTACTTTATCATAATTAGTCAAATCTGACTGAAAAATGGGATCTTTTTTTACCTTGTTCAGTGTGATTTGTTGTCAAACTTGACAGATCAGCCAAACAGATGATGTTCAACTGAGCAGACTTGAACAAGAAGACAAGAGAGAAAATGATGAAATTGCTGCTATTGCAAGAAAGTTGGAGCAAAAATATGTAAGTAACTTTTTCCCATTTTACCAGTGTTGGCATAGACATTTTTTAAACACCCTTTTTAATCTGGTTGCAGGGGTGCAAACATAAGAAAAGGGACCGCATTCAGGACTTGATTGATATTGGATATGGTTATGATGACGAAGATTCTTTTATTGACAACTCTGAAGCTGTGAGTCATTATAAAGCAGCTTTATATTTTCACAACCTTGTTTCTAAGGCTTTTTTTAACCAGTGGGCTTTCCTGACTGCTGGGTTAGTTAATATGGTTGAATCACATCTACCTATATTTATTAAATCCATGATGTTATATCACTTTTGGCTGGTCTCCAGTATGATGAGTTTGTGCCATCCTCCATCACAACCAAATTCGGAGGATTCTATGTGAATTCAGGTGTGCTGCAGTTTCGCCAGGCCTCTGACACGGAGCCTGACAACCTCCCAGTGGAAGAAAAAACAGAAGTAAGTAGTGCATCATAGATGTTTGTCAAGTTCAGTTTAGAAAGGTTCTCTAGTGCAGCTTTATAGAGAATTCCCAAACCTTTCTCACCAAGATTTAGTGTCATGATTAGAACTATATCTTTATTACATATTCTTAGAAATGTAAAGAAATTGGCGAGCCTGATAAGCCAAAGAAGAAGCGGTGCAGAGCGAGTGGAAAGAGGAAAATTGATATGGATTCAAAGTTGAGGTGAGGAACATTAAAATATGATCCTGTTAAGTCGGCGTGAACGTTGAACTTTATGAAAAACTTTATTAAGCATGTGTTTGTCTTGTAGCACTTTATCTGCAACTGGGCCAGATGGTAACAGGATCAAAAAGAAGAAAAAGGCTGTTAAGACACTGAGTGTCACCACCATGCTGAAAAGGTTCCAAAGAGAAAAGGAAAAGGAACGACAGAGGATGGAGAAGGTGGCTGTGAAACCACCAGTGCCCCACCTGTTTCCAGCAGATGCAGCTGGCAGTGGCAGCTCGGGACTAACTGACCCGCTGCTCAGCTTGATTGGCTCCACCACTGACCATGCTCTTATACAGGCAGCCAGCACAGTGGACTTTGACATCGATTTGGACTCCTTGTTAGATGTCAGTGATGACCCCTTGTCACCAAAATCCCTTCCTCAAACTGCTACAGAGCTCATCCAAACCAGAGCAGATGATCAGACACAGCTGAACGCTTTGTTCGATGCTGAAGCACAAGTTCTTAATGCAAAGTCAAGTTCCCAGCCACAGCTTCACTCAGAGCAAATCCAGTCTGAATCCAGCTCTGCTTCACCACAGTCTACCCCCCTACCCGAGGGGCTTCCCCCAGGGCTGGAGGACAACATCAGAAAGCTCATGATGGTAGGGTTTAGGTATTTGTAAAAGCTGTATAGGATTATGTACATGTGCTGAAAGCATAAATACACAAATGCAGAGTTAATATAAAAGTATTCACTCCGTTTTCCCCCGAAGGTTGCCAAAACATCAGAAGGGGAGTCAAAACTCAAGTTCTTCAATCCAGATATTAACTCAATCCTACTGGAGTAAGTTTGTCCAACAACACATAAAATATTCTGTTTTCTCTTAAATCAGAAGTACACTGGGAAACTTTTAATTTTTTCAATTCAAAAACAATTGCAAAACACCAGAAATCATACATCAACAGTTTTGTAATTTACTAGTTTAAACAATAAAATCAGAAACCTGTTCTTTTTACACTTTAAGCCTAACTGCAGTTGATCCTGGTAATAAAAGCACACATTGGTTCTTTAAACCCAGAGTAGAATTTGATCACCATAGCTGGTTTTAGTTCATGCTCTTGTGTTATTGGCAAAACATTAAAGTCCTTATGGAAGCTTAAACAATGAGTTAAACACAACAGTGGATTAAAGCCCATTCTGATTGACTATTTGTGCAAGTATGCCATACTAAATACAGTGTTTTAGGTGCATTGCTCTGTCTTGATCCAGTATTGAGTTGCAGTGTCAGGGGCACGGTGGTCAGCTTCGCTCCAAGGTGTACCGACACCTGTCATCTTTCATGCCCTGCAGCAAAGATACCCTTCTGAAGAGAGTAAAGAAACTTTTAATCACACATGTGGTGAGTATGCTCAGTGTTTCAACTGCATTTTTGTTACATGGCAATATTTAAGTATCTTGCTTCTCTGTAAGGAGGAGCCCCCTAGTGTGGAAAATCCCTTGCAGAAACTGAAGGAAGCCATTGAAAGATCGATGCCTGAGCAGATTGCATCTTTTAATGAAAGCTGCCAAGTATATGAACAAGTCAAAACTTCAAAGTAAGTTCTGTTAGCATTTTTTAATTTTTTATTATGTATGAAAAATCTTTTTTTTTTTTTTTTGCATGAGAGATCACCACTTCTCTCTACAGCTGTTTGTGCTAATGTTTGATTTTTCACCAAATGTGATGTTTACTGCAGCCAGATAACTTCAGACAAGAATAGCCCATGTCTTGCACGTTTCTCCTTTTTTTTTTCCAATAATCTCTTACTATGAAATGATGGAAAGTTTTTTTAACTTGTATAAATATCCTTTTATAACTATTTCCACATTGACAGCGATTCCTTCTAAGATCAGACATTCATTACTACACCATTTTGCTTCTCTTCCACACAGTCTAGTGCAGGGCTACTCAATTCAGTCCTACGAGGGCCGCAATCCAGCAGGTTTTTCATGTATCCCTGCACCAACACACCTGAGTCAAATTAGGTGGCTGTAACAGCCAATCAGGTTCTACACAATGACTTATTAATTTGACTCAGGTGTGTTGGTGCAGGGATACATGGAAAACCTGCTGGATTGCAGCCCTCGTAGGACCGAACTGAGTAGCCCTGGTCTAGTGTCTTAGCTACCACATATGGATATTAGGGTGTGGATGCTTCCAACACCCAAAACTGCCCTGTAGTGGCTACCTCAATACAAGCAGAAAGTGTACTTGTGCACCAGGCAGCTACTTGCACTCTTAATGCCTATAGAAACAAGAATATTTAGATATAAAAAATGTTGTGATTGTCTGTCTGACGTCTGGAACTCTGCTTCTGTCAGGGCCACTGAGGAGGAAAACATGGAGGAGAAAGGTGGGAGAAAAGGGGGTCCAAAGAAGTTGTTCAAATGGAATCAGGAGATTAGGTCAGATTTAATGAGTTTATATTTCACTTCTGAAACAATGAAAGTAGGGACTGAATTTTTTTAACTATACCAATTTGATATTTGAACCCATCAGAGAGTGCTTGGGTCATGTACTGAGGGTGAAAATAGACAAATGTAAAGAGGGTCAGGAGTTGGAGGACTGTATTAAAATCCTGCTGGACGATATCAAACCTCTTTGGCCCAAAGGATGGATGCAGTCTAGGTATGCAACTTTACAGCTTTAATACCTGTATTCCTTCACATAACTGCACAGGTACATATAAACACTTTTTTTGTTCTCTTGATCATTGCTCTTGTTTCAGGGTGCTGATAAGGGAGAGCAAGAAATTGTTGGGTCTTACTTCCTTACCGTGAGTTCAGGAGAGTGCAGCTGCAGTTAAAATAAAATTTTACTAGCATAAATGTGGTTGAAATTTTCATTAAAACTGTTTGCTAACATTGTAAACTCTCTGTTCAGAGGAAATAAGGCCAAGTGTGTCAAGGGAACATCTTCTATAAGTGGTACTTCCAAACCATCAGATGGCTGCAAGAATCTTCAGGAAACTCAAGTGTTGTCTGAAGTCCCCCAAAGAGCAGATCATGTTCTCACAGAGGCAAGAGATGTGTCCAGCCACATGTCTCTTTCTGTTGACCAAAACGAGAATGCTGCTTTAAAAAAGGGTGAGGTTAAGATGGAGTTGGGTGCCCATTTCTCATCACTTGCAGATGGAAACAACCCTCCAGTCAACGCCAAATCTGCTCCCACGCATTCAGTCTTTGCTAATGAAGCACTAGCTTGTGAGCAACCTCTAACACTTTCTCCGAAGTTCTTTGCAGCAGCTGTTGCAAAGCACTGGAGCTTCTGTGTGGACTCCAGTTGTCCTCCTCTCCCTCACCTTCCTCCTCAGTCCCACCCAGTTGATTTTCCTATGAGCAGCATGTGTCAGGTTGTTCTACCTGGGCTGCTGCAGGCTGGAGATGTGAGACTTGAGGGTTCTGGCCAGGTGCCGATTGGCTGTGATGATGCTGATGTTACCGTACGCTGACAACTCCTCGTAGACATGTGGTAAGTTTTACCAATCTAACACTTATTTCCTGAATGAGACAATATCTTGCAGAGAAAAAAATGTGGACTGAGAGGTTAGTGGTTAGGGTTGGCCTCTGGGGAGCTACAGTAGGTAGGCATGAAAATGTAATTGAATGCTAACATGTCTTAACAGTGTGATTAGTGTGTGTGATTCATTAGCTTATTGCATCATTAAACTGCTAGACTTAATTTTGAGTTAGCCAGCATTGTATATGAGCAATGAAAATGCATCCATCCTGGAACGCCTCACCCTTTTTTTTTTTTTTTATAGCCCTTTGCACAAACGCACAGCAGTCTTGAAATGTAGATGTTACTGTTGGGTTGCATGTGAAAATGGTTTTGGCTCCAGAGTGAAAGATCTAGAAGGTTGCAGGTTGAGAAAAGGCTCACTAGAAAGTTTTCTGGAACATCGCCGGCAGAAATTCTCCCACGTGATGTACATGTGTGAACAGCAACTGTGAAAATTCTGCACCCATTTGACTGCACATGCTCCTGAGCATCTCTGGTGTTTCTGTATATGTAGCTTGAATTTTAGAAATGGATAAAATACTGCTGTAAACGTGTCATTTAGATTCTAATTTGCTTTATTTTTGATAAAACTGCGAAGCTCAGTGTCAACCCATTTATCAAGTACCTAGAGAATGATGCTATATTTCCTATCTTTCTAGGTTGATGCAGAGTTTGGCTGACAGACTGAAAACAGGATGATACTAAAACCAGTATGATGAAGAACTCTCTGGGCTTGAAATGTTAATTATGAGTTTGTATAATCAATAATTTATATTGAGGATTTTTTTTTTTTGTTTTACTACATTGCATTTGGCAGTCTGCAGTAGGATAAAACGAGGAGCAACTTTTAATCTGTTCTATCGAAGGAAAATAAGATGAGTCATCTGACACCCCATTCATCTGATTTTCAGCTATTTCCGTCACTTATCCAGTGAATGAAAAGAGCCTTGTAATTCTGTTTAAACAAAAATTAGAACCTACATCCTGTGAAGACAAACAGTTCCGGTGTTGCTGCAGACATTTAATAATTATTTTCAATTTTAGAAAGAAAATCTGGCAAAAAAAAAAAAAAAAAAAAATGGTCTAAACCTTGCATGATATTCATCACAACTCTACCACTGTCACACTAATTGCTAATTCAAAGCTATGTACAGTAATAGTGGTGGGTTTTCTTTTTTTTTTCTTTCTATAAACATTGCCACTTTCAGCACTTTTTTTTCTGTTTTTTTCTTATAGTTAAAATTATTATTGGACTTTGACAAAGTATCGTGTACAAATGTGTTCCCTTTCAACCTAATTGTAATAAGGTTATGTTAGTGTTTTGTTTTTTTCCCCCATATGCCAAACCAGTGATTGAACCTACTGTATGTACACACAAAGATGAATGACACAAATGTTCAGACTTCTAAGAGGAAACATGCTGCTGTCACAGAAAAATGACTGTTGAACATATTAATATGTAAAGGATAAAATGTAAGTTTCCTTCAGAGCCGTTCTCGGTGCTAAAAGCTGGAGTTTCCAGAGCAGAAAGACACGTTTAATGTAGTCAGACTATGTACCTAAGTAGCAGCTTTTTGCCAGACATCAGCTTTTAGTGAAACTTGTGCTGCTTTTTGGAGTATTTGAAAAAGAAGTTGGCAAGGCATATAAATAAACATGAATCCATCCATTTCTTATTGCATGTGATTATCCAACAGCAGGGAAAGGTTATAAAGTCAGTCAATCATCTGAGCAAGAAGGGCAGCCAACAAGAAAAATCCTGTGTAGTTGTTCGTAGCCCCTAGGGAAAAGGAAATATCAGTACAAGATGACCTTAGACTTTTTCCCCATTGATCATGTTTAAATTATCATTTCATAACCACATAGGTATAACAGAAAAATATGCACTTGTAAAAGTTTTTCAGACCAGAGTTTCAAATTGTTCTATAAAATTTGTCATTTGAAACTCACCACTGCCGCCTAATGGTTCTGGGTTTCTTTCCACCTCACATTTGACACTCGGGTTTGCCTGCTGTTCTGTAGGATGAGTGACCTGGGGACTCGCTGAGAGGGATGAAGGTTACAAGTTTGAGTGGAGAGACTTGTTTATGTGTATGTATAATAAATGTAAATAAACGTACAGAGAACAAGTGCCAGGAGGTTTTGTGACTTCACCACTGGAGGATGTTTTGGTCCTTCAGGTCCCAGTTCTAGCTTAACTTCACACCAGTACTGAGTTCTGTTATGCTGTTTCCAGGGCATGATGCTCAGATTGAAGCTTTCATTAACTGGTGTTTTCTCTGTGGTGGTGTTGGACTGGAGTTGAGCCAGTGTGGTCTGCCCTCTGTAGAAGGTCACAATGGCTTTTTCAATGGGTGCAACATCCTGAACGCTGCACTGCAGAATGTACCGATGTCCCTCAAACAGCGGCCCAGAATGATTCACATATCTGATGGAGACCTTTTGTGGAGGCTCTGGAGACAAGGGACAGGTCAGCCAGGCTGAACGGTTTGATCCATAGCTTCACATGTTGGATTTAAACTGTTAACTTACGGTATACTATTAAGGAGAGGTTTTTGTTGCACCCCCCTGCCCCTTCGAAGACTGCATAGCATACAGGTTTAATGGCCCATTCAGTTATGCTGTCCACACTCCAGGTCAGATGATCACTGAAATTTGTTGTTTCCTCCTGGAGTTGTATAGGGTAAGAAATTGAAAAGCTGTTTAGTATGTTTAAAAGACCACTAGAAAAATACAAGAGTACTGTGTGTGTGGTGCAACAACTGGTTACTGGGTACACCTGCACAATGTGATGGAAAAACAGCTGCCCATTAATAGATAGCCGTCTGAGTTGTTAGGTTTGGTCTCAGGTTGCCGTAACAAGAGTAGTGGGGGGGTATCTCAGAGGCAGAGTCTTTAAGAAGCAAGGGTAGGGAGAGTTTCACTATGAACAGTGTTGACAAAAGTTTAGCTATTTAAAAATGTTCTGCTAAATAAGCAGGGGGAGTGGGCGGGGGGCACATATCGAGAAATATTTGTATTGAAACAAAACTGTAAATTTAAACATTTTGATTTTCACATTTGTGTTTAAGAACAATTAAAAACCAATCTCAATGAATGTAGTCCATCAACCACAAATCCATTTTTAAGAAAAATGGAATTAAAGATTTAATTATCCCAGGGGGAAATTTCAGCCCTAGAGGGAAATTTCAATGTATACCAAAAATGTGTATAATAAATATATATTGAAAAAATATGTGTACAAGTACAGATCCAGACAGGTTTGTGAACAAAATTCTTTTAAATTGGAAGTGGAAAACTAACATGCAGTCTCAGGACATTTTCAGTCATTTTCTGTTTAACCAACCACATTGTAATGTTTTTGTCATTCATTGGTTGTATTTCTGAAATTGTTTTGGAGTCCTGCTTTATTAGATCACATAACATCTTATATACTGTACTTCTCCAGTACTGATACCGCTGACCAACAAGTGGCTGCATAATTGAATCTGATTATCTTTGCTTTACAAATTGCTTCATTTTGATTGTCTTAAAGACAGAACAGTGCATTTACGAGTTTAATGAAAATTTTCGTTTCTGTAATTCCATTATTAAAAACTTGGAGCATCAGATTCATTGTTCTGTTTATGTAAGTCATATAGAAAAGTACATACCAGTGAGTCCTTCCAGCCAAGCAGTGAGAACCCATTTGTTTTTGAGCAGTTCGCTCGGACTGGATCACCAAACCTAATAGAGATGACAATTAGACGTTAGCCCTTTATTACTTTCACATAAATTTTGATATTCAATAAGAAGCTTAATTTTCACTTAATCATTGGATGGTATCTTACTATATCCAATCTAAATTTAATTACTAATATTAATTTGCTTTTACTTCATACAATAATTGGCATGCCACCAAATTAGCTGCTTTCTATAAAATAAAATGTACACTAAAAATGTTTAGGGTGAAATTTACAGAAAATAGACTAAGTTAATGCTATAGTAATATTGTGTCATCAAAGTACAGCATGTAAAAATTCTGAAATGCTTATCTCAATTTATTGAAATGTAAGCTAACTACGGTAGTGGGTATACAGCAACTGTAAATGTCAATGTCTCAATAGCTTACGTGTTAGGTGCTGTCTTGGTCTTAAATCTTATTTTAGTAATAGCATGAACTGTTTTAAAATATAACCAATGTTAGCCATTGCAATCAAACCATGTCTTCACTGCTATATCATAAGAAATATATATATATATATATATATATATATATATATTTATATATATATATATACACACACACACACATGCAGCAAACGACCTCAGATGGGTCCAAGCACCTGATCAAAGAGCTGTAGCCTGTACATGAGGTGGTGTTTCATCCAGTTTAGCTAATCACACCATGATTATTAGCATTAATTTATTTATCACCTAAACACAAAATGCTTTTTCCAGTCATTTGAAGGACAGAAGTTCCATCTTCTCCTCTGTCCCCTTTTGACTTCTTGTGTGAAGTGTTTTTGTTTTTCTTCCATGTCTGTCTACACTGACAAATCACTACCAATCTCCTCCTCTTTGAGGACCACAGCCAGGCTCATGTTGTATATTAATGCCATGATGTCATCACTGAAATAACGGCTCATATACTTTTATAATGTCCTCTACCACTACCCGCCCAACCCAGATTTATTAGTTTGTAGTTTATTTTATGTTGCAGGTGTTTGCAGGGCAGTTCTTGTATCTGTGTCACCTCAATATAACTTCTTTTCCCTTTGTACACCATATATGATCACTCCCCTGCTGTCTCACTGCTGTACTGTTTCCTTGTCCTTGACTTTCTCTAAACTTTTGAACGCACATGCACAACTTTTTAGTTTTTAAGTATTTATTTGAAAATGCTGATCTCTACCAAGATGATTAACCACAAAAAGCAAACAACAAAGGTGTCTGAACAATGAATAAACCACTAAATGTTTTGTTTTCTTGACAACTCGAATCTAAACAGTCCTCTTCATCATACTGTTCACATTTCAACATCATCAGACCAAGATGGCATTTAACACAGGACAAGTAATTCACACATTGACATTTTATGTTGTGGTTCATCGCTGCTGTTAGCTTTTGTGTCAGATTGTTTTGAATGAAGAAATTAAATTGTGAAATGAATGAAAAAAAAAATAAAAGAATGACCCGGATATTTAGGATACATGTAATGCTCTCAGGATATTGCCCACTACTTTATAATTTGTTGTTTAAAATGCCAAACAGTTTCCTACAGGGGGCTACTTTCTCTGAGCTGGAGAAAAAAAGCTTAGTGCATCATGCGTATTTGTAATTGACCTTCAAGTCCTTCCTGACATACCTGACCACAACAGTGGGGGGTGATATCTTCAGATCACACTCGGCTTTTTCTGTATATTCCCCAGGGCTGCTTGTGAAAGAGGGAGACAGGGATGGGGTACTGAGAGAAGAGGAACGTCGATACGAGTTGTTTGTTGGTAACAGAGAGGGAGGGGAAATTTGGGATGAAAGAGGTGGAGCAGGTGTAGGAATGACAGGAGACAAGGTAGCTGAGGGCACAAGGATAATTGGGAAATGGGAGAAGAAAGAAGACCATAAATTAATACATTAACACAGTAAATATATGGTATATATCTGTAATCTCGCCAGATAATTGAGAATTAGAAAAGGTTCATGACAGTTAAGCTCAGAACAACTGAAGTCCAGTCCACTGACATTTTTTTTACCTTGCTTTGCATTTTTCTGAAGTCTTGCCACAGTGAAGCTTAACGGAGCCGATTAAGTTATTAAACATACAATAGAGTTCCTCTCTTGAACCTCATAGTTAACTGTGTCAGATTTCCAACCAAGTTTACAATTTAACATGCAACCTGAGTAATTTTCTCCTTTTTTTTTATATCCATCTTTTGTTCCATGCTCCTTCATTCCTGCTTTAGCTTTCTCAAAACAAATTTAAACTTTTGAGATTTTTTCATGGATTTCAGGGATGACTCATTTTTCATACCTGGAAAAAGAGCTGATCTTGAGCTGCATTTGCTGTCACTTTTCAAAACTGTTTCAAAGGTTATATTAGTTTTTACCTTGACCAGGAACTATATTCACTAAACTTTACCATTTAGGTTTTTATTCCTAAACTTTATCAAAAAAAAATAAGTGAAACTGTGAGTGGACACAAAAGTAAACTAAAATGTAAAAAAGTTGGTAGTCTCTAACTCAAGTCTTCAGTAATCCTTCAACCACTTTGGGATGTCTTGTTCATAAATAAAATGAATTTTCTGGCATATTTCTGTCTCTGTCACATAATTGTTTTGTCCAACTTAATTCCTTTAAGAACGCTTTATTGAAGATTTGAACAAATTGTGTTGTAACTGAGTCTGGGTGTAGGAAGGTTTGTAATTATTAGGGGTAAATACTTGTTTTGGTATTGAATAATCTGTTTGCTGTGGTACTTTCAGGTATGTTATTTGTACTGGGTTGTGTAAAATATTGTTTGAAAATCTGACAGTTTAGTCAGAGAAACACAGAGGAAATCAGAAGCCAGGTGGATTCTTTTTCTAATCACTGTACAGGTAGACTTAGTGCATGTTAATGACCAATTATATAATTAAACTAAAAGTACAGATTACATTGATGCATGTCTTCATGTATTTATTTTGGCATCATACGCGATGAGCTTATGACTCATAGTCTCCTGTCTTTGCAAAACATAACCAAGGGTCAACTGAATTTTGCCATCTTGTGAAATAATACCCTTTTTGCTGATGTATTGTGTACCATTGTTTCACAGAGTACCGAATACACCCAGTGTGTTCCTCTGAGGAAGGAAGGACACCCTGCCCAAGAACTCACTCCTCTTTTGAATTGACCATTGTTCCATCAAATCTTGAGGTTGTTCTCTTGCCTATCAGATGATCTCACTCACATGGGGCATGCTGGCTGTCAAGATTTATTGTTATTTTTCCCACTTGCCACTTTGCCAGTTGTTAGTTATGCTTACACAGATAGTCTCATCTAAGGGGTTAAATACATCTACACTGTATACTTGATTTGCAGTTGTACTGTGATAGAAGAAGCACTAAAAACCTTTTTCTTCAGTAAAAATAAAAGCATATTTTGTGCATTATAACACATATAGTACTAAATTATAGTACCAATTATGCTGGAAAGATTATTAAGTGCATAGTACACAGCTTTTAACTCATAGCAGACTATATATATATATATATATATATATATATATATATATATATATATGAATTTTTAAATCAAGCATCCACACATCCCATTTTGAAGATGTTATGAGGGGCATAAAGTTCTTTGCTCTTTCTAACAAAGGCTTTTCTAATTTCTGTATCATCTGATCTATGCTGATGTTTGTCTGATTAAACACTCACAAAGCTCTCATCCAGACGCTGTTTCACTCACCTGAGCCAAAGAGGCGAATCAGCACAAGTGTGATCGGCCATCCTGGAACACACATCCTTCATCAGTGTCCTTCTCGTAGAATACTGGCTTCTGCTGATATGTTGCATGAAAACACACCTTCTAACTGTTCAGGCTGGGACACAGACTCAGAGCTCTAACAAAACACTGGGTACTTCTGGTTTATATGAACATGTGGGTGTGTGCATTTGCTTTGCTTCGGTGTGTCTGAAGCTGATGACCAGGCAGTTCCTTTGCTCTGGCTGAAACCCACCCTGGGCGTTCTCTGTTGGTATATCAGGAGAGGAAGGAAGGGAGGGTCAAGAATAATTCAGTGCAATGCTGTAGTGTAGAGGCCAAGACCAAGTGTGTACAGGTTTGTATGTGAGCACTTAGACAGCAACTTACTGCTATTGAGCTTTGAAGAATGCAAACAAAGAAAAATAGGGTGGGGGGGGGAAAGCCAGCATCAGTATCACTGCTAGTATAATTTAGCCTTTTCTCAGCTCCATCTTTAGATTTATCTTTTATTTAAAGCTGAAATCATTTAACTAAGTAGTGTACTGTCTGCCACTTTACTGACTGGTCCCATCAATGTCAAATTCAGCTATAATCACAAAAAGACTCTTAAGTCAACTGGATCCATTAAGAGTTTTTTTTTTTTTTTTCATAACAATTGTGATAAAACGGTGATAAAATGTGTTCCTTTCCCATGTTTTCTTTTAGAACTAATGTTGAAGATTTGTGTATCATGTTGACTGTTGCTGCTTTTTCTAGAATCTTTTTATTGCACTAGTAAGATAACAGCTGAAAATATGAGGTGACCCCAAAAGATCAGGGTGCAGACAAGATCAGGTCTGCACCCTGATCTTTGCTGCTTCAATGAAACTTTGACGTGAGCTAACATACACCACACTCTGGTGGATTAAACATTGTTTTTAAGCAGATATGGTCTCCAAATAAAGATATAGCTATTTTTACAAAAAATGTTTCTACACAGACAAAAGGATTGTGAATTACAGGTAAACAAATGCGAGTGGAAACAATGGGTGTAAATGCTTCCCCATAAGTACACTGTATCATAAAAAAAAGCCAATTAAAATTCAATTTTACTCTGGGGAATAGTAAACAATGCTGGGCTGGCCCAGCTGATGCGGAACTCCTATAAAAAAGGGTAAACGGAAAAGATCTCATTGACTTTGATGAAGGGTTCATCACTGGGACACAAGCCTCGGTCACAAACACTACACTCAGCTGGCTGGTGTTTTAACAGGAACAATAACAGAGGCAACATCTGCATTTAGACCACAGTTTAGTCTGAAGTGTTGTCGAATGTTTCTCTTTTTTAGATGAGTAGTTTTTGATCATGGAGCTGGTCTAATGTGGCCTTTCTAAAAATTCAATGGAATCAGCCTTTACGCATGTGGTAAATATGCTGTGAATCACAGTGTGTGTTTGCAGACCTGGAGACCTGCAGATTCAGACCCGCAGATCTGGCACTTCCAGACCCTTGGTGGTTCTGCGATAGTGCCATCTACTGGCTGATTATAAAATAGCAACTTGCTGGAGAAGCAGGTCCTCCAAACCCCAGACGAAGTAAAAGTTTTCAGACGAAACTGTCTGGAAACTGCCACTAAATCAGCGTTTAACTCAAATTCCTATTTTTCTCAAAACACTTTTAAAGCTTTATAAGAAGTTTCAATCTTAAAGTAAACGTTGTATTTTGTCCAATTAAAAATATTATTATTTATTTGCTCATGAAGCTTCAAACTACAGAATTCCCCTCTGAAGATCACTACTTTAGATTTATTACAGTATAGTTTCTAGTTGTTTAAAGATTTAGTTCACCCCGATACTAATCATTTTGGCTTATTACTAAACACTAACAATTGGTCAAAAGTTTTCCTGGAACTTTACAGAAATATGTATTATTGTATATATGTATATATATACAGTAACATTCAAATGGACCTCAAACCTCCCAAAACCTTTAACAGAAAATATCTGGTCTTTGGTGTCCAGTTCTCACTTTGTTGTGGAAAACTGAAACAAAAACTGAAACACTGAAATTGTTTTTAAATGTTTTACTAACTAATCAGGAAATCTACAGAGAAAGAAATCAAACCTATCTCTCACAAGCTTATGAATAAATAAATAAACACTTTTTCATAATATATAAATATCAGTCACTGTCAGAAAGGACAGATAAATTCTTTGCAGCAGGTCCTGCATCTATCCAGGTTTGTCTTCACTGTGTTTGTCCAGGTTTGTCCTTGGTGGACTTTTATGTACTCCTTGTCAATTTGTCAGCTAATACTTGAATAAAATATCTAAATATAACCTATATTTTATAGATGTAAATAGTGATGTAAACACACATGATATATAATGTGAATAATAAAACTTTCATACTTTTATGAAAATGTTGGTCTGTGTTTTCTTGTAACATTCACTTCATTACTTATTTCATTTGTCTATATTTAAGTTGTCATGGCACCTTGGTAATATTAAACTAAAAGTATGGGAGCAACTTTCAGAAAACCGTGTCAAATCATTTTAAACTTACCACAGTAGAACCTTTTCTTCTTTGTCACTTTCAAGTCGACAAAATAGTTTGATGGTATTAAACAATGAGATTCGAAAACTCTGCGATTGTTATCCATATTAATCTCCAATGAAATAGAGGACACTGTCAGGGAACCACACGGGGTCCAGAACTGCGGGTCTCCGGGTCTGCAGACACATGCTTTTCAAGCGGGAGTCTTCGTTTTAAACCGAAAGTAAAAAAGAAAAAAAAAGAAAAAAAGTTTGCGCCATTTTATGCATGAAGTCGGTGGTGTATCCACAGCAGACGGTGAAAAGGTAAGTTAACCTACTCTACTTTTGACCATCGAGGGCAAATATTTAGACCTCGTTGGGAAACAGCTTGTTGCTGCTGCGCTTTTTCAATAGAAATAAATTCGTTCAAGCAGACGCGGCAACCAGCACTCTGATCAATCTAAATGTGCTGTTTGTTCTTATTCGGTTTTATTAATCGGGGTTACTTTTAGATACATATCCATACAATTAAATGCATATACATAAACTAAACAAAAAGGCAAGAACTCGTTTCTTATGTCAGACTAGACCGAGAACGAGTCTGTCTTTTGTTCATCTATTAGTCACTTCATTTTCAAGATAAACTGTGTTAAAAAAATCACAAATCATCACCCAAATTATTTATGCGTAAGTGTAGAATAACTGTCTGATGTGTAGATCCAGCTGTGGCTCATCTGGCTTTTTATAAATAGCTTATAAACTGTTTAGCCTTTTTCACTTCCTGATTCTCTCTCGGTGTGCTGTAAACATTAACATAACCGCAGCAATCACATTCACTGCAGCCATATAAGTAACCCTGGTATGTGCTTCTATCTAAAGAAAAATCCACTAAACAATGTATGGCGTAACAGCTGAGAGGAAGGAATAATGTATGATCTTAATGCAAATGCTTGATCCTACTACGCCCTAGATTTACTTTGACTAGAAATACTTTGATTCAGACAGTTATCTTGTTCCAACTATATAAAATGTGATATGCTCAGAATCTGAAGCAACACTCCTTTATTTATTTATTTTTAGTTTTAGGTGGCATGCAGTCATTTGTTGTTTAATTTAGAGTGAAAAATCATTGTCCCTGTTTATTAACTAACTGATATATAGTCTAGAAACATGGTTAGGAAGTGATAAATGTTCAGTAATTTATTAAATACAGAGTTATGTTTCTCACTGCAGGCTGGCCGACTCTTGATGCATTGATATAAGTCTTACTTTTACAAAGCAAATTAAAGTATTGTGGAGGTATAAAAGAGAACCTGAAAACAAATTTCCTCTTTCATCTGTCCAGTAAACAGACATGGTGGTTCCACAGCTGCTCTTAGAAACTCTGGAGGACATGCTCGAAGATGACTTCAAAAAATTTAAGTGGCACCTCACATATAAGTTCTCGGACCGCTATCAACCAATTCCAAAGGCCCATGTAGAACCTTCAACTCGGATTGACGTCATAACTAAAATGATAGAACGCTACGGTGAAGAGGAGGCTGTGCAAATCACCGAAGACATCCTGAAGATGATGCAGCAGATTAACGCTGCAAAGAAGTTAAGGAATGCATACACAGGTAACTGTGATATGTAACCTAAAATCTGTCTGTTACCACCTTTGGCCATGATGCGTCTTTTAATCTCCATCTCGCCATCCGTCTTTTCTCTAGCTGAGGAGAAAAGAGCTGCAGCCTCCACTGTGACGCCTCCTTCTGCTTCAATATCAGCTCAGCAAGAATCTGTGGTCATCGCTCCTGTGCTCACCAATAGCAACGCTGGAACAATTAACATAACCATCAATAAACCTTGATCAAACACTTTTAACACGGTGGAATGACATGATGAAAATGCATTAGATTTTAAAGAATTTCATTGGTTTATATTTATTTAAGGTTTAGCAATGATATTTCTCCAATGATGTGACGACCTTTATGTGTTGTAACTCGTAGAACCGGCTTACCTCTGAACTATTTCAAATACCAGTCAGTAAAATGAAACACCATTTTCTTAGAGCAAAGTAATTTTTTTTTTTTATGTTTCACATTTCAAGTAATGTTGTAGAAGAATTATCAAGAGTCTGGGATGAGTAAAAGCATATAAGGTTTATTACTGTTCACATGGCAATAAACGCTTTGAATTTGAATCAAGGTCTGTGACCCTGGACTGGAGGATTAACTCCAGAAGATTCTGGGTCAGAATCTATTGCTACAACTTCTGAAGTCTCATAGATCTTTTACAGGTCCAATTTCCCTGGCCTCTGGTGGAGGACCTAGGCCTGAGATTTCAACCTTTTCCATAATAACAGCTTGACATGAAAGCAAAGTCTCTGGTTTTTTCCAAATATTGTGTTTTGATCTTAAATTCAAACATCTAAAGTAGCAAAAACATCAGTTTTACCCAATTCTTCTCAGGTGTGTTGGTTTACTTGTAATACTCCACAGTAGAGACTTTGATTTATTTCAAGAAAATGTTTTAATTAACATTCATGTTTCTTTTCTCTTTGAATAACAGTGAAAGTGTGACAAACAAGATAAACAGAGGTTTAACAGCTATATACGTGGTTAAGCCATAATTCATTTTATTTTTTACAACAATGATTTTCCTGCTGCAACTCAGTGTTTGGAGATATTTTTCCATATTGATGCATTAGCTGTAGATTTAGAAAATCTCACTTCTCTGTTTACTAAGGGGTTTGACGCACTAACTCCTGAGTTAAAGGCCCTCCGGGTCATGACACTGCAGAATAGGATGGCTCTGGATTTTCTCTTAGCTGAAAGGGGGGGGACCTGCAAGGTTATAGGGGACGAGTGTTGTACATTCATTCCTGATATGTCTACAAATCTGTCTTCTGTTCAGGATCACCTTAGGGATCTGTTATCTGGGATGGAGGCTCAGGATAGCTCTGGTTTTTCTTCTGAGTTATGGTCTTGGTTGCAGTCAGGTGGCTGGTGGCATGTCTTGCTCGCAGTTTTAGGCCCTATTTTTGCTGTTCTAATTTCCTGCTGGCTTGTGGGGACTTTTCCTCCCCCGGTGCCTCAAGGTTCTGATAACTTCTGCGTTTCCTGGTCATTCCCTCCAGATGTTTGTTAGTGCTCAAGGCGATTTTTCTAACACCCCGTTAATTTCCTGGTTTCTCCACCCGCTTACACTCCCCGGATCTGTTATGATGTTACTGGTCTTCCGCTTGATTTTTCTAGTGATGATGAAGTTTAGATTGTGGGAATAGTTTTCTGTTTAGTCATCTTAGTTTGCTCTTATTCTCATTCATATGTATTCTGATGTGTTTTTGCTGGAAATCACGTGTTGACTTGAGGTTGATTTTTATTTCCCCATTCAGAGTTATGATGGAGTTTCTCGAATCCTCGTGACTTTCAACTTCTGATGTTTTGTCTGAATGTAAATTGGGAATGGTGATTGGATTTGATTGTTGAATATAATCATTAAGGGTTTTTTTTACTACAAATACATTACATTTATTACATTTATCTTTTATGGGTTTTCTGTTTTTTTTGTTTTTTTTGTTTCCTCTGTCTTCCCATTGTTTTTTTGTTTCAATTGTTTTTTTTTTCTTTGTTTTTATGTGTTCATTAGCGGGTTGATGACACCGTGAGAGTTTTGGGTTCACTAGCTGATTGTGGTGTTCTCATTTTTATCCACTGTACATCTCTACCTCAGTGGTTATCCTTGTTTGATGCATTTTTGTGTTTTTTCTTTTATGCTTTAATCTTATGAAATTTTCTTTTCTGGTGTGATCAATATGAAATGGGTTTCATTATGATCAAAAGAGGGGAATTGTTGTGGAAATTTCATATTATTCCCTTTATTATCTTGTGTCTACTGATCACTCTCAGGGTAAACAGGTTGTTTAGGTTCTTGGTAATTAAGTTTAATACTGAGTAGCCTGTTGCTATCATGCATTCTTTAGAACAGTTCGCTCTGACCTGTGTGACTTATCTGATACCAGCCAGGCGCCTCAGGATGACCCAGCCGGGCATCCTGCCTTAATGTCACTGGGGTTGTTTACGTGCTCAATAAACTGAAAAAAGCTCATTAGGTTTGCTGAAGTGTCTAATCCTGTGTGAGGAACAGACAGTCTCTTTGTTTGTATTTCGTGATGTGTTGTGACTAATCATTCTGCTTAAAAGATGCTGCCTGTGTGTTTCTTATCAGATTCTGTTCAGATCTCTGTGCTGTCAGACCTCTGAGCAGTCTCTCAGGAATTGCAATTCTATTCTTTCTATTCTTCCTATTCTTTGTATTTTAATTCTGTGTTCGAATAAACTTGTAATCATTCTTCACTTCAGAACCAGACTCCTCCTTCCTTGACAGAGTAACTTTTTTTGCCTCAACAAAGTAAAAACAAAAAGAAAAAGTCTGTTGTGTATTAAGTGTTGCTCCTGGGGCTGAACCCATCTTACACGTAGATATTTCTGTGTACTTTTATTTTCAGCAGGTAGGTGCCAGGACCACAGTGTTGTGGCTTCAGAAATGTTTGTGGATTGTAAAAAACATCCAGTTCTTAATTCAGACTGAGGAAAGTCTCTGTGTGGAGTGACAAGGCATTTATTAAAACTCTGAATTTTATTGCAACTTTTTCTGTTTCGTGTGTTAAACTGTTTCTGAAGTAAATTAACATTTGTGAAAGGAGTGAAGCATAAAAATGGTCTCTCTTTTGCAGTTATAGCATACAAGGTGCATTATTTTCTAACAAAGTGACATTTTGAGAGTTTTTCTTCAAATACTTCAAAGTTTTTGTAATACCTGTAATAACTGTGTACCACAGAAAGCATCTGCTGAAGATCTAAAAATATTTAGCAGGCACCAATATATGCATGTAGTGTATAAAATCTTAGAGAAAAAACACATTAAGTTTAACAGACACAAAGAAAGATGTGTGCAAAGCGAGCTTTCACACTGTGGATATATGCTTTCTTCATTTCATTAGTACATTTCCACAATGACCTCAGGCCTTTAGCATGATCATGACTTGTGTCACTGCAGCTTACTGCTGATTAATTCTGCAGTACAAGAAACTGAAAGTAGTTTATATTAAAAGATGGTACACTTCCATAATACACCACCAAATACAGGACCTCTGCCTTGCTGGAGGTAAAAAAGAATTTCCTGTTGATAAGGCGTCATTGATCAGAAACGTAGATTCCTTTTATGATCTGGACACTCTGGATGTTCGTGTTTAGGGGTTTTAATACTCACTTATTAATTACATTTTGACTAATTTTGTGTAATTCTATAAATGAAAACTATAAAATATCTTGTCCTTTATCATTAGATCTTTAAGATATTATACACTTATTTATTGTTAATTAATTCATTATCAATCTTTAATGTCAATATCTGTCAATAACAGATCTGGTGACCGTTTTGAGATGATTTGATATTTGAAACTTGAGCATTATCCTGCTGGAAGTGGCCATCTGAAGATGGTACACTGTGGTCATGCAGGGATGGACATGGTCAGCAACATTGCTCAGGTAGGCTGTGGTGTATAATCGATGTTCAGTTGGTACTATGAGGCCCAAAGTATGCCAAGAAAATATCCCCCACATCGTTATACCACCACCAGCAGCTACCTGGCTACCTGAGCTGCTGATAAAGCAGGATGGATCCATGCTTTCATGTTGTTTATGACAAACTCTGAGCCTACCATCTGCATATTGCAGCTGAAATTAAGACTCATCAGACCAGGCAACCTCTTTGCATTCTAATTGTCCAATTTTAGTGTGTGTGTGCAAAACTGATCCTGTTTCCTGCTCTTGGCTAACAGGAGTGGCACCCAGTGCGGTCTTCTGCTGCACCCATCTGCTTCAAGGTTCGTTCAGATATTCTGCATGTTGGTTGCAACCAGTGAGTATTTGAGTTACTGTTCCCTTTCCATCATCTCAAACCAGTTTGCCCATTCTCTTCTGACCTTTGACATCACAAAGGCAATTTGGTCCAGACACCTGCTGCTCACTGATTCTCTTTTTGAGACCATTCTCTGTAAACCCTTGAGATGGCTGTGCATGAAAATCCCAGGAGATCAGCAGTGTCTGCATGCGTGGACTGGTTTGTCTGGCACCAACAATCATGCCACATTCAAAGTCACTTGCATCCCTTCGCTTCCTGATTCAGGTGCTCAGTTTGAACGTCAGGAAGTCGTCTTATTATTATAATTTAATAATAATAATAAAACTTAAACTTAACTAAAATCATCTGCATTGACTTTGTTTTCCTTAGATACTGAAACTAAAATATATAACATCTCTCTTCAGAATTAAATTCAAACTCTATTTTTGTCTCCTAAATATTCATTGTTTGCTATCTTCTCTCCTTATTAACTTTTGTGCAATTTAGTATAACATGTTCAACACTTCCTATTAGTCCACAAAACTTGTGTTTTTCAGTGTTAAATAAGTAGTAAGTTGTCTCGACTATTTCTAAATTAACATTGTTGCCATGAAATTGGCTGGTGTGTTTAACAAGCAATTTAACAGGTGTACCTAATAATTGTTTTTTTTTTAAACATGTAGGTCCATTACAAGACAGTTTAAACAACAGAACATAAGTAAATGTGGGGGGAAAAAAAATCTCCAGTTACTCACATTAAATTTTTCAAACAGGTCTTTACAGCTTCAGTATTTTTTGGAATTTCTTTATAGGCTAAGAATATATATATGAAATTGTGAAATTATATATATATATATATACATATATATATACATATATGTGTATATATATATATATATATATATATATATATATATATATATATATATATATATATATATGTGTATATATATATATATATATATATATATATATAGTATATTTACATTTATGAACATAAGAGTTTGCTAATATAAATATTAGATTCGTGACATATGTTTGTTTTGTTTATAAAAACCAAAAAGGTGTATTTGAGAAAGTGACCAGTGAGTCCACATTCGTACATGCATCACTGTTGGTTGGAAACGTGACTACCCCCAGGAGACGTGGAGGTTCAATCCGCTCGTACAACGTTCACAACCGGAAGCTTAGATAAAGCACGTGATCAAATCTAGGACATGTTTTCTAAGGTACAGACAGAACACAGGAGTTAAACTTTGTTTGACAGGACAGCAACATACGATTGATAATTCTTAGTATGAAAAGACTTTAAAACTTCTTTATATTTCTTTCATAAGCTGCAGTACATACTTCTGACAACTTTGAAAAATAAATAAAAGAAAAACAACATCGGTAGTGTTCACCATCGTTGACGATGGTGTCCGATCCTTATGCAATGCTCACCTTCTGAATCATGACTAGGAAGTGAGATCTTGCTATCGTTTATAAGCTAGCTGTGATGTTACGCGATGAAAGCACAAAAGAATAGCAGAATATAAAACACGCTGTTATAATTTAGTAATTGATTGCATAATTTAACTGTTAACGCGTCGTTTTTAACGCGAAACGACTCTGTAACTGACGAACGAACAGCGAATACTGCTAGCCATCTTGTTATTTAGCCATCTGGCTGGATTGTGGATTGCTAATATTAGCAGTTAGATACTGTTAGCAAGTTTGATTATGGCCCTGGAACACAAATACTGTTGTATGGCAGGATTTTTACTCCTGTTGCTACTGTCTGTTTGCAACGCAAGGATACACCAGCTCACCCTGAAGGTAAGTAGACAGAAACTGCAAGGCAGCTATCATTTTGAATTTTAATGCGCATCTGTACGGCATTGTATTAGCTAGCTTCAGTGACATAAAGGTAGGCATGTTATAAAGGTGTCAAACTTTTTCTAGTTCAAAGAGAAAAGTCGGCTAAAGCATACGGAGTGAACGACAGCTGCTTATTTGCTCTTGAATCCGAGTTGTAGTCAGATGTTTAACTAAACAGATTATCATATCTCTGTCCTTCATTTGTTTTTCTTCTCAGAATGAAACGCGGTCTACCGTCGACCTCAACAACTTTGGTTTTTATGCTAATGGGACGTTGAATGTGAGCCTGTCTTCCCTGTGGCTCATTGAAAAGGGTGTCAACTACAGCACGTATCCGGTAACAAGTGCATGTTTTTGTGTTTATTTGAGTAGTGGAATTTTGTAAGGTAATTTTTGTGCTCCTTTTGGTAGTTCGTACTTAAAAGAAATGCACAGGTATGTACACACAGTTACCACATTGTGTGATACACTGTCAGTACGCAGTCTATTGCTTGAAATTCTATATTTAATATCACTTTTCTGCTTTAACGAGTATTAGTACATATGTCATTGCTACAGATATAGCAATGACATATGACCAGACTACATTATACTGATAGCTTTTTAGATTACATTTCCAGAAATATGGCATTTTGAGACATTAGCTGATAAAAACCAGTACAGAATCGTCCCTAACTATAGTCTCAGCACTTTTTTAGATAACTGGCTTAATTACACTGTACAACTAAATGTGAGCATTACAGGCCTCACAAAATAGGGTTTATGGCTGAACAGTTGTTTTAATTGCATTAAATACAAAACGAGTGCAACATCCTTTCTGTAAACTTGGCATGAAGTCATTCTTTCTCCCTGTTTTATTACTGACAAATAATCCCATCAAAAGATTCAAACCAACATTTGAAGAGTCCTGAAGATTATGCTCACAGTTTGGTAATGCATTTAAATAACTGTTAAACAGATGTTAATCAAAATGTTTTAATTTTTTTTGAAAACGTAAGCACCTCAAATTAAATGTTCAGTCTGTTTGTTTAGATGGACTGCAATATTGTGACATTAACCAGATTTGAACCGTGATCTGAATATGTTTTCACATTTTAGTTGCAACATGCAGACATGTTAATCGCAGTATTATACTTTAGTGCCTTTGTTGTCAATGCATGCAGATGTTAAAAGCTGCTTTACAATGCATGCCCCTAAACTGTATTCAGTGACAGCTGGGAGTTTGGGATTCTTAGCCTTCAGCTGGTAAAATGAGAGAAAATGCTGCAAGAAACCTGACTTCTTTATTTGGTACCCCAGTGTCACAAACCCTCATGTCTGGCTCAAATCTAGGGCAAAAGGGTTAGTAACAAATCAGGCCTGGTCAAAACTAAATGGTATAAATAAAGATATTTATTTTACAACAAACTTAAACACAATCTTTCTATAAACATAAAAGTTAACACAAAAGGGTTTAATTATCACTTGGATGAGTTTACACAAAACATCCTATAAACAAAAATATACCATTACTGGCAGATAATAAACTAGCACCATTAATTACCGGAGTATTAATTTGTTCAACTTAATCTGATAAAGCATGAGACAAAGTACTGTCGAATAAATATTGGCTAATTTCTTTCTAAAGCTAAGTGAAGATGAGAATTTGTTAATAGCAATGCAAAAGAGAGCAGTCATGCATATACTTATTATAAAATAAGTATATGCATTATCTGTTTTTATTTTAAAAATAAACACTTAAAAACATGTAGTATATATTAAAGTGTACAGTAATATACAGTGATGTAACAATACACAACTTAAGAGTCTGACATTAAGTTGTGCTTGACAGCAACACATTGAAATGACAGACTAACTGACTAACTATAGAGCTAGCTTGCTGTCCCATCTAGTGTGAAAAGTGGTTTCAGCTGTAACGTTCTAACAATTTTAATGCAACCAAAGTTAGTTTAGTTTTATATAACTATGGCTTTTAAGGAGAAACATTGAAAGTCTGTACATAAAGTCAAAGCTTACCCATGTAGAGTATTAAAAGATGCATTTGCATTGTGTCTGAGCCTTTAAACTTAATGTCAACATTTACATTTTCTTTAGGTTGGTTTCAGCCTGTCCAGATCACGTGTTAATGGAGTCTTGTCCTACACAGTAAGTACATGACATTGTAAATACTTCTGTTAGTGTTACATGTGGTTTTTCCAGAGTTTTTAAACATTCAATATACCATTATGGTTTTTAGTAAAATATTTAGTGTGTTATTTGGTGTAATGTTTTTACTGTTGGACACTTTGGTTGGATGTGTTCAAAGGTTTGACTGGTTGTTGTTTTCCTTCTAGGCAGAGGAAACAGAAACATGTCCGCTTAATGCAGGAAAGCCAACCAATGACGAGCCTCTCATTCTTTTTTCTATTGACATACACAACCTCAGGTGGGTAGATTTTAGTATCAGTATGTTTTACGTTAATTTATTACGTTAATCTGATTGTGTTTTTGTCAAGGTTGACTGAATCATTTGTGTTTGTACAGTGTCCATGTGAAATCTATGGGAGTCCAAGACAACATCTTGATAGCAAAGACAAAGCCTGAACCAAATAAAGGTCAGTATTGTTCATACTTGACACGTCTTCATAATCTACTGCAGAATAAAGGATGGCATAATTTTAAATTGATTAAACTGGTCCTTTAGGTCAGAGGAAGGCCAGAGACGCACCTGCTGGGGGGGATTCACCTGACGGTGGAAAGCAAAAGCCACCCCAATCAGAAGATAAAATAAAAGCAAAGGAAAATGGAAACACGCCCTTGGGTCCGAAGAAAGAGACAGAGATAAACCCCGATGCAGAAGCTAAGAAAGCTGAGGGAAATGTATTCTATGTAAGCTGTCTTTTGTGTCTATATGTTTGTGGGGTCGGTTCGTGATATAACTGCATGAACTAAACAATGAAGTCCATTTTCTTGTAGCTGGAGAAGCCTGCTAAGCTGACTTTGGCTCTGGACAAAATTAATGGCTCCTACAACTTTAGTGTAAGTGCAATGTTTTTTTCTGTTACATGTGATGTGACGCAGTATTTGATTGAGTATGCTCATGTCCAAATCATTTTATTTCTCCTGCACAGTTTGACATGGTGGTCGGCTTGAAAGCACAGGGTCTGTACAGCCTCAAGTTTCACTACTGTCAGAACAGGATGCCTACAGTCAAGCTACCTTACTCATTCACAGTGAGTTGAGTGTGTTAGTTTATTACACCTTTGTTCAGGTGTGCGCTTGTGTTAATGCAAATGATACCCCACAGGTGGAAGTGACAGAAGAAAATCCAGGAAAGAACTATCTGTCTGCAGCAGAAATACCTTTGTCTCGCCTTTACATTTGTATGGCTGGTGTCTTCTTCATTGCCGCCATGGTCTGGGTGTACACGCTCATGAAACACAGGTACATGCGCAAACAGACACACTGACATGAATGTTACTTTGGGCTGCAGAGTCTTAGAGCTTCCTTATTTCAGAACGCCTCATCATGTGTCAGTGTTGGTGGGTTTGGGTTATTTGCAGAATCAGATGTTTTGTGATTGCTGTAAGGTTGTTATAGCATGTCTTCGTAGCAAAATTAAGGTGTTGCATTGCGTATTTTGAGCTACAGACAGCATATTACTATGTGCACAATTACACAGTTTACCACATAATGTTTAATGAATGAAGCTATTTACCTATTAGCATTACATTTATGAGGAAGTTGCAGCTTGTTAGCCATTAAGACTTGCTGTCTAAAAGTATAAATATTTACTCCACATATATTGAAGTCATGATTAGCTGCCAGCAGGCGGTTTAGGACAAGTTTAGATTTTTCTTTTCCAAGCACCTAGCATAAAATTAGAAACCTCTTCAACAAACATCAGTTGCTTTCTGTGCAAGATTGTATGTCCCTCTCTGCCTCTCACTTTAAACACAAATTGGTAAACCCCATTTTCACACATTACAGTGATGATCATAAAATGGGCATAGTCTAAATGTCAGTGGCAGCTATGCTGAGTGTGGTGTGGTCACCTCTTTAACCACAGTCTGTTCACTAAGTAGCAAAATGAAGAAGCAGCTGCATGGCAGCTGTCAAAGATGTGAATGTCTGTGTGTTCATTAAAAACTATCTAAACATATATTGTTTACAGATACAGCGTGTTTAAAATCCACTGGCTGATGGCCGCTCTGGCATTCACCAAGTCCACATCTTTGGTTTTTCATAGTGTAAGACCTCCATCACCACAGTGCAGATTAAGATCCAGCTTTATGAATCATGTCTGTGTTTGACTGATGTACTCTCTTTCTCTACCAGATCAACTATCACTTTATCAACACTGAGGGGCATCCTATTGAAGCCTGGGCCGTCATGTATTATATAACACATCTGTAAGTACAGGTTTTGCACAAGATGCTCAGTAATCCATTTTGTGTTTGATTTTGACATATGTGTCTATATATACTAACCAGGCTCAAGGGCGCTCTCCTCTTCATCACACTGGCTCTGATTGGTACTGGCTGGGCTTTTGTCAAGTACATTCTGTCTGACAAGGAGAAGAAGATTTTCATGATAGTTATTCCACTGCAGGTACTGAATGTCTGTATGAAGCTTTTGCATGTATATTTGTCTGTGAGAATATATTTTTCATGGCTTTCTCTTCTGTAATCATCCAGGTTCTGGCTAATGTTGCCTACATCATCATTGAGTCTACAGAGGAAGGCTCCAGTGAATACTATCTGTGGAAGGAGATCCTTTTTCTGGTCGACCTGATCTGCTGTGGAGCCATCCTCTTCCCCGTTGTTTGGTAGGATGTGTGCTTAGTCTGTCGAAGCTCTATACGTTACAGTTTGAATCATTTAGAGTCCGTTATAGAATTAGTTTAAGACTGAGGATAAGAAATGTCCCTCGCTTTCTTTGCCTTTTCATTGGCACAAAATAAAATGAAGTTATTGACAGCCTACTGACAGATGAAAGATTGTGAGGAGACTAAAGGTAATGCTAGATTTCAGGTGTAACAAGAAGATGGACGACTGTCTCTTCCAGTCAGATAAAGACAAGTTGAGCAATTTAAATAGGTTCCTGAAGTACTGAGCTCAAAATCTTTATGTATAAAATTACAAAACAGGACAGTAATTGTTTTATGTCATGACAAATTAACCTAGTAAACACTGTACCGACCATAAATACTTGTTTCACCATACTGCCGAGTCAAACATAACTGTCTTCACAGGTCAATCCGTCACCTACAGGAGGCTTCTAGCACAGACGGCAAAGGTAAATAATTTTCATGGCGAATATTAACAAGGTTATATGAACTGTTGTTTGTTACATAAGTACTAATTGTGGTCCATGTTTATTTCAGCTGCCATGAATTTGGAGAAGCTGAAACTCTTCCGCCATTATTATGTGATGGTGAGAAACACTGGAGTTGTGTAGAATTAATTTAAATATGACTATTATTTTATTCCTCTTGAACTGAAACTGACAAATGAATATAGACATCATGGTGTTTAACAGTAATTTAGTCAGTGGTGCTTTGATCTTTTTAATCATTTAAATTTTTTATTTTCTGGTTTAAAGTGTCATCCTAGCAGCAGATTATACTGAGTCACAGCATTTGGCAAAGCCTCTCCTGGCTTTTCATGCAGCAGTCTTTGCTGCAGAGACGGAACAAAAGAAAGCTTTTGTTCCGTCTCTTTACATGTACTTTCTGACATTTTGGAAAATGTGAACTATTCTTAACTGCAGAGCAGGATTTACTTACATTTAGCCTGATTGTAATCAGTATATTTAATTCTTGACTAAAAGCAGCCTTATTTTAAAAATCATTTTTATATTTTAGTGTAATTATTATTATTTCTTTATTTTAGATCGTGTGTTATATCTACTTTACGAGGATCATAGCCATTCTGCTCAAGATCACAATGCCTTTCCAGTGGCAGTGGTGCTATGAGGTAAGACAGCAGTGGTGTACAATAACAGTCTGACTTTACTGCAGAGGACTTTTTCCCAAAAGGTCACACTAGACATTCTGGAGCTGACTGAATCAGCAATGACTAGGCATTATTTTCTAATGTATGTCATAAAAGCAACATTTCTTTAAAGTCTCGTACTTATTTATTGTTCATGAATGTCATTTATTTTAATATCTCAGCAAATTATATTTATGTTAAAAATCATCAGAAGTAATCAGGAATGTATTTTTAAGCAAAATAAAGTTTGATAGTAACTGTTAACCTTTGATTAGATTAGACTGACTGGTTTAAAATGCATACACTTCCTGTCCCCTCAGTTTCTGGTGGAGGTGTCTACTTTGGTATTTTTCGTGTTGACGGGCTACAAGTTCCGACCAGCATCCAACAACCCCTACCTCCAGCTTCCCCAGGACGAGGAGGACGTAGAGATGGATGAAGTGTAAGGATGCACATGTGTTTACAGCCTCATTTAACCCTTTAAATTGTAGTTTTCTCCTCTTTTTATTTTTTGTATTTTTTGCATAAATATTACCTAAAACATTATCAGATTTCCTTTTTCTTAAAAGTAGAGTATTTAATTAAGCTGGTGTTGCAAAATATTATTTTCCACTTTATGTTTTGAGGAAGATTATCTCATTTTACAAGCAATAACACTTGATCAGTTCTTCATATCAGCTTTCTTGGAAGCTGAAGTAGAGCTGCAGAAAGACATAAATTTTGAGGTGTGTTATCAGTAAAGAGACATTTTGTTTTTTTAAAAGTTGAGCCATGTAATAGAAAAGGCCATATCAGAATGAATTATACACAATGCAGTTTTATCTTTTTGTCTGAACTGGACAGCAAACAGCTTCCTGAGCAAATATAATCACATTTTTAGGATATTTAATTCAGCTTTATTTGTATAGCGCTAGTTCACAACAAAGTCATCTCAGGGCACTTTTACAGATCAAATCAATTCAAGCCAATTCATTTGGATCCAATCAGTCCTCATAAAAGCCAAATCATGAAAATAATAGCTAAGCTAACCTAGCTAAGGAAACTAACAGTTTGCATCGAATATTGACTTTGATTCAATCCCCCATCCTGACCATGCACAGGGTGGCGGGTGACACGGGAAGGGGAAAAACTCCCTTTTAACAGAAGGAAAGACCTGCAGAACCAGGCTCATGAGGGCAGTCATCTGCCTCGACTGGTTGGTGTGGAGAGGACAGGAAAGATGTTTCTACAAAAGTTCTCAAAGCTATTTTGAATAGCTGTTACTACATAAATACTGTTAGCATTAGCAGCTACTTATTTGGCAGTGCAGGAGAAACTTTGACATTCCAGCTTAAAACTTTATTCCTTTACCCTCCAAGCTTGCTTGTCTGCAGAGGCGATGTCAAATTCTTTCTGTTTCTGGCTGTCTGTAGCTAGCTGACTAGCTAGCCACTGGACAGATGGACACAGTAAATCTAGTCATGTCCATCCCTCTATCAATCTGTGTTTCATGCTTGGTTTTCTTTCTTTCACAGAAATCAAATAGTCAGTTATAATTAGCAAATCTGATTTTGACACATTTTGATTTGTCCCCCTAGTCTTACATATATCATGTTTTCTGTTGTTTATTCAAATGATGCACAAAAAAGTATCCAGTGCACACCTGTATGTGCTGTTTCAGTGGGCAAACTGGGGTCAAAGCACTTAGTTTTGAATGATTGTGAACTGTGAATAATGATCCATATAAAACTGGTATTGAATGGTACAGCTTTTGTTCTCATTTTATGTTTATAGATTTAGTTAAAAATGTTAAGACAATATTCCCTTGTACCTCTTTGTCCATCTTTGTACAGAGTCACTGAGTCAGGTGCACTTGAGGGTATTTCTAAAGTGAAGAAGACCTGTAATGGACGGGAGCGCCAGAAAGAGCCCACCTTGTGAGCAGGAAGTTGCATCTTGACCGACCAATGAAACACCCCCAGGTCAGCCAGTGCCAAGAGGTACACATGGACCAAGGCTCCTCACGTCCACTGACAGCTCTCCTGTGAAACTCTTCCAGTGGTTGCAGTGGTTGTGCCCACTGTCTGGCTATGCAAAAAAAAAAAAAAAAAAAAAAAAAGGACTAATATGTTGGACTTTCTCAATTTCCTTGGAACACTCCTCCCACAAACTGAAAAGTTTCCTGAGACGTCTGCCACATGGACGGGTGGAAATATGGAAAGGAGCTCAGATGTTCTTCATTGTTTTCATTTCTTTTTCTGTCGCTCTCCAAAGATACAAATTTTAGAAAATGACTTACTTTTGAGTGTGTTGATATCCGCTATTTAAAAAGGTACATCTACAAGCTGTGAGGATGTTTGTGTGTGTGTGTGTGAGAATGTGTGAAGCATCACAAGACATGAACACAACTGGTTTTTCCTTTTGGGGACGATGGCCATACTCAGGTAGAAGGCTTGTCAGTGTATTTAAATTTTACTTAAAAAATCTTTATAGGCAATGCCAGTTTCAGTCCCACTATTCAGGGGTTAATAATTTCCCTTCAGTCAGCTCACATCTTCATCACCACACGCTACCTTACATTTAATTCTCTTGTATATTTGATTTGTATATTGAAATATATAGATGTCTGAGGTTGTATATTTCAGTATATTAACTTATTGAATATTGAAGTGGTTGTATTTTAGTATCATTGTCCATGTTGGAAGGATAGATGCTCCTTCAAATCTGTCATTTTGGACCGCTGCTGTAATTTAGTGCTTTAGTGGTTGAGGACAATTTACATCTCTGTGAAATGAGCCCAGTTGGTGGCATGTGGCCTCTAATTGGCTCTGGATCAGGCTCTGAAGTGATCAGAACAATGGCTCTACTTGTGTGACGGCCTTGTTTTCTTGTTTTCCTTTTGGCCTGCTTGTGTCAACCCGGGCTGAGAAGTGACCTAACGGATTTTTGAATTTACCTGCTTTTGTTTTTACCGTTTTGCTCTTGATGTGAAGTTTTTTTGATTAATTATTAATGATTTATTGGTTGATGGCAGATCAGTAATGTGTGCAGCCAGGCAGGTAGATGGCCATTTGTAAATAAAACTGAATACAAAAACAGGTGTACAACACTTAAAAGGACTTCATGGTGTTTCAGATGATGTTGACATTTCAATAAGATTCCTTTGATTGCTTTTTAATTGACGCCGGTGAGGGGGGAAGAAACGGTTCTAAGATTTAGTCACTCCTGTCCAGAGAGGACAGAACAGCACAGTGTTTACACACAGTTAACATGTCTCCAGACTCCGGGTGTCGAGTACCTGGGCTGCCAGAGTACAGTCAGTATATATTTACTTCAGGTGGTAAAGGAGTTTTTTTTTTTTTTTTTTTTTTTGCTAATTATGAAAGGATGTTTGATGTTTGTATGAAATGTCACAATAAAGCTGGAGTTCTGGAAAGGTCTCAGATCACACTGTTATTTATATATAGCATGTACACATTTATTGAAGTTTAATTCCTCAGGATGGCTTTTACCTGACATAAAATTTTCACAGTTCAAAATGCTGAACCTCAGACCTATTTCAATAAAAAGACAAAACATGTCAAAGAAAACCATTCAACATTAAAGCAGGAGAGCCCAACAAAGCCTGACTTGTTCCCCTCGCTGTCTGGTAAATGCCTTTGTCTTTTTAACTCGATGTATGTGACAGGCTTTCCGTTGTAGCTGCTCAACAGTAAATCACTTACAGTCACCGACACACTGGAGGCTTGTTTTCTTTTTGTCAAAGTTGTAGCAACATCATGAGAGAGGTGGGGCACACTTTTTAATCCAATTTCTACTTGACCTGACGTATTCAGATTCAACCATTTAACATGTGGGTTCAGGAATCTACAGGAGATTCTTATTATACAGAATCTAAATTATGGATGAGAAAGTTTATTTGTTTTATTTGCTTTTATGTAATTTTACAATACAACCCTAGTTCCAAAACAGTTGGGGTACTGTAGGCTATATATATTTGTAAATCTCATTAACTAGTTGTTTCAATCACAACATATCCAATGATGAAAGTGAGACAATTTAATATTTCATGACAAATGAAAATAATGGCTTTAAAAAAGAGCAACTTTGTGAGGCAGAGTCTCATAATTAAAGATGGACAGAGGTTCAGCTATTTACAAAACACTGCATCAACAAACTGGAGCAATTTCAGAGGGATGTTTCTGAAGGTACCAAATCCCAAGACTGAATATTCCATACATGATGTCACTGAAAGACTGGGATGTCTTTTGGAGCAACCAACATAGCTTAAAATCAGGGGCCTATGATCTTCAAGCCCTCACATGGTGCATTAAAAACAGTTTTTCTGTCATAGAAACTATTGCATGGACTTAGAATCATAAATCATGGGACAGTCTGCTGTGACATCCACAAATTCAGGTTAAAGCTCTATTATGCAAATGCTGCTGTTATTTCTGAGGCAGAGCTCATTTAAATGGACTGAAGCAAAGTGGAAAAAAGCTCTATTGCCAGATGAATTGATATTTGAAATTGCAGATGGTGTTGAAGCCCATGGAACTAACAACTTCCACATCCATCAATAATGAAAGGTGTATACAGGTTTTGGAGTACCATATGCTCCCATTCAAAAGACATCTTTTTCATGGATGACCTTGCATATTTCAGCAAGACAATGCAAAACCGCATTCTGCATCTAATTGTTCTTTAGATGAGAAATCTGTGTGCTGAGCTGGCCTGCCTGTAGTCCAGACCTTCTACCAACACAAACATTTGCAACATAATGACAGGCAAAATACATCAAAGAAGGCCAGAATTGTTAAGCAAACAACAATGGGACAATATTCCTCTCCCAATGGTCTGATTTGTCTCTTCAGTTCCCAAACCTTTATGGAATGCTGTGAAAAGAAAGTGGTGAGCATGGCCATGCCATGTATGATTTGCAAACTGTGTAAACTAATCTGTGTGTAACTTTGGGTAGTTGTATGTGTAAAACATGGTTTGTAAACTGTGTAAACCCTTTTTTGTAAGTAAAGTTGGGTACTTGCAAATGTACATGTTCAAATGCACACACAAATATCTAAAAATGACAAAATTTATACATGCACAAATTACAAAAATGAACCAATCTTAATATTTTACACTTTTTTTTAAACCATCAGTTTCATAAAATTAATAGTTTCATGTTCAAAAAAACTTCCACACATACAAATCATTAAATACATGTGCACAAAATGCACCAGTGAAACTGTGAGGCTCTCGAAAGCAACAGTGCATACCTGGCGATTCGTGCACACGTATTTAATTATTTGTATGCACATAAGCCTTTATGAAAACAAAGCTACTTGAGGGTAAAAAAAAAAAAAAAAAAAACAACTAAAATATTAATGTTAATGTATTTTTGTAATTTGTGCATGTGTAAATCTATTGTGTGTGCATTTAATCTTACATTTGCAAGTGTGACCGATGTGTGATGTCCTCTCTGATTGTGATTAACTCTCTTGGAGCTGGTCAGGTCTGGGTAACATCCAGTTTATTCTGCATCTGCATCAGTAACAAACAGGGAGGAATGTCACCTCGAGCGGACAACAGGACATGCTCACTCTCGTGGGAATCCTCCGTTACTTTTAGGATTACCCATAGTTCACAAAAAAAACATTTACAGTATTTAACTGTACAATACATGGAGTGATCGTATAGTGGATCTGATGTCATATAAATGAAAATACAATTAAATTAATTACGCTGTTACCTTCAGCTTACCAGAATTACTAGAATTAAACAAAAAATATTATAAAATCTCTATCAATTTTATCACTGAACTGTTACCCTTTTTCCCAGCATTTTTCATGTTAAAACATTTATCAACTTCAAAATACAAGTCGAATAAATAACCACAGGAACATTTTATCTTAAAACAAACTTCATACAGTAACATACCTGCATCAGTAACAAACAGGGAGGAATGTCACCTCGAGCGGACAACAGGACATGCTCACTCTGGAAACGTGGCACATGTTAATGTTAGCTAGCCTAACCCAAATTTTTCACCAGCAATAAAACATACAAAACTCAAGTCATTACTTAACAAAACCATGGTGAAATTACTCTAAAACATATAATATAAAACTAAAAAGAAGTCAACTTAATTTTAATGCATTTTTCAGTGAGTTTATAGTAATATTGTCCACGGACATTCCATCTGCACCCTACCTCGTGGGAATCCTCCGTTACTTTGAGGATTACCCATCGTTCCTTGCTGTCACTATTATGCTAAGGGATGCAGATACATTTTACACCAGCAGGTGGCATTGTTTTCCCCATTTAGCAGGATTTAACCTGAACCTATTTAACTATGTTACATACACCCCCCTTAAATTCTGCTAAACTGGGGCATTACACAGAACAAAAAAAAACACAACAACCCAAATAAAGCAACCAAAGAGACACATTTCACAAAACACTTGTGTAATAGAAGAGCTTCACCAGTTCAAGTCAGTTAGAAACTTCCCATGTGGGATTATATTAGTAAGGGATTGGCCAACTCCCTCACTAAAATAAGACACAAAAGATGCCGTATACACCTCTCATTTTGTAAACATTGCTCTACGACAAAGATAGCTAAGATATCACAATTAAGTACCAGTGCAAAAAAAAAAGATATATCTCAACACTCAGCAACCTATCCCGGAAACAAGTTCCTCACAAAAGAAAACAATGAATCCCCTTTCGACACAGGCTCATCCACAATCTGTTCGTTCATCTCACAAATGAGTCTGGCTGGGGGCTTTACAGATCTACCCAACCTAGTGCAAAGTGGAGGAGGCTGTGTACAAACTACAGCGTCATATGTGAGCGCACTTGTCTGTGCTTCAGCTACATGGTCAGGGGAGGGGACATGTTGAGCTGCTCCTGTCGAGCGCAAGGAGGGCTCAGGGGAGGGTAGCTGTATAGCATGTGGGATCACAGTCATTTCAGTCACTGGGGGCAGGACATCCACAGCCTTAACAGGAGAACCGTGCAGATCGGCTGTGGTGCCTCCATCACTTGCATCTTCCATTTCAAGGAGCCAGTTAATTGTCTTTGTCTCACTGTCTTGTACTTCAACAGAAATATCAGGTTCACACTGTTCATCTCCAGCAAGTGATGAGCAGCTCGACTCCAAGTCACTGACACCTCCAGCAGGAAGAAAACTCACAGGGAGGAGGAGGTTTCTGTGGACGACTTTATCTCTTGATGTCACTGGATCTCTGATGTGATACACATTAATTCCAGGCTTTACAGATACGACCTCATAAACTGTGGATTCCCACTTGTCTGCAATTTTCCTCTTTCCTCTCTCACCACGATTTGCAACCAAGACTCTGTCTCCAACCATGAGTGGTGACCCCTTTGCTCTGCGGTTGTAGTTCTTTGCCTGACGAGCCTGTTCCATCCGGCTGTTCTGCTGGGCAATGCGTGCAGCTTCAGACAGGTCATGTTTTAAGCGAGAGACAAACTCCCGGTGGTCAATAACAGTGCTGTTATGGATGGCATGCTGGAATACAACATCAACAGGCAGACGAGGGATTCTCCCAAACATGAGGAAGAATGGTGCAAAGCCTGTCGTCTCATGCTCAGTGCAGTTGTAACAGAATGTCAACATTTGAAGCATTTGTGGCCATCTGGCTTTGGAATGTGGAGGCAGGGCTCTTATCATGTTTCCAAGAGTTCTGTTATAACGCTCAACAACTCCATTCCCCATAGGGTGGTACGGGGTAGTGTGTGATTTCTGGATGCCAGCCATCTCCAGGAGCTCTTTAATGAGTTGACTCTCAAAATTTGCCCCCTGATCTGAATGAATGCGTTTTGGGAAACCATATATACAGAAAAAGTCATTCCAGAGACGACGGGCAACTTGTTTCGCCGACTGGTTCTTGCACGGGAATGCGTGTGACAGCTTGGAAAAGTGATCTGTTACAACCAGAACGTCAACACACTTCTTGTCATTTTGCTCTGCAGTCCAAAAGTCAATACACACCAGTTCCATCGGTTCAGAGGTGTGAATACTTTCAAGTGGAGCACGATCCTTAGGCTCTGGTGTTTTTCCAACCACACACCGAAAGCAGTTACTCACATGGTTAATAACATCACGTTCCATACCTATCCAGAAGAACCTCTGTCTGGCAAGAGAAAGCGTGCGGGCCTGTCCCTGATGACCAGCTGAGTCGTGGAGGCCGTGGAGGACTTGAGCCTTCAGTGAATCTGGAACAACAAACTGATGAGTGGTCATATTTAACTGTCTGTCTTTCTTTACCTTGTATAACATCCCATCCTTGATGGAAAGTTTAGGCCAGTGTCTCAGCAGTTTCACCACTCCACGCGATTCACTAGCGCGTTCACGTCTGGTGGGTCTCCTATGACGCTGGATGTAGAAAAAAACTCTGCTCAAGACAGCATCCTGCTCTTGGACACTGACCAGTTCACTCTTGGGTAAGGATGTAGTGTGGTCGACACCGGCAAGCTGGGGAATTGCTGGCCCCGTGCCTCTCACTCGACTAACACCTTCCCCTTCATGTGCCTGCAGCAAAGCTGAGATATCCTGAGAAGACAACGAACCCTGGGAAGAATGTGGAGTGTCGACAACTTCCTCATCAGACTGATCAGCAACCAACTGACAGTTAGTAGTACATCTGAATGCATCCTGTACTGTCTTATCTTCCATTCCGTTCATATGACTCAGCAGCAAAGCATAAGGTTCATTTACAAGACGATGGCCTATGCATGACTGAACAAATGGCTCTCTACTGAGTGCATCAGCAACCACATTTTTTGTGCCAGGAACGTAGTTCAGGTCAAAGCTATAAGCTGCCAGCTTTGAAACCCATCTTTGTTCACATGCATCCAGTCTTGGCTTAGTCAAGATGTAGGTCAATGGGTTATTGTCTGTCCAAACTGTGAAAGATTGCCCTTTTAGCCAGTGGCTGAACTTGTCACAGACCGCCCATTTAAGAGCAAGGAACTCCAGTCGATGTGCAGGGTAGTTCAGTTGGGAGCGTGAAAGTGTTTTGCTGGCAAACGCCACAGGCCTGGCAATTTTTCCATCAGGGGGCAACTGTGAGAGGACAGCTCCTATGCCATCAAAGGAGGCATCAACTGCCAGGATAAATGGTGCATTAAAGTCTGGATGTGCTAATGTGACGCTGTGCACCAATTCATGTTTCAAAGTCCTGAATGATTCACTGCACTCCTCAGTCCAGTCAGTCGGAGACAGTTTCACCTGGGCCTTTTTGAATTTTAGTTTATGGCCCCTCCCTCTTTTCTTAGGTGTAGCTGGCTCAGCAACGAGGTTGAACAATGGCTTGGCTTTTGCAGAACATCCTTCAATAAAATGATGGTAATAGAGAACCATCCCTAAGAAGGATCTGATTTTCTTAGCACACGGTGTCTCTCCATCAGCCTCCATCAAATCAGCTTCCTGCACATCATTAATAGCTTCCACTTTACTTGGATCTGTCTGAACACCGTTTCCACTTATGATGTGCCCCAGAAACTTTACAGTCCGGCGAAGAAAGTGGCACTTCTTTGGCGCAAGCTTCAAGTTGTTGGCGGCAAGGCGTGAGAAAACCATCTCCAGACGCTCCAGGGCAACCTGTTCGGATGGAGCATAAACCATGAGGTCATCCAGATAGCATAACAGGCTTGTGAAATTCTCATCGCCAAAGATGGACATCATCATTCGCATGAAGGTAGCAGGACTGTTTGTCAGGCCTTGTGGCATCCTGTTATATTCATGAAGACCGAATGGAGAGGAGAATGCTGTGTATTTTTTGTCGTCCTCGTGCAGTCTGACATTGTAGAAACCTGACGTGAGATCCATGGTTGAGAAGAATACGTTACCACCAAGTGCAGCGAGGGTGTCTGTCTGATGAGGCAACGGATGGGCGTCTTTCACTGTTCTTGCATTTAGCCATCTGAAGTCATTACAGATGCGGAGATCACCATTTGGCTTGCCAACCAGGACAAGGGGGGACGAATATTCACTCTGAGACTTGCGAATTATCCCCAATTCTTCCATCTCGTTCAGAGCAGTTCGAAGCTTGTCATAATGGCATGGAGGGACCCGCCTGTATGGAAGCCTGAAGGGCTTGTCATCCATTAAGCGGATTCTGTGGACAAAATCTTTCGCCTCGCCACAATCCATTTTGTGCCTCGAAAAGATGGACTCATACTTCCCAATAATCTGTAGCAACTTATCTTTCCACTCAGGGGAAACCTCACAAGATGAAATGTCCAACTCCTGCAGACCCATGTCACTCAAGATGCGTGATATCTCCTCATCAGACTTTGGTGCAGGTGGGGGGGCATTTGTGAACTGTGCACCGACTTGTATCCGCTTTGGCTCTGGTAGATCCTGCACTGAAAGACAGGGAGACACATCTGCAATTTTTGTATTCCTTTTCAGGGTGAGTGGCTTTTCAGTGGGGTTAACTATTTTTACTGGGACCCAACCGTTTCCCCATAATGAAGTTACAACTCTTCCCACCAGGATCTGTGCAGGTCTGGTCTTGGACTGTGTAGGCTCCATTATGACGGTGGTTCCCACAGCAGAAATGTCGAAGGCTGGCAGTTTAGCCCACACCAAATGTTCAGACATGGGCTGTAAGGTGACACATCTTTTAAGTTTAGCAGTGCCGATCCTGTCTGGCATAGCCCCACCTTCCCATTCATCTGAGCAGGACAGTAGAGATAATAAATGGGGCAAGTTATCCGTAGGAGCACTGTTAACTGAGGGTGTGATCTTTTGGCTACTAACAGTCATTTTCATCTGTGAAATCAGCCACCTAATGGCATTACTGCCAAGAATCATTTCATCAGTCTGGCCAGGCACAACTAGGACAGGGATTATTAATTTAAACCCACATACGGACACAGTGAGTTCATAAATGGCAGACGGCGTGACAAGGTGGCCCCCACAACCAACAATGACAAAGTCCTCAGCTGATTTCTTTTCAGTGTTAGAGATGGTCTCTGCAAGTTTTGTCTCAGCCGTCTCACTTATAGTACATGCCATAGAGCCACTGTCCACTAAAGCTCTGAGGACCTGCCCACTGTCTGTCTTCACCTCTGTGTAGAACAGGCTATCAGTCTTTGAGAGTCTATGCAAGCCTTGTGCGATCAGTATTTTATGTGGTGGCACCATGCTGCTGTAGTTATGACACAATGATTCATAGTCATCACTGTCTGACAAATCGAAGGTGGGAGGCTCGCTCACTTGATCTGCGCTGTCCTCCCCCGCACGCAGATCATTCAGTTTCCCTGCTGACTGTTGAGAGGAGAACGCTTCCCCTCAGGACAGTTGCGTCTTGAATGGCCGGATGAGTGACACAGGAAGCAAAGTCTATTTTCCCTACAGTGGATGAGGGCAGAGTGAGAACCATCATTACATATGGAGCATGGTATGTCATTCAAACCCTCTACTCTTGGAAGTCTGTTGTTCTGGGGCTTTTTGTTAGCTCGAGCATGACCCTGGCCTTGAAGTAACACTTTCTCTAGCATTCCCATCAATCTCTCTAGAGTGGAGGTGTCTTGACTAAAAGCTGCTTTCTGTTCGGGAATTTCAGGCACTAGAGTGGCTTTAGGGCTCACCTCAACTGAGTTCATATTAACTCTGCTACTCCTTCCAGTAGAAGATCGGAGTCCTTTCTCCAGGTGGTATTCATCTAGCACTTCCTGAACTTCACGAGCTGTCCATTTATCGATTGTCTTGGACCTAAAGGTAAGTGCTAAATCTCTATTGGGGCAATGTCTGATGAACATGCGTGTGACCTCAATACTGGGGTTGTCAAATGTTTTGCCCTGGTCTTTAAGATAGCTCGCCGCAACATCAGCACTCCTATTCAGTCTGAGCCAGTACTCATAGGGGTCTTCCTGTTCTTTTGGTAAGGTGGAATAAAAGTCAGCTAGGGGCACAGAGGAGCACTGGTTGGTACTGAAATGTTTGTGCAGGAGTCCATAGATTGCATTTGGGTTTTGCTGGACATTAATCTCACCATTCCTTATTCCAAATCTCACGACGTCCTTCGCCCTGCCTCTCAGATGGACAAGAATTTCCTCAGCTTGATTTTCCAGCTGAACACCAGTTTTTCTGATGTAATTCTTCATTGATTCCTCCCACTCATCAACAGTCAGCGTATCCAAACTCTCTCCTCGGAACACAGGTGGGTCCTTGACACCTCTCTGAGTGACAAACTGGACTTGGGAAAGGTCCAGTGTGGGGCATTGGAAAGAGTTCTCATTTTTGCATTTGTCAGAGTTTCCTGCAGCCACAGGGGTTGATGTCTTGAGGTGTGACATAATGCTATCAGCTAGCTGCTGCCCAATCTGCTGCACGATTGTATTCATTTGGTCAGCTAGGCTTACTTCATTAGAGGGCGAGTCTAAAACAGACGTGCTACTACATTGTGGTGGGTGTAAGTCGGCTATGGGCTGACTATGTGTTGACTGTGAGGTGTAACCTGGTATCACATTATGAGGAGGGGGGTCTGGAAGTGATGTGCTAATGCTCTGTGGTGGATAAGTCTGACTATGAGGTGACACTACTTCCACCTGGTGGTCACCAAGCAAAAATGGAACAGGTGTGATACGAAACCCTCTACCTCTACCAACACTGAAAGGAGTCACATTAGAATCAGTAAATTTGCTGAGACTCATGTTGGCTATTCAACACCTCATTCATATAAAATGACCATCTAAGGAAGTATGCCTATTACTCCTCAGAAAGTTCAGTTCATACACAGCAAAAAAAACGGATCACAGCTCCAGTGATGCAGTGGCGAGAAGACATCAGCCCGATCCAGCGTGGTTAAATCCGGGTCACGGCACCAATGTGACCGATGTGTGATGTCCTCTCTGATTGTGATTAACTCTCTTGGAGCTGGTCAGGTCTGGGTAACATCCAGTTTATTCTGCATCTGCATCAGTAACAAACAGGGAGGAATGTCACCTCGAGCGGACAACAGGACATGCTCACTCTCGTGGGAATCCTCCGTTACTTTTAGGATTACCCATAGTTCACAAAAAAAACATTTACAGTATTTAACTGTACAATACATGGAGTGATCGTATAGTGGATCTGATGTCATATAAATGAAAATACAATTAAATTAATTACGCTGTTACCTTCAGCTTACCAGAATTACTAGAATTAAACAAAAAATATTATAAAATCTCTATCAATTTTATCACTGAACTGTTACCCTTTTTCCCAGCATTTTTCATGTTAAAACATTTATCAACTTCAAAATACAAGTCGAATAAATAACCACAGGAACATTTTATCTTAAAACAAACTTCATACAGTAACATACCTGCATCAGTAACAAACAGGGAGGAATGTCACCTCGAGCGGACAACAGGACATGCTCACTCTGGAAACGTGGCACATGTTAATGTTAGCTAGCCTAACCCAAATTTTTCACCAGCAATAAAACATACAAAACTCAAGTCATTACTTAACAAAACCATGGTGAAATTACTCTAAAACATATAATATAAAACTAAAAAGAAGTCAACTTAATTTTAATGCATTTTTCAGTGAGTTTATAGTAATATTGTCCACGGACATTCCATCTGCACCCTACCTCGTGGGAATCCTCCGTTACTTTGAGGATTACCCATCGTTCCTTGCTGTCACTATTATGCTAAGGGATGCAGATACATTTTACACCAGCAGGTGGCATTGTTTTCCCCATTTAGCAGGATTTAACCTGAACCTATTTAACTATGTTACACAAGTACCCCAAGTTACGCACAATACAAACTATGATACTGAACCGATTTTCCCTCCATAGTTTTCTTAATGTTTTTAACTTTAAAAGGTTAAAAATTTAAAGTGTCACATGGTCGTTCTGCTGGATCGCACAATATTAAGCAACTTTCAGAGTAGAGTTGTAATGAGTAATCACCAAACTAGTCCATCTATAATGAAAAAAAATCAAATGGCAGCAAAGAGTAGTATTTTAATCGGGAATAAAACATGGAAAAACACAAGACTAACTTTCTTTTAAGAAATCAAATGAAAATCAGCTGCTGTCTTAAATATGGAAACACACCTTAGAGCATAATAAGCGCCTATTACTTAATAACAATCTAAAGAGAATTTCAGATTTGAAGCATCACTTAACCTCATTTTGTAGTACTTGATGGCGGATTTTTTGGCAGGCACGTGGCATTTGTCTCGGCCGTCGGCCCCTCCCTCCTGTGGGCTGTGGGCGGGTCCTGGTCCCCGCTCCTCTGCAGTAAATCCACCGGCTCCCGTCCGACTGCTGCACACTGCAGTCTCCATCATCTGCTCCGCCCAGAGCTTCCCTGGCAGGTGGAAAGCACACACAAGGGGCCGCAAAAATGTGAGTAGTTAATATAAAAATACAAATATGGATGATGATTACTTTTAATGGCCCATTATCTGCAGCTAAGTTTTATTTCTAAGGAATTTTATTGAGGCCGATGCTCAGGTAAAGTTGATAATTGCGTCATTCTTTATCGGCTGTACATGCTGGAATAACTACAAATTATTTCCACCCCGTTGGTATTGCCTTGTGTAAAAACAGATCTTCATGAGGTGCGATTATAATTTGAGCAATCCATACCCCTAAATAAGATAGTCTTTTTTTTAAAAAAAAAAAAAAGGGAGAGCAGGGGGGTGTTTCTGTCTTTAACCGGGCTGGATGTTTGAGTAAAATTGCTCCAAAATGTTCTGATCAAAGGAAGGTAATAATATTCTCAGCCCTGTCCTTCCTTGACCTCAAAACGCCTTTGACTTAGAGAAGAAAGAGCCTAATGATGCAGCAGATCTCTCCTTCTCTCACCTCTGCGTCGCTCCGACGGCAGGAAAACGTGTCCTGTTTCATCCCTGCACCGACTCCGGAATGCTGCATCCTGACGCGCAGACTGGCACAGTTAGCCATGTCTCTCCTCACGTTTTCACAGTTATCAGATTTGGATTATTCAATATTTTCACCTTTGTTCACTACGGATTTTCATCTTGCATTTGTCAATCACATCCTTTAATAGTCAGTGGTTTTCTTCTCATGCAGTCATTCAGATTTTTATTAAGTTGATTTAAACTTGTTTGACATGTGTGTCCTTTTTCCAGGGTTTTCATCTCAGTCTTTGCTGTTTTAGCCCTTGTGGCTTCATCTGAAGGCAGTGTTGGGTAAGTTTAAGTTTGTTTCAGATGAATGGATATGTATCCTCAAATTGAGAGGAAACTAAACCAAACCAAATGTTAAGATAAAAAAATCCATTGGGCAGAAATATAGAAAGCATCCATCTTTTTAGGAAGATTATGAATGCTTTGTTCAGTTTTACTCCACAGATTTATGTTCTTTATGAAAACTATTGGTAATGAAACAGTTACAAGATGTTTGTTTTGACAAACAAGGTACATTGTGAAATCCTTCTGCATATAAAGAGTTATTGTGTCCTCTACCTGTTTGGAGACGTTTCAGCTGAACAGGGGCCAGGCTGTTGTAAAATTTTGCACAAGTTCCTGAGAAGCTAGAATGACACTATTGTTGCTTGATATAACAAGCATTATTCACTCATTTTTAAAACATTGCCCATTTTTAGATCAAACTAATCATTTTTGATTGAGAATCCTTGAAACCAATTTTTAAAAATGGATAATTTGGTTTTACTTCACATTTGGACTAGATGCTTTCTTTTCATCATCCTTACTATAGCTGAACTAAACAAAACATTAAAAGGCAGGAAGTGACTTTAATTTTTTTAAGGGGGGACTTTTGTTCTCAGAATTGTGGCGAAATTGTGATTTACACTGTGTTAGGTTACACGGCCCAGACACCCAAATTTAAACATCACTTTACACATTAAATGTATCCTGCAAGGTTTCCCAATCCGATAAGCTAATCTTGGAAGCTAACTTGGCTGTTAACTATTATATGATCTAACACAAGCCCCACATAGCTGTTGTATATTGTCCTTGTTTTTATCAGTTTGCCTGCTGGTTACATTAAAGACTTACAGTTAATCCCAAAGGTTTTGAACTGGATTTTTGTCAGAGCTAAACTGGTTTTTTTTTATTTTTTTTTTACCACTTTAGGCAAACAGTATTATTCTGAATATATATGGGGAAATGTCCTATCAGCAAGGACTTTTCCTAAATTTGGAAGAACATATGGATGTGGTGCATATCATGACTGTAAGATTATCCCAAAAAATAGAGTCAACATGGTTGTGATCACAGAGTGTTGATAATATTATGTATGTATGTATATATATATATATGTATATATATATATATATATATATATATATATATATATATATATATATATATATATATATATATTATAATTATTTATTTATTTATCTATTTTTTTTCTCCCCCAGACCGAGTACCAACAACAGCTTCTGCACAGAGTCCAAAGAGTGTCTGGAATATGAACTGGTCTGCAAGACAGATGAGTATGAAGTGGGTTGTCGCCCCCCTCCCCTCTTCCCAGATAAAATATTTTCTATTTCCCATTACGCTTTTATTTTACATACTGTTGATATATTTGTGTTCAGGTACGACACTACAGCCCGACTCGCTGGGTGTCAACAGATGCTGAAGCCTATTTTATGGGTGTAGGTGCAGCCATGGCTTTCAGGAGACTTTTCCAGTACATCACCGGAGCCAACGAAGGAGGTCTGAACAGGACGAAGGGGAGGGGAAGCTGGTGGGTGTACACTAAGTGGTGTTTGTTTATTTTAATCATGTGTGTTTTGGATAGGTTTTCAGATGGATATGACTGCACCTGTGCTGGTTAAGATTCCAGAGGAAACCAAGATGTGGGAGCCAGCTATCTACACTCTAAACTTCCCACTACCTGCAGCCTATCAGGACAAACCTCCCAGCCCCACCAATGACAAGGTGAGCTGACTGCTGATGAGGAATGTGAGAGTGATGTAGTTTCTATGGCGCTGGAAAGCTGCCCTTACCAGTAATAAGGTCAAACTCAGTTTATCCTGCCATGATCTGTCTGCAGCTTGATCAGTGATCTTTGCTTTAAGATCACCAGAGAGCATCGTTAAATATAAGTATAAAGTGCATGTGACTTTAGGTCTGTTCACACTCAGCAGAACAGAAATAAATGACAAAAGCAAACTCAGATCGATAACCTGCATCAATTCAAATGATTGCACAATCCTAATATTGTGATATTAAACTATAATAAATCGATGAATTAAGTTTATAGTACGTGGTCCAGCATTGGCAGTAGGAACGCAGCAGCTTGAATGATTATTTGAATAATTATAAAAACAAAAACAAACTGTAACTTTTTCAGTTTAATCAATCTTTGATTTTTTTTTTTTTTGTTTGGAATTTGCATGAATTTCTGTCTCTGATGTTTCTCTGCTTCTCATTCTGCATACACATGAATATTTGTTTGCTCTGCAGCATTACCTGTCATTTACTGTAGCTCTCTGCTGGCTGATGTTTTGTCTGTGCCACCCACACAGCTGTATTTCACTGAGATGCCAGAGATGGATGTGTATGTGCGGAGTTACGGAGGCTGGATGCTGTCAGTCACCTCCAGGCTTCATGCTCACCTGCTGACTAAAGAGCTGGAGAGAGTGCGAGCTTCTTACAACCACAGTTACCACTATGGAGTCGGCTATGACAGGTGTGACCAGCATCTATTTACCATTCACTGCTCTCAAACTTTGTTCTCATTTCTTGTGAATTACTCACAAAGAAGATTTCAGGGAGAGGCTTTAATGTTTCAGTTTGAAATTCAGGAGGAAACAGCTGCCATCACTCAGTGTAACTGTACCTGTGTGATCTGTGTTATTTATGCAAATCTGTATTTGCCATCAAAGCCTAAGTCCAAATACATGTGGTCATTTATTTAAAGGGTTGTATAGCCTTTTAAAATCAGTCATGGTGGATCAGAAATCCACTTTTCATACTACTACTACTACTACTACTGTTGTGTTAATCTCTCTGTTGTTCTTTCCTTGTGTGTTTATTTGTGTGTGTGTGTGTGTGTGTGTTTTAGTCCCTTGAAGCTGTTAAACAGGCACAATGAGGTGTGGTATGTATCCGAAGGGGAGCCAGTTTGCACCGACCCACAGGAACCAACTCCTGCACACACGCCCCGGCCCACTCCAACTGGTTTATCCACAGACTCTCAGTCTAACCCTCTCCCAGACACACTCTCTGATTTGCCTTCTCTCCCTGACACACGCTCTGATTCGCCTTCTCTCCCAGACACACTCTCTGATTCGCCTTCTCTCCCAGACACACTCTCTGATTCGCTATCACTCACTCCTTCTAATGTGTCCTCAAATACAACATTCAACTCTTCACAGCTGCCTTCTGCTGCACCGTCTGTTCCTCCATCTAAAGCTCCAGTCAGTCTTCCATCCGACCTGCCCGCTGAGGTCACCTTCAGCCAGCCTCCCCCTTCTGCCCAGAGTTCACTTGACCCAACAACCAACTCCTCCGATCCTCTTTCTGTGAGCCCGTCGCTGGAGCCACAGGCTGATGCTGGTGTGTGGAACATCACAGCCCACAGCTCTGTAGACACACGAGCTGAGCATAACGTTGAGGCTGATTCAGATGACACCCAATAGCGACCACTCATCAACATGGAGTCTGAATAGCAAACAAACACTGGAGGTGTCATGGATGGTGTTTGATAGGTGCACATATTGTTCTCTTTGTCTTTAATCTCTATTTCCATGTGTCACTCCAACTCCTCTTTATGGCACTGAATATTCCATATGTTCTATTACAGCTTCCTGTATCACCAAACATACACCCCTCCACTTTGTCGCTCTGAGGTTACAAAATAGCTGCATCATAAAAGCTAAGTGAGCAGTATGTGTTAGTTTAAAACTTAATATTCAAAAGTATTATGCTGATTATTGAAGCAAGCACTGCAGAAAGGAACACACGTTTTTAACAGCAGTTAAAGCCAAAAATTGGTAGAAAGTTATCTGAGTGTAATTGATAAATATAATGCTGGGACTAATCACAGTAGGCTATAATATTAGTAGTGAGCTATCTTGGTGTGGAGTTTGACACTGTAATTAGTTACTGATGGTACTTTCTGTCAAGCTCTAACTTCCTTTAAGCTTTATCAGTTCTTGTAGCAACATGTTGGTGAATCATCAAGTTCAGCGTGCGTGTTCTGTGGGATTTTGGTTGCGATATTAAATATTCTTACTAATATCGATCATTTATAACTGACTTTGGATCTAACTTTTTTTTTGTTGCTCACTTAGTCTCAGTATCTGTGTTTCAAAGTGTCTGCTAAACACTGGCTGTAGTACCAATCATAAGGTTTGGACACATTTTCCTATTAAATGTACTGGGAAAGTGTGTAAAACGTTTGACTGGTAGGGTATGTTGTGCTAAATGTACCTTAAAATAAAAACTTGAGGCATTTTAGTGAATCTTTTTAATGCATTGAAATAAAAATTAATTATGACACTAGGGGTGTTGATAACACACTGTAAAAAAGGAACAGCTTATTATTCAATCTTATTTCAACTACAATAAATAAAATGCATAAATAATCTTTCTTTTAGAAATGATAATAACAAGACACAAGTAATGCAGCTTTCCAGCTTTCATCTTCTTGAGTATGGGCTCAAATCTTTCATGATTCAAAACCGTACGCCGACATTGTACGCTCATTAAAATGCATTGTCCCATTCAAATAAACGATTAAATAAAATCAATTTTTTTTATCTAAAAATATTTTCCCCTCTAAACTTCTCAAGTCAGTGTTACTTTACAGAAGCTGGTTGAAGTTTTGACCAGCAGAGGTGGTGTAGAATAATGCATTGAGCAGTTTTGTATCTGCTTTGTTTTTTGTTTTGTTTTTTAAGTTTAAGGATACAAATTCTTGATAAAATGTCAAAGGAAACAAAAGTTTCATTCTACAAATATGACAAGTAATGTTCAGCGTAGTGCATGCACAGAAAATAAAGCCCTAGCTTCACTCTGTCCCATGTGAAATATGGCTAATACTTTTTGGCGTATTTCTGAAATAAATCAGTCCAAAATGTTTCTTAAGCTAAATTTTTAGATTAGCACTGGCTTACTCTGCAAATTATGTGTTCATAGTAGTAGGGCTGCAGCAAAAATCCCAAAGAATCACGTCTGATTAAACCGATGCAATAACAGCTACATGTGTCAACCATCTCTCCAATGCGTCTTCACAGAGCTGCATACTGAATGTTCTGAGAGAAGTGCAATAAAAAATATATAAAAATATTATCAGTCTCATTGTTTTATTGGTGTTTTTGGACTGTTGCCAAAATAATCGTCTTATCAGTTTTATTTCAAATACTTGTGCACGATTTCCCCTTCAGCTACACACACACCTTCATCTGCTTGAGCTGAAATTTATACCTAACTTTGCTGATATGCTTTTAGTGGTGCTCTTTAGATTCATTTTGTAATTAGTTGATTTATCAGGAACAATACAAAGCGACATAGAGGACATATAGAACCACTGATGTTTTGCATATAGAGTATATACAGGTACTTGTCATAAAATTAGAATATCATGAAAATGGTCATCTTTCAGACAACTGTCAGGTCAGCAGTCTTTCACATGATTGTGTAGCCAACAGAACTAGACTGAGAGACCATTTAAAGGCCTTTGCAGGTGTTTTGAGTTAATTGGCTAATTAGAGTGTGGCACCAGGTGTCTTCAATACTGAACCTTTCCACAATATTCTAATTTTCTGGGATATTGAATTTGGGATTTTCATTAGTTGTCAGTTATAATCATCAAAAAAATAAATAAATAAACATTTGAAATATGTCAGTCTGTGAGGAATAAATGTCTTCATTATACAAGTTTAACTTTTTGAATAGAATTAAATCAACTTTTTCATGATATTCTAATTTTATGATGAGCACCTGTAGCATTAAGCTAATTTGCTCCTGATTTCTCATCCAGTTTCTGGTTTCAGGCTTCAGGATCTCCACCCATTGAGGGAAGATACTTGGTACCAGGACTCATAAAAAACAGAAAAAGCAGCCTGAGAACTGCTGTGTGGAGGTCAGATCATTCATTAGGTCACATACACCATCTGCCAATTACTATTATTTAGCTTTTCTTGCACAGTGGTTGTCTAATGTGTGATAATTTCTTATATAAGGAGTTTAGTTTGCTTACTTTCACAATGAAGAACAACTAAACTTTACAATAAAAAGTCAGAAAGGAGTTATTTGGGACCAAAGTTAAAATAAATTCAGGGGTGGTCTGGTTTTCTCATTAGAGATAAATCTTTACAGTAGTTTACACAATCCCTCAATTGTATGTCTGCGTCATATAGTGTTACAGAAAGTACAAATGGTAGAGTCAATATTACCCAGCACTGATGATATGGCCAGTAATGAAAGCCAGTTCAAAAGGATGCATTAAATGTAACAAGAAAGATTACAAATTGCTATTAAGATGATAAGAATTAAGCTTATGTTGTGGCCAAGGATCAGTGCTCCACCATCTGAGCTAAACAGGCACACTGCTACTGCTGACAGGATGAATACCATTCATTTTTAACTCTTTGAGCCCTTTGCCCTTTTTAAAGCCTCTTCTTAAAAATCACATCTCTGCAGCCACAAGGTCTATTTGATTATTTTAGTGATAGTAAAGGAAACACTTGTGAGGTTTGTTAAGATGTGTAAATATCAATATATGTATTATGTTTCAGACTCACCTAAAAAAAAATTACGATGAATAATAATATTGCTTTGGAATGATGCAGTTGTAGCTCTAAAACTTTATCGAGTTATAGTAAAAATGTCAGCATTATTTTTTCAAAGGTCAACTCGGATAATGTGAAGCAAAACAAAATGAGAGTTTTTAGTATAGACACTTCAGGTGAGGTCTCCAAAATTGCCATTTTGGAGACAGTTGAGCTATCTGTTCTCAATGTTCCCCAACTGTGGGACCTCAGGTTTTAAAACTTTCAAGAAAATGTCCTGAAATGACATGATACACTCTTTGAACTGGCTTGCTTTGATTTAATACCTCATACCTGCTGGATTTTCATGGAGAGTAAATCTGAACCTGAAGAAGGACTCAGGAAGGAAATGAAGTTCTCCCTTCATTTGAAGCTACTTTGGGGGAAAAAAACAAGCAAATCTAAGGTGTAATGTAATTATGTGTCTTGTATTTGGGAACTTTATGTGACACAGAGAGAGGAATGAAACGGTTATTTTCAACGCCCACATACTTCTGAAAATTAGAAATATATAGCAAAGGCAATTTCACTTCATACTCACCACATAAAAGAATAACAGTAAACAATTTTAATTATTGAGGTGTGAAGAAGGAAGTTAGAGAAAAAGAAAAAGAAAAGAAAAATAAGGAAGACAGAGAGGAGTAGCTTGATAATTTGGGTTTAATCCAGTTTATTTGATACATGTATGCTGGTCTGGAACACACCAGTTAACAGCGCACACTCCACCAAAAGTGGAGATGGGCTGAAATAGCATTTTATCAGATCTAAGTTCTGCTTATCAACTTCTATTGAATTCCTTACTGAATCTTTTTAAGCTTGTTCAGAAAATATGAACAGTTTCTGTTTGACTCCAGCATGTTTTTAATGCGATATCCGCAATGACGACATTTTTCCTTTTCCTTTCTGGAAAACATGAGAAAGTAACAATATAGATACCTCCAAACAGCACAATGAAAAGCTATAAATGCATACTGCAATTACTGAACTACTGTTAAACAGAGAATATTGATAATCTGGTACATTTAAGTTTATTTATGTCCTGTTTATTCAAATAACCATTTCCCTGAGTTAAAGCTTGTTTCTGCACTGTATGTCACAGTTTTCTCTCTTTATTAATAGCTGTAGTGTTGGAGTGAGACAATAAATCACTTGAAAAGGAAAAAGATTCATTATGGGATTCAATAGCAGCAGACTTTAGGACAAGTTCAGAAACAGAAGCAGCTACCAGTACCCATCATTACCCAACAACGTGAGCATGTCACATGACTCACCATATGCTGTCGGTTTGATGTAGAAAACTTGTTTAAACTGGCATCTAATGCTCACATACCACCAGATTCATTAAACTACACATTTTTACTGTGATATCATACTGAAATAAGTTTATACCACACAGTAAACTAGCATTCATGCTGTGGTAATCCTCTGAAAACCACTGACAGATTTTACAGATGTTCAAAAACAAAGGTCATCTCTGTATCATGTTTATGGCTATCTTTCATTTAGAAAAACAAATGTGCTTTCATTCACCTACTAGCGGACAGAGAATTGATATCATACAAAATAAAAGTCCAGTCAGTCACCCTGACACGAAGGCATTTTGCTTTTTGTTTGGCTTTATGTATAAAACGTCTTTTTTCGGAGGACTTCAGTCCACCAGACTGAGCTGGAGAGGGACAGAAACCGTACATTATGTTAACAATATGTCAAAAGAAAAAATTAAGTATTTACTTCAAACAATTAAAGTATACTGTATGTATGAGGCCTTTTGAAAGTGAAACCTTTGTGCGCTTAACAAATTTACAAAACCTTCCTCTAAAAGTTGTGCAGTGGACATTTTTATGGACATGGAGGAGAATGGGAACTTGTATTTTGAGAATAATCTGAGGGTGAGAGAGGTAAGGTGGACACATGGACCCATCTGTGCGCACAACGACTACTTTTGTGTTTGACTAGTTACCACTGTAATTACATTGTAATTAGAGTGTTTTGCTTAACGATGTACTAGTCTAATATCCTTTTTCGGTCTTCACTTGGAAATGGCCACCTTTTTTGTGATGCTTGCTCTCCTGCTCCCTCCTCCTGCTCCTCCTCCTCCTCCTTGCCAGAGGTGACTGGGGATGGTGAAGGCATCTACGCTCATGCCCATGGTTTTTGAGGGGATGGCACTAAACTGCTTCCTGTCTGAACTGTATTTATAGATGGTTTCCACCTGGGTGGAGCTAACAGTCCGTGGTCCCACACCGGCCAGTCGTATGAGCTCCTGAGAGTCAGGATTCATGGTGTAAACACCTCTGAACTGACAGCTGGAATCACGGAAGAGAATGAGGAAATGGTTGGCAGGACTTTTCTCCATCTCCTAAAATAAATGCAAAAGAAAGAAAAAACAAAGATCGTGTGGCTTTCAATTTCATGATAACCAAGCATAAAAATTGTGGCAGCAAAGTGGTTAAAAATGCAAACCGCCACCTCAACTATCTTGTTTTTTTGAGTTTCGTTGACCTTCCCAGCAAGGCAGCAGCGAGACAGAGCGTTGTGAATGATGAATTTGTTGGACTTGAAGCTTGGTTCTTTGAAGAGCTTTGGACCTAAAAATAAAAATACAATCTTTTAAAGCAAACCTATTTAAAATATGTGGAGACTACGTACAAGTGTTGGAGACCTGAATGAGATACCACTCTGTATAGTGGTCTACCTGTGTATTCTGGAGCAGGCGAGGTACCATTGGAACCAGACTCCCAGTCATTGTCTCCGTTCTGATTTGCCAGTCTGCTCGGTGAGTCAAGACCGCTGCTAGAAATATGCCAAACAATGAACCAATGAGCATTCACCTCAATACAATCCAGCAGCAGACTGTAAAACAGTGAGCAGTAAACTGGGAAGCACTTTTATTACTTACTGGTTTTAATAACCCATATCTGGCCAACACATGCAAAAGCATTCACTATACCGTCACTATAACGCTGTATCAGCAGAGCTTGAATTAAACATGTTATTAGACTAATTCATTCAGGTGTTGTCTCTTTTTTACTGTATAATTTTTTAATGTTAAAATTCTACTTTTGCATGACCAATGAATCGCTTATCTATATAAAAACTAAAACAAATGCTGCAAATGATGTTCTTAAGTGTTCCCTCACTAACAACTGACAGTCTTCATAAGGTAGTTGGAAGCTAAAGAAAACTATTTTTTCTGACTTTTTTGTCATTTTCCTCCTAATTAAGCCTTCGATCACTGCTTGGTTAGCTTTAGACATTAAACATACTCAGTTAGGTTTAGGGGACAAACTACTTTGGTCAGAGTTATTGAAACTAAGAATGAACAACATTGGTATCTGCCATTATTCAGTTTATTGACTATTAACTGATCAATTAATCAGTAAATATGATAATATGAACTAATGTCAGTGGCTGGTAATTATTTGGTGGGCAACACTGTCTTCAAATTAAAGATTTAGTCATATTTGATATTATTATTATTATTATTCATATACATATATTTAAGTTATAGGTTATATTTAAGATTTTTCAATACATCTGTATGAAAGAATGTGTACTAGATCCAGAGCAAGATCATTGAATTTTTTTATAATTATGTTTTATTATTATTATTATTATTATTACAAATAAATGACACATAAAACCTTCTTAATGTTGTATCAGCCAAGAACTTGACAACCAATACCATCCCTAACTAAAGCATCCTAGCTATAGTTAGGCAGTTAAATACAACATTTTATCACTTAAAACATCTCCAACATTATACACTTAGTGTTGCATCAATTTGGTGCATTAATTCGGGTGGTATCTGGGAAAAAACACGCACATTGTAACATGATGCAAAGGTCTTCTGACCAAGCTGAGACTCACTGTGGGGATGGGTTGACTCTGTAGCCACTGACTGAACATTCACCCGGGTCAGATTACTTGATACAATCATGCAAAGCTTCAGAAAGAGGAGTGCTTGTACTGACAATATGTACTCTGCTAGAACAATTCTGCTAAAGTACATAACATAAGCCTGTGTTTAGATAAGTCTAATTCACACCTGGCAATAACACACCATTTGTGATCAGATAACAAGTGAATGGCTCTAAGTGGATGTGAAGACATCCATATTTGGTCACACAAAGTAATTGGCATTTGTCTCCTGGTCCATGCTGGAAGATCTGACCAGTACTTCCATGTTTCAGCTGCCACACTTGTGGCTAAAACAAAAAGAAAAAAATATTAGAGAAAAGAAAAATGAGAAATAGCCAACACATCAGAGTACCTCTGCGTTTTCTTTGTGGAGGCACCATCATTGTTTCTTGATTCATCGGTGGCTGCAAGGTTTAGTGAGGAGTGAGAGTACACTTTTGTCAGCTTAGAGCCTGGAGAAACAAATGTAAAGGCATTAAAACAGTTAAGCTAATTGAATAATGTACAAATATTATTAAGTGAACCACTTCTTCCACTTGTGAGTTTACCAGATGCTCCCTTGGCTGGACTCAGAGACAGCTTCGTTTCCTCCCTGGTCATGCTGCGAGGCCGTGAGCGAGTTTTTTTAAGGGATGATCGGCCTTGATTGGCTGATTTCTGTCTGATGACTTTGTCCAGGTCTTCCATAATTCGAAGTTGTTGTCTTCGTGCATACTCCACTCGTGTGAAATCACCACGGCGAGCTGGAGTCGCCGGAGGTGTGGGGGATGGCGAGGTGGTGCCTGCAGGTGGTGTGTTGGAGGGAGACGCCACTCTCTTGTCTGTAGATGCCAGTCTGAAACAACCGAAAAGAAACAGATCACTTCAACTTGCATGCAGCTCAGTTTTAGTTTGGATAACAGACTAATTCAAGAGATGCATTATATGGATGATCTATTTATCCAGGTTCATAGTGTATGACGTATATTATTAAATGTGTGAGTGTTACCGGTTTTCCTTTTCTTGATCATGCCACTGTCTCCTCTTCTTCAGCTCCTCTGTTCTCTTCTGTTGTCTTTCCAGCAGCAGTGCTCTACGCTGGGCCATGTCCCCTTCACTATGTACCTCCCCCTAGAAACACATTAACAAATTTGATGAGAATGGGAGGAGCCCTGAAGAGCAAAACACAATGGATGAAACATAAGAGTAAAACCAAAAACTTAACAAAACACCACAGAAAATTCAGCAATTTGAAAGTCAAAATAGAATTTGGCAAATCACAACATATCAATAAAAAAAAAAAAAACAAGAAGAAACACAAGAAAAAAACAAACAAACAAAAAAAAAAAAAAAATGATAAACTTAATGTCAAGGTTTAAAAAAAAGAACAAATTTCATGTTTAAAATCTTTAAAGACTCACCTGAAAGAAGAATCCAATTCCTCCTCTGGCTCCAGGTGCATTCTGCCCTCCACATGGCTCCAGGGTCTCAGTGTGCGTCATGTCTTCTTCTGTGGCTTCAGCTTGTTGCTCTGGCAGATCCCTGGCTTCCATAGCCAGATGAAACTGCTCAATCGGATCCAAGGGTTCTGTTGTGAGTTTTCTGGCAGCTTCAGTTGCAGATTCTGCTTGGTCGCTCATAGAGTCAGAGGAAAACTCTTGTCCCTCATCAGTTGGTTCATCACTGCCCCCCTCAGGCCCTCCAACAGACGATGACGACGCCTCAATCAGGCTGCAAGGTTTCCCTGCTCCTCCACCTCTTCCTCCTTCTCCTCCTGCGCTGTACGCAGCAGACAGGGATAAGGTGTCACTCTCAAATGAGCACTCAGAAGGAGCACCAGAGCTGCTGCCTCCAGCGGCCCTGCGGCGCTCCTGTCGGGATTGTGGCAGGATTGGCAGCCCTCCTACTGCTTCTTCATCCTCTTGCTCCAGCTCCAGACTGAACTGGGTGGGTGTCTCACTCGAGGCTGTGTCTGAGGTATTCTCCTCAGGCTGTGGTTGCTGGGTAGGCTGAGGAGACTCTTGAGGGGTCTTGGGCCCACCAATGCGGAAAGAAGAGGAGGTCTGGACTTGACACTTGCTGGGTGACACACGTCGGAGATGGGGGATCGTGTCCACATTCTGGGTTGGTGTCAAAACACGATTGAGCGGAGGGAACTTGAGCTCGGAGGGCCGTGGGTGGGGTTGATGCTGAGAACGGGTGTTGTGTTTGGGGCTGCGTGGAGTTGAGGAAGAGTGAATTTTAGTTCGCGGAGCTGGGCAGGAGGAAGAAATGATAGATTTTGGAGAGGTGGAAGAGGAAAGAACATGAGAGCGGCGTGATGGGGAAGAAGCTGAGGGAGGACTGGGCACAGCAGGAATCATCCAGGCTTTACTGGTAGTCCTGGTAGGAGTCCGTGTCGGGGTTCTTGGTGGTGTCTTTGTTGGGGTGTGAGGAGGTGTTTTGGGCGGTGTTTTGGTGTTATTTCTTGGAGAAGATTTTGGAGTAGTCTTGGGTGTATTTCTGGGTCTTTGGTTGCTCATGAGCTGCTGCTGCTGTTCTGTAAGTTTCTGCATGTCCTTCTGCAACGACTGCAGAGCTTCACTCAGTTTCTGCACCACTTCGTTGTATTCCAATATGACAACCTCGCCTGCTTTTTCTGCACCTTTTTCTTTTTCTGCTCCTTTCTTACTTTCAATTGAGAATGTGACCTGTTTCTCTAACCGAGGAGTGTTGGAAGCAGACATCTTCTCTTTGTCTGTTTCCTTCGCTTTTTCCTTTTCCTCTTTCTCCTCCTCCTGTTTGAGCTGTTCCTCCATGTGAGTGAGACGCTCCTCCAGGGTCAGATTATCTTCCTCCGCTCCCTCTACTCCTCCTTCCCCTTGCTCTCTTTTCAGTTGAAGAAAAGCAGTTTTTCCAAGCCTCTGTCTGTGTTTGGCAAAAATGGCTTCAATGCGCCGTTTTTGCGCTTCAATGCTTTTGCGTTTCTCCTCAAGGCGAGCTCCCAGCTCCCAGGCCTCTGAGCCTGGTTCAGGCCCTTTGGGGCCTGGGCTGTCCTGGTGATAGGAGACACCTGCTGGTGTGGAGGGTGTCTGTGGAGTTCCTGGGGTTACTGGAGTTGGAGAAGAAGCTGGCTCTTCTCCAGAAGCAGCAGGATGTCTTCTGCGATTGTCTCGCCGTTCAGCAAAGCTTGTCATGCGTGGACTATTGTTGGTACTATGGTTTCCCTGGCGACCATAAGTGGGCCGAATATTACCAGGGGTTTTTCGGGGTGTATCATCTGATGCTTCAGAGGAGTCAATGCTGCCATCTCGTAGAACAGAGTCGTCATCGCGTGACATATCAGTATTCCGGTCTGATCTCTCTTTCCGACTTTGCTTTTCAGCATCAGCAGCTTCCCCTCCAACTGGCCGATGGAGGACTCCTGAACGACAGGGAGCAGAGCTGCTGAGCTGGGGGGTTTCCTCTTCAGGGCAGTGCAGAAAGAAACCTGCAGGTGCTCCCTCGGGGCGCAACCTGGGCTCCGGTCTGACTGCTAAAACTCCCCTTGTGGTTTTCTCAGCTGCTCTTCCCTTCTTCCGATCTTTGCCACCAGGCACATGAGTCACCTGTAGCGCCTCCTCAATGGTCGGCAGTTCCCCCAGTGGTGCTGCATGTGCATAAGGACCCCAAGAAGACCGATGTGATGGGGCTGAAGCGCTGACCAGGTGGCTGAGGTCCTCTGGAGGGCTATACGGGACATGAGTCATCCCTGCTGGTGCCGCCGGTGAGGTCATTGCAGGGATGCCAGTGGTGAGGTTGTCAGTGCTGACAGAGCGAAAGACAGAATCTATTGGGTTTCCCATGACAATGTCAACATCACTGTCCAGGCCAAATGGTATGCTGAAAGTCACTGCTGACAGAGGACGACTGCAGAGATGTGGATGACAGAGAGATGGACAAATGGATGCCAACAAGCATTGAAAAGCAGAGACCACAGAAGCCAAAGTAAGGTTAAAAAAAATTAAAATGTGAATGCAACACGACATTTATGATTAAAACCCAGTTTTTAAGTTTACCTACCTGATTTGTTTCTTTGTCCAACTTTTGTTTTCTTTAAAGATAGAATGTAAATAAGTTAAATTCTAATGCAGTGCTTAATTGCAATAAGATGCATAATGAAGATGCATTCATCCTACCTGGTGACACTGGAGAGGTGATGGGCACAAAAGGTTGTTTGAAGATGTAAGACGGAGAACCACTGGGAAAAGAATATTACACAGTTTACCAAATATGACATCTTCCACCTTGATTCTGTTTTAGTTTTTGTTGTGTGTCTGAAAATTGTAGCTGCAGTCTTGATTGAATTTTTCTGTCAAAACTTCTCTCAGGCTTGACTTGGACTATGAAGCAAGTTCAACATATCGTTGGTATCTTTTGGTTAATTGGCTTATTTAATTCAAATAATGGTGATCAGATCAGCCTCTTCTGTCAGATGCAACACAGGCTGTCTTTTCCTCTCTGTGCATCAAATCAAAGTGGCAAACAGGCAGTGTTATATTTGTTATATGTTTGTTATTATGTTATATACAAATATTTAAGTCCATTTTCTGTCATCCAGACTCTAAAATCTTAAAAAGGTTTCAGTTCTCCAACATTGTCCATTTATTTGTTTTTTCAAACAATTATAAGATAGATTTATGTATAAGTATGAACATACTGACAGATGTCATGCAGTCTGATGATTTGATACGGTTTGATACACACACACACACACACACACACACACACACACACACACACACACACACACACACACACACGGTAGGAGAAACCAGAAAGGGGATCTTTTAATGATTTCAGTTATCTGTATTTATTTATTTTTTAATATTTGCTAGTAATCAGTGTCAGTCTCCTCTGCTGAGACATCTCACATGAAGCTAATTTTCAGTGACAGTAAGGCCTGAGAGGAAATCAGACAAAGACTCCTCTTTGCCTTGTTTTTTTCTTTTCTAAGATCATTGATTGGTTAGGATGTGATGCTATTACATTTGTTGATCTCTTCTTTTTTATACCCTTAACCTGCTCCTGTGGTCTGCGGGTTGGGTTTCTAAGATGAGTTGCCATGGTGATACACCTCGACGTACGATGTGAAACAATTTTGTGATAACGAAAATCCAGAGACGAACCTGAAGTAGGATTAATTAAACCACAAATCCTACTTCCTAGTCCAGGTCCTATTTAACTATCATGGAGGAAATTTAAGTAAAGTTTCAAGTCAAATAGATTGTCGTTCTGCGTTGGGCTTTCTGAAACTGCTCAATCAGGGAGTGTAAATGACAGAAAGCAGTTCAGCAGTTCAGTTCCCCAATTAAGCACAATTAAATGAAGGTCTCAGCAGCATACACACAAACAGTTAACAGTAATCAGGTCATCAGCTGTCTGTGTGTTGTTCTTCTTCTATCTGGTACACACCGGCTTGGTTCTCTATTATCCTGTGACAGTGACACAATCTCATCTTAGTGTCATATGTACAGAGTGGGAAGTACTATTGTCTACATCATATCTAAGTAAAACACATTGTAAGAACCGAAAATAAGATCAACTTTAAGATAACTTTTTATTTTGATTTTAATGTAGTAATCTAGGGTTTAGTCTTGTTTTGTCAAAATAATTTGTAAATTTCCTGAATCTTTGACTCAAATGAGTCAATGATTCTTCTTTTGTGTGTGTGTGAGTGTGTACCTGTGTTTCTTACATGATGGGGACAAAAATCAGACTCAACACCAATTTAAGGGGACTTCCTATAAACATGGCAAAAGAAATTTTGTTCTCACGTGTACAAAGTAATTTTAGTTTTAGGGTTAAGACTTTTATGTAGGGTCAGGGTTAGGGTTAGGCATTTAGTTGTGATGGTTCAAGTTAGAGTAAGGGGCTAAAGCTAAGGGGTTTAAATTGCTTGCAAAGACTAAAACATTATGAGTATATGTCCGTGCATGTGTGCAAGCTGGTACCTGTTGCCGTTCCCACTGAGAGGACTTATACAGTCGAGTAATCCTGAGACATCTAAAAAAATCCAGAATCACTTCAGTTTCAGGTTCTGATGTTATTTAATAGTAAAACATGCACACAGAAAGCAAACTAATGATGGAGATATGTTGTTAGAAATGTTAATTTGCTTTATTGACAAACCTGTTAGGTCAATAGGTTGTACTGGCTTGACAAAATCAGGCTTCTTCACCTCAAACCAGTCCAACAGCTCAGACATGAAGCTCATGATGTTCAGCTGAAGAAAAAGAACATGTTAGGTGACCATGACGTTCATGCACATCTGAGCATATAATCCAGGATCAATCCAGGAACAATAACATTTATGACTTTGGCTTAATATGTAATTAAAAGGCTTATAGACCCAAGTGTTCAACAAAATATAATATAGAAATCTTTTGAGCAATGACCTTTGTAAACATTTTGCTTGCACTGCCACCTTGTGTCTGCTCTGTAATAAGCCTTCATCCTTCACAGAGTACTCTTAGGCCCTGATCTATTAACGCTTTGCGTGTACTAAAACAGGTGTAGACGGCTTTGCTCCGCTAAAATCGGCCCAAGCTTATCTATCAAAGCCGCAAACATGGAACTGCGTCAGTTATCCTGGCAAAACTGCGCCGCTCTCCACTTTGCGTTTCTGAAGCTACTGCATATGCATTATGGGCGTTCCGGCCAGAAAGTGCACATTAGTGGGAGGAGACTATGCAAATAAATCTGGTTTGCGCAGCAGTGGGATTCATGTAGCCCGCAAATAGTTTGCGGTGTTTATGTTTGCTCTGAAAATAGCGTTTCTGAAAAGCAGGTGCTAATTGGCACAACAGTATACGCGCAATGGCTGCAGTAATAATTTTAAGGAGGAGGCACAGACACCATGAAAGGCGACTAAGATAATGCATTTTTTTCTATTATATTAATATATTTAGAATGCCAGAGAAGAGGATTGTGGAGACGATCCAGCGTTGCAATATTAGAATTGCTGGATAAGTTTAAAGACTTTATCATGCCTGTCTTTTATTATTATTATTATTATTTCTTTATAGCTTTTAAACCTTTATTATTTCTTATTTGTTCCTTGCATGTTTTTATATGTACAATACCTTGGTTCCTAAAGGTTGTTGTTAGTGTGCCTTATAAATAAATTGAACTTGAATATGAAACTATATTGCAGCATTTCTGGTGACATTTAGATTTTTTTCCTCGACTTCCGCAATATTTTTATTTGTCTCCTTTATTTGTCTCAACTTCTATCGGATAAAAGTTAATTTTGCGTTTGCGGTTTCCTTGCTCTCCAGAACCTTACATGACAGAGCAAACAGCGCCGCTAAATCCTCATTTAAATACTGCTGTTTGCTCCGCAAATGATAACAGGAGCAGTCTTAATAGATCAGGCGCTAATCGTAGAAACATAACCAGAGCAAAACTGCGCAGCAAATGTTAAATAGCGCAGCAGTTTTGCCCTCGTCATAACTCAGCCCCTTAGAGTACAACAAATTCTCCCCACCAAGCTGTAACTCCTAATATGGTTATTCGGTGTCCAACCACTCATCCCACAGACATCAGTGCAAGACTATTTTTTTCCCTGCAGTGAGTAAAGTCCATAGTGTCTTGTTTTAAACCCTTATCAACACTATTTTTACATGCATATGGAAATATTTCTGTATGAACCAACAGTGGATTAATGTCATTAATCAAAGATGCTTATGCCTACATGCAGAGCCGGAGGAGCGTAGAGCAGGTCCTCCACTGCGAGGGGGCAGCAGCTCTGTAAATTGCTCTCACAAAACTCTTTGATGAGCTGCAGGTTGTAGACACTGTCAGCCACCGACATAGTGTCCTTCAGACACACATCTGGAAGAAACAGAGTAACAGATAAAATAATAAGCAGTTTTTAACATCAATGAGCATATCTGCAGGTTTGTTAATAGTTATCAAGTAAATTTGCAGACATTTTAAGCAGATAAGTTTACTAAATTTATGTTTTCTAAATCTGCAGGACATGCAAGTGAGGAATGAATACTAAAAGAAAAAGGCCAACATATTATATCGATTTAGAACTAATGTGAGTTGCAAAAAATTCTTTATTCATGACACCTGATTAAAAAAATTTTTTTTAAATGATGGTTCATCATTTAAGCTGTATATCTGTTCTTTCGAGTAATGTATTGTCAGGGTCCATGTACCCTCTAGAGGCAGCAAGCTGGGGCAGTAGTAGTGCAATACAGCAGCTATTGCGCAGCCATTAGACAGATCTTTGACCGCAGAGACCAGAGGGAATGTAGGAGTCAGCTTGGACTGCACTTTGTCCTTCCTATAGCGGATCTGGAGAAGAAAAGATGGGGAAGGAGGAGAGAAGTGAGACAGGGAGATTATTAAAGGAGAAAGTTTGCACTTAAAAAAAAGATAATGAGATAGGCAGACAAATAAATAAATAAATATGCATATATGAAAATAGACCAAAGAACTATATATAAAGGTTGTGTTTAACATAACTTATTAGACTCAAGGTGGCAAAGGGAATATAAAAAACAGCTAGGATTGTCTTTTAGTAGAACAAGAAATCAAAGCCATGACTCAAACTGTGAAGCCAGCCAAATTGCAGAAAGAAGAAATCCAGCAAAAACAAAGCACAAGACCAGTTATGCCTCAATTAGTAAATATTTGCACACATACACACACCCACCAATGTGCAGCGCAAAACTTGAAAAAGAAAAGAGAAAGATGCAATGAAAAGAAGGCTATGGGTAGAAAAATATGTGAAAATAAGGATAGTTGTCGTCTGGTGTCCATGCAGCAGAAACAGGAACTTGTGAGTCCTCACTTCTGAACAGTGAAAGAAAAAAAAATAAATAAAAACCTACAAAAATCACATGGAAAAAGTAAATTCTAACTGCTTGGATGCTGTACTGCCATTTGACATCCGGTGAGTTAAAACACATCCAAAAACAAAGCAGACGGTTTATGTCATTAAGTGCATCTTATGCTGCTACAGCCATGCTGGAGGAGGGCAAAGATGGCCAATTCAGAACCAAGCATCCAGTGTGTTCTGCCTCCTTTAACATGGCGTTGTAACACAAATTCTAAGTGTTGATAAACTATGTTAAAAAGCTGATGAGCTTGAATTGTGCTGATTAGATTCCAGTCAGTCAGTCAGTCTATGTTGGTCATCAGGGTGGGCGAGGTGTGGCAATTGATTGGTGGGTCAATCTGTTAGCCGAATGCATTTCTACAGGAAACGAGGAGGGCGAAGGGGTGAGAAAAGAGCGAGATGTTATACGTTACCACTGGTGGCTTATTCCCCGACTCCTTCAAACAAAAAGCGATAGCATGCTGGATGGGGGATGGCAGAGAGAGGGAAACAGGCATAAATGACAAGGGAGCCGATCATCAAGGGAACTGCCACACCACAAAGTCACATGGCTCTGCTCGGGAAAAGAGGAGCAACGGAGGAGGAAGAGGAAGAGGAGAGGAAGGGAACAATTAAAGGAGGCACATAGGTCTTTTGATAACCATTTGGAAGAAAATCAGAAAACATTTCACCTCTGTCTGTTCCTCTCCAACATCCCCTTCTCCCCTTTTTTACTGATTGCTTATTTTGAGAAGAAACTGATGACCGAATGTAACAAAGTCAGAAACCTCAGTAAAAACATCATTTAATAACAATGCTATGAGACAAATGAGAAATTTTGCTTCGTTTATAAGCTCAGGAGAAAGTAACAGAAAAAAAAACAAAAAAAAAAACAACTCACCTTCCTACTAAAAGCTACTTTTCACAGAGAGATAGATCAGATGTCTTTTTGGCATTTCCAGCAGGCACAATGTCAGCCATAGCAGACAGACAGAGAAAAGAAAAAAAAGAGAGGGGTACACTTACGGGGACTAGTTTCCAGTACCAGCGGTTGGAATGACACTGCCAGAGAGTGAGGAGTGACAAAGGCAAACCAGGGAAGACAAGAGAGAATCAGACCAAAGCTGATGTTAGAAGCTGCAGCATTGATTTTCTGTAAAGCAGCAGTGAGACACAGCTGCTTTACAGAAAATCATCATATATGTGAGCATGCTTGTCTTTTTAGGCTTTGCATTAGATTCGTGATAAAAGATAAGATAAGATAAGATAAGATAAGATAAGATAAGATAAGATAAGATAAGATTCTGAGTTGGGAGTTCAGTTGCTACAGTTAAGATGACTAAAATGGGAAAATTATGTATTTGACAAATGTTTTTTTTTTTTTTTTACCGTTTCTTGAACTGGCTGCAGGTCTGTAGATGTCTGTGACTTGGAGGGCTCTTCTTCTTCTGTGCTTTCTCTCAATATCTGGTTCAACTGACAATACAGGACAAATATTGTGTCAGGAAAAATATCGCACAGAGCTTTTTTTTAAGAAACTACTAAGGAAACTCAATTTAATGTAAGCCCTGTTTAGTGTCAGAACATCCACATTGTCCTACATTAAAAGTATGAATCCATGTCAAACTCATATATGAAGAAAAGATGGAGGGAATTCATTTAAATAAATTTCATTTATTTATTTTTATTTCATTTAAAGTAGTATGTCCATTTTGCATTTACCTTCAGTTAGAATCAGCTTTATTGTCAAATTTTGTAGTCCTGACAGAAGACAGCTAATTAAATATGGATTTTGCTACAACAGCCAACAAATCTTTAAACATTGATGCTTTACTTGCGCTCCCACAGCCTGGTAGCAGAGACAATTTATACAATCACCACATTTTCAATGTAGGAGCCCAAAACTAATGTCACTAAACATGAAATATGTTCAAAATCTGAATTTCAATCGTATCGTAATCGTAATCTTAATAGTATACGGGACAAAAGGCCAAAAACTACTCTGTACAAACATGTCTGAAGGGTTCTGATGACAGATTTCAGTCACGTGTTGTATTCAGGTTTGTTGTATTCAGGTTTTATTCATGATTTCTCTGGCCTTTTCATAAACATATGGTAAATGGTCTGTACTTATATAGCACTTTTATCCAAACGTTTTACATGTACGTCACATTCACCCATTCACACACTGATGGTGGAAGCTGCCATGCAAGGGCTAACCACGACTCATCAGGAGCAATTAGGGGTTTGGTGTCTTGCTCAGGGACACCTTGACATGAGCTCGACTGGGCCGGGATCAAACCGGCAACCCTTGGGCTACAGGACGACCACTCTACCCACTGAGCCTTATATGCCGCCCCTCACAAATATATGTTGTGACTGTAAAAGTAATATCAATAAACCCATAGTGAGAATACTTTTTGTGACACTTTTATAGCCTCTAATAAAAACACATTAAAATAAGATTAATATGAGGATTTGAGTCTTTAAAAAATTCAAATCCTCCCTAAAATTATATTGAGATTATGGCAACTAAAGCTGTTGATGTGTGTTTATGACGTCTGAGCCTAAAACCAGTGACAGAAGCTACCAAGTGAGAGTGACATTAGCAGAGATGCCTGGTCGGTTTTGTGGCCTCACCCTGTTGACCCAGAAGAGCAGAGCATTCTCCCATGGAGTCCCGGTACCCATCTGCTCCACCTCCGCTGCCATCTTCACACAGCCTACTGTCTCCTTGGCAGCCAGTGACATCAGCGAGTCGATGAGAGCGAGATGGGCTTTCTGTGCCAGAGACAAAGATAGTTTAGGAAACTTAGCAGCACTGGAAATAACAGTTTGAACGTACTGGTTCCTCATTATTTAGGTGTAAGTCTGTATTAAGAGACTCTAGTTAGTCCTACATTTTAAATGGGATATAGTACTTCATACACTAAATTAATCTGACATTTAGAACCTCACATGACAATTTACAATGCTCTAAAAAAGAAGAACATCCAAAATCAGATTCAACATCTATAAAAAAGCATAGCTTTCTTTCTTTCTTTCTTTGTATATTTCCCTAGCTCCCTCCTTAAGTTCTTCTACTTCCTATCATTCTTCCTTGAATGAATGCAAAGTGATGGAACTTTTGGTGTTATTTCTGCCACAATCAACTGGGCAGGCACTAAAAACCCAGTATGGACCACATACACGGTCTTATACACACACCGTCTTGATGGGGTTGTTGCTAAGGTCCTCTTCTGTGACATCTGAATCCTGGACCTTTGGGGTGAAACCTTTCTTAATGAGGAACTGAAGCAGGGCTGAGTTGTCGGCCAGGGACTCCTGCGACGCCGGCAGAGAGACCCCATGCGCCTGAGCCAGCAGGGCCTGAGCTCGACAGTAGATCTCTGGAGAAAGAAGCAGCTTCAAGACGGACGGCTTGAGGTGCTCTTGTTCATATTGGTCCTTGTACAGTGGCTCTCGGAGCTCTACAGGAACGTTTTCTGAAAATGAAAATATGGCCCCAATGAGCTGCAGTTCTACAAATTCAGTAGCTATTATAGGCCTTTAATTTTTTCCAACTTCTATTAACATTTTTGTTGGGCCCAATACACACTGCAAAACAAATGGCCTCACCATCATCTGCTGTGCTTGTGCAGTACAAATTCATAATTCATAGTGATCTGAGGCTGAGGTGCTGTAAAGGGCAAAGATTATATCTGCTAAGCATTAGCTTGGAAACATCATGGATGCTGTTAGCATGCTGAGGTAAGAAGAGAGCCTATTATTTATGTTTTTGTAATTAAAAGCTGAAGAAAGTTAATGGCAAGTTGAATGAGAACACTAAATCACTGTTTACAACCTGAGATAAATACAGAACATAAGTACTAATCTATTCATCTACTAAAGGACATTACTTTGAGGTGCATGAAAGGGAAAACGTGAAGCAGCTTTTTAGTACTTTTGCAAAATGTCTGACCCTCCTGCTGACATAACAAAAAATGAATGTTCTGCTGCATTGTTCTCAAAGAAAGAAATCCTTGGTATAATCCTACGGCAAAAAAAAAAATGCTTTGTCAAGGAACTGCACCCATTAGAAAAGGTTGTCATGCAGGCAGCAGTGCAGAGACTGCAGTCCTACTATATTCTACATAAATGAAGTAACTTCTGAGTAAACCTGGAGGCGTTTTTCCACAATGGAAATTGACAGTCGGGGACACAGTCTGACTGCAGAGGAAGATAACGTCATCATCTGCATGAACAACTCAGTTTGGTTTTATGGACAAGAGTGTGTGCATGCCAAGTTATCTCAGACGAGTATGAGTGGGTCATTCATAGACTTCCATGCACTGTGGACTCAAACACACACTTCTACACTTGACCCATATTCCTACTCTGGATAATCCTGAAAATTGGAAAATGACTTTGTAAAGGAAATATCAGAGCCTGCATCTCTTCCACCTCACTTTGCAGTCTTCATTCCTTTTGATATTATATGTCTGCTGCTTTAGTGCAACTACGATGAACAATGGAGGATACAAGTGTTTTTATTTTCTTTCTCTCTATAAGCCTCTGCTAAAAGGCTTTCTTATGTAACTTTATCCTCCCGTCCTCTGCCCCTTTTCTGTGTTGTTCTGAGAGGAGAAAATATGTCCATGTTGCTACATCAACAAGAGTTTAACCACATACTGCACTGTTGTGTGACACACACTGCTTAGAGTTGAATTCTTGCCTTACACACTCTACTGCGTTAGGGGGGATGTAGGATTGCCGTCACTATGGAAACGGGGCAAATGGAAAGCAGCCATTTGTCCCAATCACAGCAGAAGCAATGAGACAGGACTGCAGAGCAGGAACGGGAACCAATGAAACAACTCAATATAATGGTAATTCTGTTGGGAAAAGACAGAACCAGGCCTGTAAGTTTAAACACCACGGAGAAGATACACTGGATGGATGTTATGATCAAGTTATGATCATGCTATGATCTTATAGTTAGGGGTGGTTAGCCATCTCTCTGTTATGCTGACACAGGCTAAGGGTTAGGCTTAGACTGCTGAGAGACGTTCAGTGATGCATTGAGCATTTCCTTTTAATCTCTCTGCTCCGTATATATATCTAACAATATAATATAATGACACTCATTCAACTCTCGCTCTTTTAGACTGTTCAGATAGTTACATTCATTAGCATCACTGTGGTTGCATCTGCTGATCTAATGAAACTTGAAGGTCAGTTTACAACTCACATTCATAATGTTTTTATCCTTATCTGTCCTACAGCTGAGCTGAAGGAAATTTCATTTTTGGTGCTCACAACATTGAAAATATTTTTAATATTTGGTGCATAATAATACTTGATACTTAATACTTAATGTAAAACAATAAGTTTTGGGATAAATATCTGTCAGTTGTATGGAGCTTTATCATGGTTTTTGGCACATATTTTTCCTTGTGTTGCACATACCAACAGATCATTTAAAAAACGCTGAAGGCACATTCCCACCAGCCATTTTTGATTCCAATCTTAGGCCGTTTACAGGGAGGGTCTGCTTCATTTGGAGAATTGCAAATGTGCAAATTAACTGAGCGTTGCACCAAAGAATGGGGAGCTTACAAACGTGGGTCTTGGTCTACTTCAAGTAGACCAATTCCAGAAATCAAACTTCTAAGCAAAGTGCATTATGGATTCAGCTCACAGAATAGTGGGTAAACGGAGCCAAAACATAAGCATGTATGAAGAGAAATGTCTCGCAGTCAAATGTGGGAAAATTCAGTAAAAGTTTTAATAGAAATATGATCAACCCACGAGCGCGACCTGATGCAGCTTCATATTTAGCTTTTAGTGGTAGAAACCGAAATTGTAGTGCATTAACCAAGATGAACGAGTTTTTTTCTTCATCGTATGTCTCGTCTTCGCCATCAGTAATTCTCGGTGCAGCACCGGCTCTGGTGGACTGGGAATTCGCTTGAGTAGTGCAGCTGGAACGCAAACTCGTCCCGAAATAATGTTGCATGTAGAATTTCAAGCAAAATAATTATTTAGCTTACAGGGGGAAAAACACATAACTGGCACCATATATACCCTCAAATTTCTGCTTACAACTGACTTGGAAAAACTGAATATTCTCAACAACAATAGGAAAACTGTTATGGATGAAGCTAAATATAGAAAGAAGTCACACTTTGGTTGAAAAAAATCCTTGCAGCAGCAGAAATGTGTGTGGTAAATTAATACCACTTGTGACAATTTTTTTTCAGATTTTCAATTAAAATTCACCCAGTTGGCATTTTCCAGTTAACAGTTAGCAAAACCTCCCAAATGAAAGAGTTTCAGCTCATCTCCCCCTCTGTGTGACTGGCACAACAGACTGGGAATTCTGTCTGGAACCATTACTAACAGCAAAATGTGTGGGTTAAGAGTACACATGCAACATTTCTGTTGCAGTGTTGGATGCAGTTTGACATCATTGTGTTAGTCAGCAGAGTCTGAACCCTGACACATACAAGTGACGTTGTAGGGTCATAGCAGATTAGCAAATTGACAACAATTCAGGTAAAAATAAATTCTTATATCTAATGTGAATATTGGAGAACCTTGCTTATTGCAGATTCAATGAAACTGGGGTTTTGATGTTAGCTCTGAAAAGCTGAGCATGTGATAAACAAATGGTCATAACATAAAGGTTTGATTGTTCATTCTAAATATAATCAATAACTGGAGCCCCAAGAGGAAACACCTAGAAGTATGATGTCATCCTAATCCAACACATCCCTAAACAACACAAAGACATCAGATGAGGCTAAACAATTTTATCACCCAAATATTGAAATGCATCAAGCCCTTAAGTATCATAAGTGCAATTAAATGGGATTACAGTTTATTAATTATGTGTTTAATCTGTCCACCTTGTTCTGACTCCTACTTAGATTAAGGAGATTATTCAGCCCATACAGAAAACTGATCAGCTCCCCTTGCACCTCCTAAATGTCTTTCTAATAATAATAATAATAATAATAATAATAATACTCCATTGTCCTATAGAACCCACTGTGTCACCTTCACTATACTGCCACGCGCTAAAGCACCGCGTGCGTGCGTAACACTGACACAAATATTATATGGCCCTGACCCATTTACAACCACCCCAAACATACGCTCTCAATGCATCTTCGCCAAAACCTGCGCCAGACAAAGACTTGCACAGCTACAAGCAATAAGTCCGTTTTTGCCCTGGTTAACTGTCCCTCCACAGGCCTGACGTAGCCCGGCTCTGACAAAAGGCTTTGTTGCATTGCAGCGTTGACAACCCTCCCCTCCTCATCTTCATGCATCACGCACTACTGAGGAAATTCCTTTTGACAAGCCTCAAAGTTGCAGCAAATAATTGGCTGAACCCCCCCGCTCTGTTTAAGACACCATACAGTATTTAGCTGCACGCCCAGGGGGCGATGCGCAGGTTTTACTGTAGGAGCATCAGGGCAGCGGCTGATAAGGATGGATGCTGATGCAAGGATGCCCGAGGTTCCCGTAGATGCCAAATAAGAAATCAAGTCTACAATTGGGAGCACCATATATAGCAGGATAAATAATTGAGCGCCCCACCCATGCGAGCGGCGCCTCGGTGATGAGAGGACTGGGTCTACCTGCGGAGCCGTATGACTTCGACAGCAGCCATCGAACGCTGGCGCAGATCTTGGCCCGGTTAAAGTCGTACTGGTCCAGGGGTTTGATCTCCGGGACCGAGAAGTTCTTCGTGACGCTGGGAGAGTCCACCATGGCCGCGCTCTGCCGCACGGAAGACACGGAGGCAGCAGCAGCGGGACGCACCGGGAAAATGTGGAGGAGGGATGGAGGAGGAGGAGGAAGAGGAGAGAGAAGGAGGAGGACCATGTGATGAAGGCACTGGTTAAAAGGGATTTCAAATAAGCTACACAAATAACAACAAAATATTAATAAAGCTCATAATGTATGATGAAAATACATTTATACGCTTGTAGCAACATGAATCAGTAAAAAGGATATCCTGTGCCCACGATCCGGCCCCACGCCCACCTACACGTCACATGTCGCTTTAAATGCTTATTTTTTTATTGGCTCGGTAGTTATAGGCCTCAAACAAATCCTTTCACAAACGCAAATGTAGGGAGATAACAGACTTCTGTGAGGATTTTGAAGCATGTTGGCCTGAGGGGGACGTCTGTACTATTGCCCAACTTCTCCACGTGGAGGTGCCCTCGAGCAAGGCACTGTCCTCCGGTCGTAACGAGTGTGTCAAGTCACTTGTACATATTATGTAAGGCTGTAATATGGATAGACAAGTTTCATTACACCATGGCTTTGTCATGAAAAGTCAACATCATCACTAAAATTGTATTAATTATATTAGACAGGGTCACTTTCTCATTATTTAACTTGTTCTCAAAACGTTTAGTCTATTTACTTTAAGGATTTGAGTTAGGTCAAATAATTAAGAAAAAAGGAGTCCCTGAATAGAAGTGACTTGCAGAACCCCATCTGTTTTTCAGTGGACAAAATTTCTGAAAGATACAAAAAAGATGCAAATGATTCAGATACTTATTTGGTTATTTAAATCCCCTTCTGCCCACACAACTGCCCCAGTTCTTGGTGGAACATTCCACAATATGTTGGAAACATTCCTTACAGACTTGGTCCGTATTGACATGATAGCACCACACATCATATGTTGTTTATGCCAAATTCTCACCCTATCATCTGAATATTGCAGATGATATTAAGACTCATCAGTTAAGGCAACATTTTTCTAGTCTTCTTTTGTACATCTTTTTGGAACCTATGTAAATTGCAGACTTAGTTTCCTGTTGACAAGAATGGCACCTAGTTTTCTGCTGCCCATCTGCTTCAAGGTTAGACATGTGTTCAGAGGTGGTATTTTGCATATCTTCATTACAACCAGCGATTATTTAGAATAGAATTATAAAAAAATAAGAAACCTAGTCCCTCAGTGGGGGACACTGCTTTGTTGCAACAGTACATGTGTAGTAAGCTGAAGCACACTGGGGATATCAAAATGAACACGCACACACACACACACAAATAATAAGTAATAACATGTACAGTATATGGTCTGACTGGATGAGTATGTACAGTTTATAAATATGTACATAAACATGTATATAAATATTTAAACACAGTTTACATGTATTCATTGTAAAGCCTGACAGCTGCAGGGTTGACAGACCTGCGTTATCTCCCCTTTGCACAGTGAGGATGGATCAGTCTAACTCTGAAGCTGCTCTCCAGAGCAGACAGGGCGTCCTGTAGGGGTTGTGACTCGTGGTCCAGCATGGATGTCGGCTTTGCCAGGACTCTTTTGTCACCTCCCTCGTGCACTGAGTCTAGAGAACAGCCCAGGACAGAGCTGGACTTCCTGATGATGTCCAGCTTCTTCCTCTCCATCTCTGTGATGCTGCTGCTCCAGCAGACCGTACAGCATGGCTGATGCCACCACGGAGTCAAAGAAGGTCCTCAGGAGTGCTCCCTTCACTCCAAAAGACTGCAGTCTCTTTAGAAGATAGAGCCTGCTCTGACCCTTCCTGTACAGTGCGTCCTTGTTGTGAGTCCAGTCCAGTTTATTGTTTAGGTAAACATCCAGGTACTTATAAGAGTCCACTCTCTCAATGTCCTGGATGTTCACCGGTGAGGGGACAGCAGGCCGGCGTCTGCAATAAATCAATCACCATCACCTTGGTTTTCCTCCCGTTGATCAGGAGGTGGTTTTACTGACACCTATCCACAAAGTTCTGTGTCAGTCCTTTGTACTCCAAGTTGTCCTCCTAAGTGATCAGTCCGACAATCACAGAGTCATCTGAGAACTTCTGCAGAACACAGCTGTCCATGTTGCGTCTGAAGTCTGCAAGTCTGCAGTGAAAAGGTGATGAGAAACGGGGCCAAGACCTGGGAGACACCTACGCTGCAGGTCAGCAGGTCAGACACACAGTCCCAGGCTCTCACAAACTGGGGCCGATTTGTGAGATAATGCAGGATCCACTCTGCCAGATGAAGGTCCACCCCAACCTTCTAACGGTTGGCTTTCAGAAGAACCGGCTAGATGGTGTTGAAGGCACTGGAGAACTAAAAATAACACAATTATCTCAATGCTGCCGGGCTTCTCCAGGAGAGCCAGAGCATGGTGTAGCAAGAAGGAAGATAGCAGCGTCTTCCACTCCAATGCCAGGCTGGTAGGCGAACTATGGAGGGTCCCACTGTGTAGCAAAGGGTGATGGGTGCTATGGCATTTTGACGCCTGAGATAGTTTTCAGGCTTCTCCACACCCCACTGATGTTCTATTCCTCTATCTTCCTCTTGTAACTGGCTTTCCCTTCTCTGATCTTTCAGATGTACTGTGCATATGTTGACAGAACAGATGATGGAGAGGCGTGATTGAAGTTCCCAGAGATGAGGAAGAGGACCTGTGGGTGATATGTCTGTAGCCTGCTGGTGACCGAGAGCAGGGTGTCAAAGGCTACATCCACATTAGCAGAAGGGGGCGCTTGAGTTAGTGTTGACTTTCTGTCATCTTTAACCAGCCTGTCCATTCTTGTCTGACCTCAAAAAAGCATTTTCATCCTGAAAACTGCTGCTCACTGGATTCTTTTCTCTTTTTGGACCATTCTCTGGATGGTTTTGTGTGAAAATCCCAGTAGATCAATAGATCCGCTTTCTACCTCTCATTCTAATACTCAGTTTAAATTTCTACAAGTCATCTTCACCATGTCTACATGCCTAAACGCTTTCAGGTGCCACCTATACACACACACACACACACACAACTAAGATAGTCTTCTTTTTTGTTTGTTTGTTTGTTTTTGTACCTCTTCTATGGTTTATGTCTCATATTAACCATTTTCTATCTTTTTATGAATAGCAAGTAGCACTTGAGGTCATTTTATGAATCAAAATAATAATTCACTTCACTTTCATGTTAATATTTCACATTCAGAAATAAAATAAACATCCACTTATTGAGCGTTACGATTCAAGATATGTACATTTACTTAAAACCAAAGCTAAAAAAATATGTTTTTGTTGCAATCCAACTTAAGAGGCTGATCCTGATTAGCACGAGAAATTTAAAGAATTTTAAACATGAATAAAAACTAATCTGATGAGCAGAATTTTAATGACTGCTTTGATGATCAAGTAGAAAAATCTGTCGTAGAGAGGGTAATGTTATAGGAATTAAAGAACGAGTCACACGTAGTTGATCAACAAACAAAAGGCTGTTTTTATACCATTAAAATGTTCAAAACTTAGTAAGCACGAGGTAAACAGTTAATGTTTCATTTATTAGGTGCAAATAAATCCCATCAACATCATCATTTCCAAGTATTTCACACACCGAGCTGTTAGTTCACCTCAAGCAAAAATCTAACATAACCAGACAGCGGTTCTGCAGTAAACCCTCCTGTCACCAAGTTCATGAGATTAACTGGTGTGAAAGAAATTTTGCTGCATATGTTAATCACTTATATATACTCATATAATAATCACATGTATATTCAGTTTTCTCTATTAATTTATTATTGTTAATCCATTCACTTGTACATTTTTATATTGTGTTCTCATTCTACAGAATACTGAAGATACAGTTTTCATTGTGTGTGTGTGTGTGAGGTCAGACTGACCACTTTCTTCCCAGAACTCTGATATGGCAGAGTTGAGACTGGTTTTCGACATGCTAGATAGCAATAGTTGTTTGGGATATCAGCTTGTTGTGGTATGTGGGCTTTGTCTGAAAACTGGAAGAAAGTGGCGCCACTAAGTCTTCTATTCCTCATTTATTATTTTACTGTTTGACCTTCAGCTGGGGACCAGCTGAATAAAACAGCTTCTCTCTGATGAATCCTTGGAGTCTCTCCCGACTCCATGCGAGTCGGGACGACCACTCTCTTTACTTGCAAGTAATTCTTTATTCAATACTTCTCCTGTAAATAAACCTTATATACTTTTACTCATTCCGGATTCTTGGTAATTTTTCTACAATTGGCGTTGTCGGCAGGATTTCGCGAGTGACCAGGGGGACCCAAAGACGGTGTCTGACCGACCCGAACCTGATTTTCAGGCGTTGTTTTTGAAAGGGGGACCCTCGTTTGGTTCTCTGGAAGTCATCGTCGAAATCAACAAACTCAAAATATAGTCTGAAAGATAAGTCTGGTGAGTTAAAAGTACTTTGTTTAATTAAGTTGTGAAGCTGGTTTGGAGACAGAGGGGTCTGTTTGGGCTTGTGAGAGTCTGAACCACGTGGGCGTACGTGGTGTTAGCTGTGGGAGACAGGCCTCTTTTTCTACAACACTGGGTCAACGGATCATAACTGGGTTATGTAGTTTGTGGTGGCATTGTGCACTATAGGCTCTGTTATACATCTTTACCACAGCTTAACAAAAAACGTTTCTCTGATTGGCCATTTTGTATCTTTTTATGAATAGCAAGTAGCACTTGAGGCCATTTTATGAATCAAAATGGTCTTTTTAATGTCTTTATTGCCATTTTTTGTCTCATTTAACATCTTTCTCATGGTTTGTACCAAGAGAGTCTGGTGTATGACAATGATTTTGACTCTAGTTTTGGGACATGTGACACCATAGTTGTATAACCAGGTTGTTTTCCTATTAACACAATGTAATACTGAACCACCAAAACTGTTATTTCGGCTGATATAGAGTCCCCTTTTTACAGTAATATTATTTATTTGACAAACAAATGCCTGTTTTAATTTTTAGTCACATTCTTGATATTCCCTCCAGCTGATGAGAATGCATTGATAGGCCCAGACCTTCTTTACAGACATGCTATATACTTGACAAGAACCTAATATCTCTGCTTTACTACTACAGCTGTCTATATGGCTGTATAATAAATCTAAAGACTGTTCAGAGCCCATAGAAAACAATTAATTCTACAGAGCAGGTCTGAAGAATTGAAAGCCAATTATAAAGTCCATTTCAAAAGACAAGCTTGCTCTGTGCCTTCCAAAGAGGAGTAGCAAAAACAGCATCAGCCTCGGAGAATGTCACAGAACCAGTTCATTCTTCCAGTTGGTGCTTTTTGTGAATAACATGTGACTGCATAGTGAGAGAAAAAGGGGGAAGTTTCTTCGTTGATCTGTCAGATACAGGGCAGGTAGTGAAACTAGTATCTAATCTGCTTCTTCAGGTACTTCCTGTGATAGTAAATGTAAGAATAGATTCACTGACTTTCAGCTTAAACCTGAGCACAGAGGGCACAAAAACACTGTTACGCTGACTGCAAAGACTTGAGGAGAGTAAGTACCTTTATCTGTATGTAGGTGTGTGGCTTGTTTACGTTAAACTTCAAGAGCCTCATTTTCTTTACATAGCATTGTTTTCTTTTAAACACGTTAAAGGCTATATTAAGACTTTACTCTGTAGCTGTATCTAGTAATTGTGCTGATAAAGATATGTTTACTCATTGATATCAACATTTCCTCTCCTAACTGCACCAACACTGAATAGCCTATATCCACAGTTAAGCTTCTGTAGCTGTTTCACTTGTATGCTTTCATTTAAGTAGATTTAACATTTAATGCACTGGTGGGTTTCTTGACTAAATGTAACGAACGTCTTTATAACTCTGGTCTGAGTTTTGGATCTTCGCATACTGTATACCTGTATGTAAAAGAGAAAAGAGGCAACAACATCCAAACTTTAGGAGCAAAAGAGTAAGTAATTGTGAGATTTAATCATCAGCTTGAAGGACTTTTTTTTTCTTTAATATTTTCCACAACTGCTTTTCAGAAACTTGAGTAATGTTTATATGAAATTTTTAAATAAAATTGTACAAGTCATGAAAACATATCTCCTGCTCCCTCTGAGATTTTCAGTCTTGGCCGATAAAAATGAATAAACTGGTTCATGAATTAATGTTTCTTCCTCCTTTAGATTAACGGGCTATGGGTGGATCCTCCATGAAGAGTGTCTTCTTTTGGAAAAAGAAGAAATCACCTCTTCAAAAAGCCTTTAGCCAAGTGAAGAGCAAACTACCCCAAAGGAAAAGCAAGAGCATTCTGGAGAAACTCAATTCAAACAAACGGAAGAAGGACAATCATTTCAAGAAGAGATTCTCACTGACAAAAGACAAGAAAGACAAGAAAGCGTCAACACCGCTGAAGAGGCTCTCCCTTGCTAACATAAGGAGGGACTCCTTGCAAAATGCCTCAGCAGGAAGGAAGGAAAAGGACAGAGGGGGGTTGGGCCAAGTCAGAGAGCAGATAAAAAATACATTTTCTAAAAAAGACAAAGAGCTCAGTGCTCCAACAGAAGTTCTGCCATCACCTGCGAATCCAAACACAGAAAACGAGGATAAAATGTCTAAAAAGAAGCTGAAAAATATCATGAAATTAGCCTTTAAACGGGACCCAAATGAGAAAACAAGCTTGGAGCAGAAGACAGAATAAAGACTGGTGAACAAACTAAAGCAGAGTCACCAACACACGTGATCTTAAAACTGTTTAATGACATTTACAGCGACTTAAAACCAGTATGTTTCCTACAGTTTACACAAAGATGTAAATTTTACTTGATATTGACATTAAAAAGTTGGGCTGTATTTACTACCATTCTCCATTACTATCTTGTCCTGGTTGCTCCCTTCTGCTTAAGAAAAATGTACCAATAAATAGAGTTAAAAACTAAAAACAACTTTTCTGTTTGATATCCTTTTATATGGAATTGCCTTTGGCTCATCTGGCTGATTACATCAAATACTAAATACAATGGAAACCATCAGATCATCATAAATACAATTTTATAATAGAAGCAATTTAAAGAGAAATATTGTGCATAATTCTAGCACAATTTACAGTGTGCAGCAAAAAATAATAAAAAAAAACAAAAAAAAATATTGAGCAAGGTAAGCTTTAATTATAAAAAAATAAAAACAAAACAAAAAAAAAATAAATAAATAAATGGCAGCATTACAAACCAGTGTATTCACGTTCATATTCAGAAATAAACATCCACTTATTGAAGGTTAAGAAGTTATGATACAAAATATGTACATCTACTTAAAACATAAGAAAATCTAAATATTTTTGTTGCAATCCAACTTAAGAGGCTGATCCTGATTAGCACGAGAAATTTAAAGAATTTTAAACATGAATAAAAACTAATTTGATGAGCAGAGTTTTAATGACTGCTTTGATGATCAAGTAGAAAAATCTGTTGTAGAGTGGGTAATGTTATGGGAATTAAAGAACGAGTCACATATAGTTGATCAACAAACAATAGGCTGTTTTTACACCAATAAAATGTTCACAACTTAGTAAGCATGAGGTAAACAGTTAATGTCTCATTTATTAGGTGCGAATAAATCCCATCAACATCATCATTTCCAAGCATTTCACACACCGAGCTGTTAGTTCACCTTTAGCAAAAATCTAACACAATCTTTTGCACTATAGGCTGTTATACATCTTTACCACAGCTTCACTAAAGGCTTCTCTGATCAAAGTTTAAAGCAATATCAGCAAAAACTGATTAATGGAAGAGTATTTGAACTTGTTTTATTACATTAACAGCTAAATTATTTTGAGCTCAGTTCACCTGACAAAACTGACAACCTATAGCACTTGTATACACATGGCGTGCCAGGGCTTATTAGCCATTTACATTCCACATAACATGCTTTGTAACCGGCTACATATTTTTAGTCATTTCTTCTGTTCACTGTCAACGTCTTCCAGATGTTCCTGTGACAGCATCTCAACATTGAGTCAGTGTCTTAAACAGTTCCTCATGTTCAGTAAAAGGGCAAGTAGTTAGAGAGGGGGGGGATGCCTCCTTACATCTGCTGACAGGGCTGTTAACAGTACCAACTAGTACTGAAAGTCAGTTCTTTCCCTTATAAATACATACATTCAGTAAACCCCTGTCAACTGGGAACAGAGGAAAAAGAATGATCCATGTCACTCTGTTGACTGGGGAGAAACACTTCTTGAATCTTGTTCATTTAGCCATGCACAGGTCAGCAGACTTCACCTGTCAGTTGAGTATGCATGTCTTGAGCATGCTGTAAATGCACTGTTAAATTCCAGTTCTCTGAAGAAGAAGTGGTGTCTTCAGAGCCTTAACGTATGAGATGTGTCCCGTTGCACTCCTCTGTCCTCTGGACAGTATGACGCTTGGATTTCTACAGAGAGCGGTGGAGAGACAGATTAAAAGGTATGAAGCCAGAGTTGAAAATGAGGTAAAGGACCATATGGGTGAAAGAAAAATGAAGATTGGGAGATTAGGTTCAGGAGAAACAAAGAGAGAAAAACAAGAGAGTGAGTTAGTGATGTGTGAACTGGCAAAAAGAGTAGCTGGGACAAGAAGGATTTAAATTAAATGTTGTCCCATAGATTGTACATTTCCACAATTATCACAAAAGAGCAGTTATAACAGACAGCAAAGCAGGCAGACATGAGCACACAAATCACACAAGTTGTCATATTGTCCATTTATTCTTATTAGGTGTACCAATGTTTTTACAGAAATAAACCCCCAATAATATAAAAATACTTCAGTTATATACCATCAGTGTGCTTACATTGACACAATGTGTAAAAACAGTTACTTAAATTCCAGACAATTATAATGTAGTTTGAATTTACAATCACCCATTACACAGCTTCTTGTAATACAATTCCCTTTAAGAGTACTTACACTAAATGATTTACTGTTGCCAGTGAAAGGTTAAACGTTTATTTACATACGTCACTGCATACTTTGCTATCACAACACCGTAAGGACAAAGGCCTAATCCTGCTTTCCTTCCCGTTCGAGGTTCCCTTTTGATCTTAATGTCAAAAAAAGAAAAAAAACACAGAAAACAATGTTTCTGTGAATCACTGCTCTTACTCAAATATGCATGTGCACATAAACAAGATATTCGTGACTACACTTCCTGTGGGTGTGTGTATATGCAAGAAAGAGTGCATGCTTCCAACTTATACACATGCCAGAGTAACGAGTCAGAGGAAATGTGGCAAAAAGCGTGACCTACTCTAACCACCACAGTGCATCTGGACTGGTTTAAGACACTAAAACATAAGCACACAATCTAAGACAGACATTAACAGGCTGCACTGAGGACACAGAAATACTGTGGTCACACTGAACTAAGGAAAAAAAATGCATGGGGCAACAGTATGAGTCCAAGCATTTGCATAATTCCAAAGACGAGGCTTGTTTATAGCGTGAGGCAGTGAGGCCATTAACGGTATGTTTTATGAGATCTAAGGAGTTTGATCAAGGTCATTCCTTGATGTTTTGCAGAACTGTGCTTCATGGAAAATCTGACTTTTTGGCTTGATTAACTTACATATGCAAGGAATTCTATCTGCAAGAATAGTGGAACATGTGTCCTAGAAAAGAAGTAGATCATTTGTAAACATAAGCTGTGTGTATGTATGTATATATGTATGTATGTATAATATATAATAATTACAGACTATGTCATGTGAACAGGGTTGTCATAAGAAAAATTTCATTCAGACTCAGTGCAGAATTTCTGTGTCAGGACTTGTACAGGAGCAAGAGCAGAGACATACTGTAGATATGGGACAGATATGGGACAGTAACAACAACATGCACAGTAACTGCGGCAAGTTCAGCTGCAACAATGAGTGCACTACGAATAATAGAAAAATAAAAACACCCAGAAGTCATAGAGCTATTTGGTGTATGAATAGGATAACCTGAAATAATTTTCTTTTTGGGTTTGACTGGACAGTTGTTGTGGTTGTTTTCCACCTTTTGTATCTTTGCCTCCTTTTAAACCCTCTTTACTTCACTTTGTTTCTTACGTCCACTCTCTCCCTTCATTTGTTCTCCCCACCCCTGTCAGGCCCAGCATTAATATGTAAATTCAGCAATAATGCAATCACACAATGTGTTCTGTACAAAGTTTAAGATAAGACTGTTGTAGTTGTTCTCAGCCTCACATTAACATGAGGTCGAGATGCCCCACCTTGAAATGTTATCTTCATTGTCTGTGAAGTGCCAAAGCTGCATGTGCTGTAGGAATGCTCCACAACCAGCATTCACAGAGGCTTAAGTTAGCTTGTCCAACTAACATAGCTTGTATCTTGAGTTATGCATTTCTCTTTACATTTTTTTTTTTTTTTCCTCACTGTAGTTCGCACCAATTTCAATTCTTTCTAATTTGCTAGTTTTGCCACAAGGTTATATAATTAATAAAACAAAAAATAGCAAAGAGGTGTATAATAACAAAATGTACAAAACAAATAACACTATATGAACTAATCTGATCTTGTTTTCGTACAGTAGCATTGCATTAATATTTCTTTTTATTCATGGCCATTCCCAAACTCAGCAGATCAATACAAAACTAAAATGACAAAACTCAGCTTTTATACGAAAATATGGTGTTCTTTAGCAAAAGAGGACACGAAGGAGATTTTTTTAGACACACTAAACTGAGTAAAAGGGCGGTGACAACATGAAATAAGGAAATAAATACATTTACCCTGAAAGAAATGTCATTTTGTTTGCTCAAAATAATTTCATAGCAATATTCTCACAAAATCTAGGATATGAGAAGGGGAAAAAAAGTCTCTTCTGTTCAAAATATCCAATTTTGGTGTCATAAGTGAAACAAAAAATGTGACGCCCTACACATGGGGGAAATTAAAAACACTGCACGAAACCACTGACAAAAAATGTTCTAAAGTTCAAGTTTTAATGTTCAGTACGCAGGGAGTCAAACACCAAATTTCATAATCAAATGAGTCAAAGCTGCTGTCATTATGCAGAAAAACAATGTTGATAATGGCTCAGATAATCAATAAATGCTGCCATTATTTCTCCAGAGCAAATGTATAATGTGAATGAGCTTTAGGTTATTTTAGTTAGGTCTGTTTTTTAGCCATGTATCAAGATTTTCAGCACATCTGCATCTGCTTAATTCCCACGTTATCTCACTCAGTGCAGCAGCACCAAGCAATAGATGCACCACAAAGACAGATGTAGCAGAAGTTCAAACAGTACAGAAAAAAACATGGTTAGTTCACATTTATAAAGGCTAGTTACACCATAAACATGAAGCCACACACAGCTCTTGCACACATCTATAATTTGGCCAAGCTGGGCGCAGAATTCCCCCAGTGTCTTAGTCCACGTCAGCATGGTTATTTTGACAAACTCATATCTACATAGCGGTCTACAAGAAATACCCACAAAGGAACAGAAAACACAACCACAACACAGTTTTCCACAGTGACAGTTAACGAGTTTTAAATGGCACACGTTTATCTAATAATTCTCCAAATGGCCTATTTGACATTTAAAGTCCCTTCCTGTCAGTTCTGTGTGTGACAACTTTTCTGACAGCAAGCCACAGAGGAACCTTATTACCCAGCAACCATCACATTATTGTCAAAAATATCTATCAACTAGAGGTCTGATGAAGTCTCATGTAAAACTGGGGATGTTATCAGCTGGTTCTGAGTTAGATTATGTAGCAGTGACCTCTGTAGAATATTGTGATGCCCCTTCAATATCATTGGAGAGCAACTGATGTACATGTACTGACATGTAAAAAGTCTCAATGACAAGGTTAGCATTGGCAATATCTAGCATCTCTTGTTGCTATGTCTACAACGACATCAGTGTATATAATCCTATCAAACCAAGGAGATAGTAGTGCACAATCTGACATGGCAAGCCCAAAAACCCAAATACCTTGTTCACATGACAAAACTGTAACCAGAGGTTTTGAACAACTTTTAAATATGTGTTTTCAGGGGCAAAGAACAAGTGTTGTTTTTGGCAGGCATCCCAGTTTTAGTCTCAGTTTTAGTCGTCATGACGTAAATGCTTATTAGTTTTAGTCACATTTTAGTCATTTCTAAGTTTGATAGTTTTAGTCGACGATAACTTAAAAAGGTTTTAGTCTAGTTTTGGTCAAATAAAAAAAAGTATTAGTCTTTTAACAAATTAATTTAGGTCAATAATACGTATTAAAAAGTGAACTCAAGGTTGACAGGTTATAACAAGTAATTCATAAAACAAGTTAACCTTAATGCTTTTACATAATAACCAGATCCTTTACCAGACTGAAAGCTTTAGCCGAGACTTTCCCATCAACAGGGATGCAATGCTGCCGGGCTAAACTTAACTGCTGTCGAGCAGAAACCTTTTTATTCCTATAATTCATCTTTTTTCATTAACTGATGCCCTACTTCATTCAAAAACGTCACAAGAAAATAGCTGATCTATAAGTTCAATATATAGCAACACATTGTGAGCTTGTTGTTTGGTTATTTTCATCAGTAATTACATAATTAAAATCAATGGTTTTAGACTTAGAAGGTTTCCCAACCAACAGCAAATACTTTCTGATCTACATAGGGTTATGCAATGCACAGATAAAGTGCTAACTGTGGAATCAATTACTTCTAAAAAACAAACAGCATCCTTACTTTGGTAACTGTGGCTTTATTTCGGAGAATTTTCTTAAGTGTAATACTCCACCCTGAACATACACATGTCCAAAATATGAGCAATGGATGAGGAACACATGCTCAACTTGACCTGGTCTGCCAGTGAAATTATGATGGATTATAGTTAAAATATGTCCATATATCGTTTCATTGCTTCCACCAAACCCCTTCTTCCACACTGCCGCCATGATTTATGTATGAATAAATAAACTGCTTGTCTGTGTGCGCTGCACGTCTGGTGGTGGGTGTGGCCAAGGTGCAGCAGCATTCCTGACTGACAGATGATGCTCACAATAGGCAGAAATGTCGTTTTTTTTAATATTTTTTAATTTTTAATATCAGACAATCATCCCTTGAACATTTTCGTCTCAGTCATCAACGAAATTTTGTCATGTTTTCGTCATCAGAGAGCCATTTTTAGCTCGTCACCGTCTCGTTATTGTCATGAAAAAAGGTTCGTCAACTAAATAAATTTGTCATCGTTGACGAAAAAAAACACTGCCAAGAACCAATTTAGATTAAAAAAAAAAAAAAACCCACAAAGACAGAAAACATAGAAAATGCCAAGCCTGTCAAAATACCCATGTTTGTGTGTACAACGCTTTAACGGTCATTTACAACCATGTAAAAAGAAAAGCACGTTTCTTCTCAGATAAAGCAGAAAATGAACAAGAGTCCCATTTGAGTTGTGTTTGTATCCATAGATGGCTCTAATATAATTTAAGAGGTTAATTATCTAAATTATTGATTTGCTCTGGACAAAATAAAAAATGGAGCCATCAGGGTGCCCAGATAGAGCCCAAGAGTGGAGAACAGAGCTTTAAAGTGTTGTATGGCTGCAGATACGGGTTTCTCACTTTAAACATCAGTGTCTTATTAACCTTGTTTAATAGGTTGATATAAAAAAAAAGAAAAAGAAAAATAGAAGCACCCAGCTAATTGTCAGGTTTCATGATCGTCATCTATTCAAAGTCAGTGTGATTTCAGGGCTTTGATGTGATAAACAGTCATTAGTGTGAGTGGTTGTTTTGTTCGTGATTGCTTTCATGAGCTCCATTACTCCCAGACAGTACCTCTTGCTCCAAGGTGTTAAAGTGAACTTCTGAGAAGCCTCTTGGGTTCCTGTCTCGCTGGCAAAGACAACACAGGATTTTCTTAAAGGTGCTTCTCATGTCTTTGTCCCTGAAGGAGTAGATGATAGGGTTGACGAAGGAGTTGCACTCAGCCAGCACCAGGAAGTACTTCTCGACTTCTAGCACCTTACAACCCTTACAGCCCAGACCGTCGAGCAGCAGCACAACCAGACCTGGCGTCCAGCAGATCACAAAGCAGCCTGTAGATGGAAAGGGAGAGTGAGAGAATATAAAGTCATCTGAGGATCTTAAATAACACAGGAAATCTACAAGTTACAGATTACCAAAAATAAATGAAAAGTTTAACCAGAAGAAAGAAAATGAATAGAACTGTAAAGAATGTGAAGAAGTAGGTGGTTTCTGAAGGGGAAAGGGAGTGAATTGTGGACATAGTCATACAGTCGGCATGATCAGATTTCATTATCATAATATTTGATAGGGCAGCTGAGGAATGCACACACATACTTGCAGCACACTGAGTACTAATATATGCATTTAAACAAACTGGGGTCGGAAACGATAAAATGTTGTGGAAATCACACTCGCACATACATCATGTATTCCTCATACTCGAAACGTAACCCTGTCACAATCACAACTTACCTTAAACTGAAATCTAAACTTTATCCTCACCTGCAGAGTAAGGAAAAGCCAGAACTGCTCACTCAAGTTCAAAATTTCACAAATATGGAAAGACTGGATTATACTCCCCCACACACAGAGTGGTGTCAAACAGGCATGGGTTGAAGCTGTTGTCTGTAACAGTGCCTGAATTATGCAGCACCCTGTCAAGACACGCTCTGGGTTTCCCTTTGCCTGCCTCACAAGCCAAATGGTTGGATACTGGCTGCTGAGCGACAGAACAAAGGTGTGTAATATCTTTAGATTTCTGAGGAATTTAATCCAAAGTTCACAGTAAATAAGCAGAGACAAGGGAGGCTGGCAAAGAGAGCAGACTAAAGATAATTTAACAGAAAGCCACAGCAAGGTTAGGAAAAAAAAAAAAAAAGGAGGTGGAGGTGGATATGTAGTGGTGGTAGGGGCTGGCTTAACAAGTACAGACAAAGATAGGGACATGCATTCGCAGCCTGTGACCGCATTCATAGGTTGGAGGGGCTTTAGATTTAAAATCTGTGGGAATGTTTCCTTGTAATATTGTTTCTCAATTGAACCTTTAGGAAAATTAATAATTAACAAAAACCTCTGAATGGTCACCCAATTGTAATAGAGGTCCTGAATGTATATTTGGTGGGTAATTCATATGTTAATTTTGTACTTTTAATGCTTCATTGTAGAGCTACATATAGAATCTGAATCAGAATGTCCTATAAAAACAATTTAAATAATAAGAAAAGGGACAGACTTCAACCAAAGCAACTCCTCAAGCCTCAAGTTTAGGGCAAAAAGGTGTACATGGGCCAACACTAAAAATGTAAAATGCAGTTCATACAGTTAGTTTACTGCTTTGCCCACTCTCAATTATAATATAAACACTGCTGAAACTCCCACAGATAGCGGAGGGGTCAACAAATTTAAACAAATCTAGCTCCAAAACTCGAACAATCTTCAAACGATCCCACATCACTTTGGTCAACCATGGTTGTTTGAAAGGGGCTTCATAAAAAGACAAAATGTTGACATTAAAAATGCAAATATTCATAGAACATTATTAACATCCAGTAACTGGTATTTCTGTTTTCCTAGCTCAGCAACATGGATCTACAGTCTGTGTGGAGGTGAAATTTAGGCCGCAAGTCCACAATCAATTAGATTAAAACATTTACACCAAGACATATAGTGTGTGTGTCGAACAAATTCTGAAACAATGGGACTAGGATCAAAACAGGATGGAAGAGGAGGCATGTGATGATTTAATTTGTTTTGTCTTGTCTGACCTTTCTCCATTCACAAACTTAAAAATCCATCTTATGGACTAAGGCTGTTATTAAGGCTCCACACTATTTATTTTACTGAAAATAAATAAAAACATGTAGAGAAAGAATGGATCACCTATGCAGTTCGAATTAAACACCACCACACTGGTTTCCAACAGAGGACAAACTTGCTGTGAAACATGTTTATAGAAGCAGTAGTAAATACTGTTTGTTACCGAGAACTGCTGCAGGAATGTCCTGAGATAAGAGGATCTGCTGGAAAGAGCAGCTGCACAGAGATCGAATTGACCAGTTTGACTCATGTCATTTCCCTCCTCGCTTTCCTCTTTTTATCTATTAAAAGGCTAACTTTGTACTGAATCTCCATTTAATCATTTCTTAAATAGACATGCATAAGCTAACATTAGATTAATATAAATTGTAAGCATGTATAGAATTTTATTGGAGCTGTAACTGGAATTTTAACAAAGGCGCTATTAGCAAGAATTAGCATCTGTTTTAGAGGATGTTTTCAATTTTCCACATGACTGTGCAAGTTAAAATGTAAATAGAGTCTTCTTCATGAGCTGGTGCTGCAGCAAAATGTAAAAAACTGATGAGGCATCTAGAACAGCTCCATCTGTCCAGAGCAGAGGATGAGTTTCTACTCTCTTTTCTTTTATTAAAGGACAAACTGTGCTAGTTCATGTTGCACACAGAGCCTACTTAAACAAAGTTGAACATTACAGATGACTTCACAGAAAATATTCTATTTTAGAGGCGGCCTTAAGTGAGGATTTTTAAATCAAGTCTAAAATAACATTTTCTACACAATCTTAAATTTGACTTTTTCATGAAAAAAAAAGCATTAGTCAGTAGTAATGGTTTTTTTTTATGTCCTTTGCAGCCATTTTATTTCACACATTATCAGTTTTGATCTGATTATTCACAAAAGCAGTGGAAGTTTCCAAACACCTTGTTGTGCTTCTTGCTACAAGATGGTCTTCACAGATCAGAAAAAAGGGAAACAAATCTATAATTCTCTAACACTTTGTTTATATTTCAGTTTTAAGCAAACTTCGAACTCAATGATACCAGCAGCACATATGTAGTTTCAGGTAAACCATCAGAGCGAAGAGAATTTACAACCTAAAATCAGTTTGATCAGATGTTTAAACTTTAAGATAAATCCTTGATGTGTGTATGTATTGTGAGTGTTTTCTTACCCAGGATTGCAAGGACTGTCTTCATCAGGTTTAACACAGTCTCTCTGTATTTTATCTGGTTTGTGTGCTGTGACATCTGCTGGCATTTGTGCCTCACATAAAGGAAGATCCGGATGTAGACGACCACCATTATGGAGAAGGTCAGCAAATTGAGAACAGCCCAGAACACCAGGTAGTTGCGGCTGTACAGTGGTGCCATGGTGGAGCAATTGTCTAAGTCGCACAGGCAGTTCCAGCCCACTGTAGGTACCAGGCCCAGTATAATCGCCACCAGCCAGATGAACACAATGATGACGAGAATCCGGCGGGTGCTCATATTACTGTGCAGTTGCATGTTGAAAATGGTCTGGTGACGCTCAACGGCCACTGCCAGGAGGCTGAGTACTGAGGCTGTGAGACTGGTGTCAATCAGCCCCTGCCGCACAAACCACTGGTACTTAGACAGCTTAATGGTCCAGGGACCAGTATGAAACATCAAGTGGAGGTATGAAACACCTGTGAAAAAGACAGGGAGGATTTTATTACGAATTTAAAACCAGAGATACATACTTTTGCATATAATGTAGACTCAAGTTGTGGTTTTCAGAATGGCAAAATCCCAAACATCTGTTTCATAACTTTCTCTGCCGTATGAGTAAAACAATGAATGAATAAAAAACTATTTATAGTAACTAAATAAACTATGCACATGATCAAACTATTCAACTAAACTGGACTTTGTATTCACAGTCTGTATTTATAGGATTGCTAAATTCTAAGGAGGAAACATTGGTTTGTGACGTAGGGAAAGAAAGCTCAGCACTACATGGTCAAGGCTTTTCACAGGCCTGCTACAGATCTGACGAGTCAAAACACAATACTTCTTAACTATGTAAGCAGCATTTTCAATCTATTGCTGCGAGGTCAACTTTCACACACGTGGAAGGCACGTTTATTTCTGTAACACATTTCTAGTATAAAATGACTCAAAGTGCAATATTTATGCCCATCAACTTTCACAAGCCTCTTCAAAGAGACACAGTCCAGACTCACTATCAGTTCAGCAAATGTCAGAGGTTTTGGTTGACAGTGCCTCTATGTGTTACACTTCAACCCCATAGAGTGATAAAATTATGGCCTTGAAAAGGAGCCAACTCTAGAAATAGACCAAATGGAGATTCGTTATGTAGACAAAAAGCATGAAGGAGAGTAACTCTCTTCATTGCTGGAGCTGCATGCTATACAGAGCTGCATGTTTTACATAAAGAAAAGAGCGATATTTCAATGTGACAGTGAAAAATAAGGAAGTTTACCAAAGAAGGAGTGACACAATAAATACCACAAGCAATGCAGTTTTATAGTCGCTTGTCGTGGTGTTTAAAGCTGGAAGCTATGATAGAAACTAAAAGATAATATATCTCTGAATCATCACAATTTCTCAGGTGTTTGTCAGCCATCTCTTACACTTAATACCATCAGTTCTTCCAAATATAACAAATTAGTTAAATGCAAAAGGCTATCTCAGTTTTGACTAACTGGTGTCACAACAGTCAAAAGAGGTACAAGAACCAAAAGACAAATCCTGGTGCTTTTACTCGTGCTTTTAGAAGGATTCAAGGATTCAAGGATTCAAGGAACTTTATTGTCATACCAGCTCACATTTACATGTTTATGGTACGAAATTAGAACTGAGGTCCCGGTTTGAGCCATAAGAAGGAGGGCAATAAGTGAAATAAAATAAGACATGAAGAAAAATAGAAATATAGGCTAAATATAAATAGAATATAAGCTAAATACAATAGAATATAAACAGCAAAATTACGAACTACTTCACCTTGGTGGCCTGCAATGTTATAATGTAGTTAAAGGCGATAGCTACAACTTTAACTCCTCCCCACCAGCAGGTGTCGCACTCACACTCGTTCGCTCTCGCGCCAACCTTAGATTCTACAAGTTGCCAGATGTGCCAAAAATCCACATGAATGAGCTGAAGCTAACCGTATTTATTAAGCAGCAGCTTGAAATGAAAACTGCAAAAAGAAAAAACTCACCACAAACAAACATGGACAAACCCGCTGCAACACACCTGTGCCAGTTTACAGTACTGGCTGACCGTTAATGAGCATTAAAATGTTACAGTAAGGCTGACCATTAATTAGCATTAGCATTAGTAAAACTTATTACCTGTCGAGAATAGTGTTGTTTTTGGCAGTCATCTCAGTTTTAGTCTTAGTTTTAGTCGTCATCACGAAAATGCTTAGTTTTAGTCGCATTTTAGTCATTTCTAGGTTTGATAGTTTTAGTCTAGTTTTAGTCGACGAAAACGCAAAAAGGTTTTAGTCTAGTTTTAGTCAAATAAAAAAAATATTAGTTTTTAACAAATTAATTTAGGTCAATAATACGTATTAAAAAGTGAACTCAAGGTTGACAGGTTATAACAAGTAATTCATAAAACAAGTTAACCTTAATGCTTTTACATAATAATCCTTTACCAGAATGAAAGCTTTAGCCGAGACTTTCCCATGTCCATGCTGAAATGTCGTGCATTTTTAATGTTGGACAATCAACCCTTGAACATTTTCGTCTCGCCAACGAAATATCACAAATGTCTCGTCATGTTTTCGTCATCAGAGAGCCATTTTTAGCTCGTTATCGTCATGAAAAAAAAGGTTCGTCAACAAAATAAATTTGTCTTCGTTGACGAAAAAATACTGGTCAAGACGGAAAGTGGCAACCTCCATGTGACTTTTAAGCCCCTTTTCTTCCTTCAGGCGGCACCAACGCTCAAATGCTTGACCAATGTTCAACCTCGTCCTGCTTCGTTTTTTGTCCGCTCTAATTTGAAAAAGGTAACTGGTAGATGCCATTTCTAGACAGTGCTATCGATCTGGCAACTCTGGAGCTCCGACTCACGTGACATCAACCTACTAACGCTACTGGCTTAGAATCATTTAGTGTAGTCGTTGTCATTGCAACCAAATGTAAATATTTATATATTTTGGACCCATCAAAATTTATAAAACAATTTTTATATCCTATATTTTTCGTTCAAATAAATCCTTTTATTCTGCACCCCTCTAGACGTTCTTTTAGATGTATTATTTTTGAAAAATTTATTTTTTTGATGAAAAAGTTATAGCTATCCCCTTTAATGTATCTAGCCATTATTTAAATTCCAGCACAGAAGCAGATACAGGAAAGTAAAGCGTGTTACCTGAGAAGAGGTCCGACAAAGCCAGATTACCCAACAGGTAGTAGATGGGAAAGTGAAAGCGTCGGTTTTTTAAAATGGCGGCTATGACCAAAAGGTTGGAAAAAATAACAATGAAGCAAACTCCCATGCCCAGACTGACAATCACATAGTCTCGTGTGCGCCAGAAGGGGCTGATGTTCTTGCCACTGTGATTGTAGAAAAAATCGATACTGCGGTTGAAATAGCACCCGTCAACATCATTAGTCCTCGTATCCATTCTGAGATCTCTGGTGGATGTAGGATCAGAGAGGAGATGAAGAGAATGGAGAGGAGAGAAACTTGTTAGGCAAGGCGCAAAGAGGAAGTTGTAGGGCAGATATCAGGCTTGCCCTCTTCGCTGGATTGGAGATCGGCATGCCATTAGATGGACAGATGGGGACTGGTAGGATCCAGTTTGAAGTCTGAGGCCTTTACTGTACTGGTTGTTTGCAGGTCTGGATCCACGTTTTCAGCCTGTGGAGACATCATGTGTTACTTTAAGAAAGCAAATGCAGACATCATATATATATAACTGACATAAACATTTTAATATACAAGTGTTCTTTGATTAAGTAAAAGCATCCAGTGATGTGATGCCGAGAATCTTCATAAGTCAGTAATGAACAGGTCAGGAGCATAAGGATGCGATTAAATCCTGGATTTAGGCTATGCCTGTATTTTAAGCTAATAATGAACATACTTACTGTAAAAAAAAAACCTCTTGACATGCAGTGTCTTCACATTTCTGATAATGTGATGAGATTTCTGTTCTGTTTTTTAGTTTGTGCAAGCTAAACATGAGACGCTTGTCAAACTCTGCAATAGCAGTGACCCGGCACTGTTAAAAACACAGTTGGGTTAAAATAAGGGTATGAGTTCAATCTGCCCATTTCACTTGCCACTATCCCCGTTCCAGTGTGTATGGGAAGACATTTTTCTACAAGGGTTGCAAAAAGAAATTCTGCACACACAAGGCTGTAACTTAGCCGACCTGAAGTAACCACATCAGGTAAGAGTAGAGTAGCGAAAAAAATTTCAGTTTAGTTGTGCTTTTTTGTTTTAATGCACTTCAAGAACAAGAATAGGGTTAGTAAGTTTAAACCCTGAATTTACAAAAGCAGCTTGAACCACTTTGCACCCCTGTAAGCAAAGCCATAAAAATAAAAGAAAAAATAAATTAAAAAAAAAAGTCAGAACTTTAACTCTCACAACATTTGTTCAAAACATGACCAACATCAACAGATTTTAATCCACTCGTTTACAGTAAACTTGCAGTGGGTGCTTGGTGCATTTTGGGTCAACAACACTCCCTTGCATAATCTTCATTTTCCTGTCAAAGCCAAAAGCAGTACGATGACACTCCAGCTCCAAGTACAACTCCCTCAACAATGGAAACAGCAGAGCAGCTCTCTGCAGCAGACACACCTCACAATTACACAATCCAGCTAAGAAACTCAATCTCAATCCAAACATGCATGATGCAGCCCGCACACACACTGAGAGGGAGGGAAACATCATTCTTCTACAAAGTGTGTGCAGAAAGAAATCCGAAATCAAAAACAAAAAGATGTGTAGAGTAAGAATTAATTAGATTAAGAATGAAATGAGACAAAAGTGTGAGGAAAAAGAAGTTTGATCAGAGCAATAACTGAAAAATTTAGAGAAAGTTGATAAAAACTGTACTAAGAGAAAGTGAGAACTAGACTTTTATATAAAGATATAAATCAAATGTGTGTGCAAGCATGACTGACTAAGGCACACCACATACAAATTCACATCAATAGTAGAGAGGAAGTGAAAAGCTACGTTGTTATGCCAGTGCAAGAAACATCGCTGCTGACCTCAGAGAGGAAGATGGTGCACAAAATAAGAGATCCTGAACATTTTTATTATTTCATCGATTCCCAGTATTCTCACTAAATTAACCTTTATTCGATTTATTGCAACAAAAGTAACTATCCATAGACTCATTTTGTAGTTTTTTTGTACTAAACAATTGCACAGAATTAAGGCTGATGTTTAAAAGTACATTAGAATTCATCCTGAAATATGTTTGTTAGCAAATACAAAACAACATGAAATAGCTCATATAGTGAAATTACCTATACTGAAAATGTCTGAGTATGACATTGTTCATACATCATAACTGTCTTATCTACCAGTATTGGAGTGTTGCAGCTATAAGAGCTGAATTTAAAAAGCCCTGATGCATAGATGCCAAGTTTATTTGAATATATAACCTCTCCAAAAATGCTCAAAAACCAGCATAGCTCTCATTCAACAATATCGCAGCTAGATCTTTGGAAAGTCTGTGTAACTTAGATGCTGGACACTGAAAAGCCTGCTCAGGTCTGCAACATGCAGCAGTAAGCTGTTGTTACAGATACTAGACCAGCGACTGTAAGCAGACAACAGAAACCACTCTTCACTTCTGCATTTTCTACACCAAATATGCTGCAGTGTCTAATGGAAAGAGATCAATGCAGCCAACCATGTTGATGTATGAGGACAGACAGTTCTGTAGGTGAATATTGATGGTAGCCTTCTGTTTAATAAGGATGTACCAATGCTCCAGAATTTGAGATACTGGTAAATGTCACACCATTATCCACTGAATCAACAGAATATTGTATCTTGATAAAAGTGTGATTTACACTCCTAATAAATAGTTGCATGTTTGAAACCAGGTGCCTTATTCTTACACTGGAAGAGAAAAAGAATTTTGTGAACTGCTAAACTGGCTGAAAGTTAGCTTAAACTGGAAAGAGGAAGACCACAGCAGAATTTACCAGATTGAGGAAGATGTCTGGACAAAAAAAAAGGAATGAAGATGTGTGAATGAGAAGCCCATTCACTAGTCTTTACTTTGTTAAACTCTGTTTGACTGCACTCCAATGAAGCTGTTTATCCAAGTGGCTACCTGACATGAATTGTGCCTGGAGGAAGACAGTTTTCCTTCTTTTGCTCTCTGTAGCCTACTGGATCCATACACTATGTAGATATATAGAGCACCAGCTCTTTATGGTGCAAATGAATTAATTTTATTGCCGACAGCCTCAGTGCCACATTTCCGTGATCCTCAGCCTGTAAAAGGTGATACGAGTTTGACATTTGAGATGGATTTCCTTCTTCCTTCTTGTTTAATGGACGTTTGGGGGAATACTGCCCCTAGTGAGCAGTTGCTGTATATGCATGACGTTGGCTCGCTTAAGTAAAGTGCAGTGCAAAAGCAAACCAAAGGACGATGCTAATCCTTTTTTGTGTCCAGGTTCAGCTGTTTTTATGCAGGCAATTTTGCATTACTATTGACCCAAGCCCTCAGTTCAGAGGCTGAACTAGAGTTTATAACAGGGTAAATCCTTCTGATGGGCAGATTAATTCAAACCTGCCTGCATCTCTCAGTGCTTATTTTATTTTGCCACATTCAGATTGTCTTCCTCTGAAGTGCAGATTTGGCTTTGGCCATTTATTTTATCTTTCAATGCCAACTTCAGCATCCTTATAAACACACGGCTTACAAAGCAAATGTGTAGCTCAGTAATGAATTTAATAAAAAATGTATTTAGTTTGGAATAATCAGTTCATATTTAAGGGTTCTCCTCCATTTAGAAATAGCTTCATCAGATTTATCCAAGTAGTCAGTTTGGAAGGGCTTACGCAGTCACTTAAAATGACTGAAAGACCAATATCTTTTTATAAGTCTTATTATAAGAGGCTTGAGGGAGCTTGAATTAAGGCAACTGGACTTCTATTGTTTGGTTCTTGAAGATGTTATACAGCTCATCTAAAGGGCTTCCTCAGCAAAAAAAAAACTGTCATTTTCATTTTGTTTAACAAGACATCGATGATTGAGAATCTTCACTAGTATATAAACAGGACTGGATGTTTAGGATTAGGTGTTTTTACACATTCTTTCCTCTTATTCTAAATCTCATCCGTCCTTTAGTAAGTAAGGTTTCCAATGAAAGTTTCCATGATTTTATACCATGATAATGATTTAACCAGCTTCATGACAATGAAAATCCAGAAGTGAACCTAAAGTTACCCAACTAAACTTCTAAACCTGCTTTCTAATACAGGCTTTTGGTTGAACAGCAAAAACAAAGCTGTTCAGTTCAGGTCTCTACAGAATCAACTAACTTGCAGTTGGGGATATGTTTAGTTGCTTTTGTTGGTTTTTCTTCTGAACAGAAATAGATTACAATATCTAAGTGGTAGGTGGACATCAGAGCAGTGTTAGCCATCATGGATAACCCTGACCGTCCTCCGTCAAACACTGGCTAAACGGAAGAGCGCCTGCGACAGCTTCGGTGTCCTACTGACAGATATCGGAAATCTTTCCTACCATCTGCTTTCACTTTGTTCAATAACGCTTCTCTGGCAGACAGGGAACAGTGTGAATAGGCATCGCTCTGTCACACTTTTGTTCAAACTTGTTTTTCCAACTAGTTTTTAATTGTTAGACATTTGCTAAGCTTTGTTGTTTACTTTTACTTTCTTTATGTTTACGTTTACTTGAATAACAATGTACATATGATCATTTGCATTCCTAACTTATGTATATTTTACATCTCCTTTTCTGTTACATTTAGGATTCTTTTGAATTTTACTGAGTATACATTTTTATCCATTGATTTGCATATTTTGTATACTGGCTGAAGAAACATCCCAGTCAAGGGATCACTAAAGTTTATCTATCAATACATTTAATCTTACTATTTCCTGCATAGCTCAGTAAACTGTGTATATCCTTCAGCCTTTTGTACTATTGTCTGAGATGCAAATACATGACTCCAATAACAAGTTTGCTATGCTCCTTCCACCATGGCTCCAAGGGACTGCATTTTTTTTGTTTGTTTGTTTTTCCTTGCATCGTGTGCCTGTATTTGTGTGTGAATGGATAAGCTGAATCAGTAAACACCAGTTTGAATGCAAACCGGTCATTACCAGAAAAGCCACACCCGAGTCTCCTCTCCTTCTGAAAGGAGAGACTAGCAGTTCAACTTCAGTCAGCATTACAATGGAAGAGGAGTCTTCCAGCACAAGAAAGCACACATGCACACAGTCACTGACACTTCCGTGTAGACGAGGACATTTAAGGTCTGTGGCACCTATTACTCATCTTTTAAGGAGGCACTTTTTTTTTTGGTGTCATCTCTGACTTGCTGTCATCTGCATCACAACTACTTCATTTATTTAAATTACAGGAACAAGCAGACTTTCCTAAACTGCAATGGAAAAAAAAAAAAAAAAACTGTGGTCTGTCAGTTAGAAGTGGTGTTTTTTTTACCTTAAACAAAAACAAGTAATCAAATGATAAAACTGTTCGGAAAAACACAGAGCCCTTAAGCAAGAGAAGAGATATTCTGAACTCTGAGCTGAATTTACTCCATTTAAAATAATCTTTACTTCAGTACAGCTTAAAAAAGTTAGTTTTTTTTATTCAAACTCACTGGTACACAAACCCTGGTGTAGGCAGGTTGGTTAGGTGGTCTGGCTTATCTGATGTGATTTAGATTGGTAAATGTAATTACTGATTTCAGAAGACAAAAAAACACCTAAATCACTGACAGGAAATCTCTCAGTGCATGGTTTCCTCTTTATTTGATCAAATTAATCATCTGTTCACATAATGGGGAACAAGACAGGACTGAGCCAACAGGTCTATCACAATTTTAAACAATCTCTGGAAAGTATTATTTGGACAAAATAAACATTTTAAAGACTTTAATGTAAATGTTAAATTTTTTCCCCCCTTACAGAAAGTATGGGCTTGATACAAAACTTTTTATTTTCCTAAATGACAGAGGAAAACCAGATCCCGTTTAGTACAAAATTGCCCTTGTTTCCCTTATGCAAAGACTTCCAGAGTTGTTAGCTGTGCGTGTCAACAAACCCTGAGCAGCAGAACCTTTACACTGGTAAATTTGTTGGGCTGTTCTAATTGAATGACATTTTATTGTGCAGACAATTTAAAAAAATACAAACATCTGAGTTCTGAATTTATCTATGAAATTTCACCTTCTAACCGCATGTGTGCTTTATGCGCAGAGTCTGCGAAATGTGCAGCAGAGGTATGAGGAAGCTGATGAAAGATACAAAAATTAAATGTCTTATCTTGTACAGAAACAAGATAACATTGTTTTTGCAAAGCGTAGGGCAAAGTTGTCTGTTTGGATAAAAAAAAAAACCTTTCTCAAAAGGGGCATGGTCAGAGTAGAGGATGTTCAGACCTAAATGACTTGCCCGAAACTGAGACTGATAGGACCTCCGGGCAGAAACAATAAAAATACACCCACTTCAACTTCATAATTATAAACCATACAAGTTATTTATCCCAATATCTAAAAAAATATAAGTACACAACTGAACTCACCTTTCACTGAGTGTGAACTCGTCTCTAGGATATCCAGATTAGATCATGTTAAGTTGTGAAACAATTGCCGCACCTGGATCCCTTTGTTCCCAACAAACTCTGAACACGGAGAAAAACAAGAGGAGCAAAGAAAACACAGAAACTGTTGTGTTGGAGGAGGTTGTGTCGAAGCTTCTTTTCAGTCTTTTTTTTTTTTTACCACCTAAAAAGTTAAATGCGAAGGTCATACAGTCTCCGTCTCTGGGTTGGTACTTTTCTTTGGCTTCCGGTAATTTGAGAGGCTGTTACCTGTGCAGATAAACGCGCGCAGGAGGAGCAGAAGGGTGCGGCACAGACCCGCGCGTCAGCTGCTGCTTCTAGTTCTCTCCCTCTCTCTGGCCGGCTCGTTCTTACAAACGAGAGGATTGAATCTCTGGTATGTTGCCTCTACAAACCTGAGCACTAGGCGCCCGCCCCCAGTTGCATCCTATTGGCTGAAGAGGAGACGTATCAGCCAATAAGGGTGGCGCCGAGGAGTGATTGACAGGAGAGAGCGGCGGCGATATCATGATTTAAGTAGGAGGTTTTTCCCATTAATAATAATCAAGGTCACCTGGGGTTTATTAATATGTGGAAGTTATGAGCTGAATCAGAAGAATGTTATGGAAGAAAAAAGAGAGTCAAAATTATTTTTATTTTTCACTTGTAACAACAAAACAATGCACACTAAAGATCATCAACTCCGGCCCTCAAGAACCAGAGTTGATGATCCCTGCTAAAGATGGATTAAAATCTTCGCTGAAGTTTTGTGTTAGTCTACTTTTGGCAGTGTAAAAAATTTTCATTAATGACAAAAAATAAAGATGAGAAAAATATTACATAGCCTACATATCAAAGTGTATATCACCTTGGATATCAAAATGTTGGTCAGTTAAGGGAACAAGAAAAGGAGAAAGAAAGATAGAAACAGCAACAAACTATAAAAAAAGAAGAAGAAAAATTTGTGTAGCCTAATACTATTCTACAGTTGAGAAACTGTTAACAACTGTCTGAGACAGAAGTGACATGGTGTAAGTATAGGACAAGCTGTGTTTGTGAATGTGAGATGGTGTAAACCAGGGCAATGCGCTGTTAAACAGCAACTGTGCAGCAGAGACATTAACCTGTTGGCGGTTAGCATGAGGCCATATTATCTGCCATGGGAGTTGTGATAGCAGTGTATGTGCCCCTTCTGCCAATGTGGACATAGCTTCTGACACCCTGCTCTCAGTCACCAGCAGTGAAATTGTGTGTGCTTCTGCTTACTGCACCTGTACTGCTGCAATAAAGCAGTTTCCCCACTGAGGGACTAATAAACATTTTTCTTTTTCTAAAATTAGATGCAAAATTTGCTCACATCAGAAAAGAGCACTTTGGACCACTGCTGAACAGACCAGCTCATTGTTTCTTTAGCCCAGGTTAGACGCGACGTGTTTTGTTCAGAAGCGGCTTGACAAGAGGAATACAACATTTAAAGCCCAGGTCCAGGATCCGTCTGTGTGTGGTGTCTCTCAAAGCACTTACTCCAGCCTCAGTCCACTCCTTGTGAAGCAACCCCACATTTTTAAATGGCCTTTTCCAGGCAATCCTCTCCATCCACATCCACAGACACAAAACTGATTTCCTCTTTAAAATGTCTTCTGTGAAGACAGAATCATTTTTAAAAATGTGTGTCCACACAAAACTTCTTAAAATGCTGTCGTACATATGCCAGGCCTGTAAGTGGCAGAAATATACCAAAACAGAGTATGCACAGAAACTCATGTTGGTCGGGCAATGGTGTCATCAGTTCAAGAAAGACGTGTCTGGATTGTAAACACTAGAACAAAACTGAGACATTTGTACATTTATTAAATTTGGGACTCGTTTTTAAAAATGAGCTTTTTCAGGCTCTTAAATCACCAGTTCCATGTGGATAAAATATCCAAATATTTAAAAAAAAATTTTAGCGGGTATACCTAAACTCGCTTTCGTGTGGACATGGCCTGAGGAAATAGCTACATGGAGACATTTTGTTTTCAAAATGTTTTTGTATAGATGGAATTCTTTCAAGAATTCTTTCACTTCACACAAAACCACTAGAATGCTGTATATCTGGCCTGTAAGTGGTGTGTTAACGCTACTTCAGAAATAAATCAAACACAGAGAACAAGAGATGGAGCATGTGCACAAACTCATGCGATGCAAACAAAAAACAAAACAGCTAAAATGGAGATAATTGTGTGGACTTATACCTTAGACTGGGGGTTCTCAAAAAGGGGGTCAGGACCCCCATGGGGGTCACAAGATCATTTTAGGGGGTCACCAGATAATTGTAAAAAATATATAGCCTAAATTTATCAAATAAATTTGGGATTTTTACCAGGGATGTCAAAATTAAACTAATAATGAAGAGGTAAATCTTTGAAATTAGCACCTTAAATTTTTTAACAAATTAACAAATTAAATTTTGGGAATGTAGGTGCCATGTTGCAGTGGTGAACCACCAAAAAACATTTTATCCTATGAAGATTCTGACAGTTTTCCAGCCTTACATTTGGAGGATGGCTGCAAGATGACCCATTTAATACGTCACACAATTAATCACTAAGTCGTCACGTGGGGGTCGTAAACACCAACATGTTATCTTGAGGGTCGTGGCTCAAGAAGACCAAGACGAAGCTCAGAGGGGACAATGAGTTTTCATTTGTCATTTGTCCCAAAACTGTGGAATGATCTGTTGTTGAAATTAGGCAAACCAAATCACTTTCTCTTTTTAAGTATTTTATTAAAAACATTATTTCTCATTGGCTTTGAACTCAGCCTGAGATACTGTCTTTAATTGTTACCTCTAAATGTTTTGTTTTTGTTTTATTATGGAGTTATTTATAGTTACATGTTTTACCTTTACTGTGCACAGCACTTTGGTCAACAGTGTTGTTTTTTAAGTACTCTGAACATAAAATTAAATTGGATGCTTCGTCCGTGACGGGGCTGGTATAACTGCAGGGGGGATGTCTGTGTTTTTAAGTACAATGAACATCTGACTGTGTTATTTCATATTTAAAGAGAAAGTCTGTCCATGGCAGAGGGGGTTGTGTCCGTGTCTTTAAATCCCACGTGTGTTATATACATTTATTTACTTTCTCACCACCTCAGTCAGCTGTTCCTTAAAACTATTCTCTCAGCCTTGCATCAGGGGAAATGCAGAAGCCACAACTTTCCGCTTTATTCTTTTCCACATTAACCTCAAATGTCAGACGAATCACCTAATACTTCTCAGAGCCCCACGAGAAGAAAGTTCTGCTAAGCCGATGTGTCAGGAACTGTTCCCATTTACGTCTGTGAGAACAAAATGACGTCATTTGTTCTTGTGGCCTCAAGAACAAGAAAAAAGTTCTCACTTCTTGCTGAGTATGTAATGGCCTTTAATCCTCCATTGTCATTAGGTGCGGATTAAGGAAGAGGTGAGGGTATAGCATCATCAGTTCAGAAAAGACATGCATGGGTTGTAAACAAGGAAATGAAATGATGGTGCTTTCAGATTCAATCACTTTGGGACACAGTTTCAAAAATGTGTGTTTTTGGCCTCCCAAAAGCATAGTTCCATGAGGACAAAACAGATGATTAAAAAAAATCTAGCAGGTATGTCTAAACTCATCTCTGTGTGGATATGGGCTTTAGAGGTATCTTTTGGATGGGGAAATCATCTGAACTGGAGGCTTTGACATTCTGAACCCAAGCTAAAAATAAAAAAAAATTAATTCAGGAACAAAGCTGCAATGTTACATTTTAAAAACAATTAGATGAGAAGCTGTCAGGAGTTATTTGAAAAAGGTTTATGGTATCAAAAACAGTTTAGAGGATGCACAAACATTATTTGGTGAGAATCACATTTACCACGTAGCATAGAGGTAGAAATAACCAATCTCTCAGATGAAAGCACAATATACGGAAAGTCTTTTTTTCCAGCTAGCTTATAGTGAGCTAACCACATCCTTATCCACATCACGTTTAGCTTTGCTCTGCAGATCAGCAACAGCTAAAGTAACAACTTGACTAGTCTCCAGTAATAAAGGGTGATCAGCATTATCTTTAAATCAATGCAAAGTAATTCATTATTGAACGTGAAGGTAAAAATTGATTTATTTTTACATTTCACATCAACAAAAGTATGTCAGAGATTTAACCTTGTATCTGGCTTTTCTTTCACTGTTAAAGAGCAGCTTAATTTCTGCAATAAACTTTATAGAACTTCTAAAGTAAACCAAAAGTGCCAACAAATACCTCCTAATGAAAATGAGTGTAGAGAAAATTAGTTAACAATATGGAGAAAGTAAGAGGAAGATTTTACAGCAGCAGGGATGAAGTAAATAAAAAAGCAGGTTAAGGAAGAAGTGTTCCTCCTTTCCTGTTTAGGCAAATTACTAAGTTTGTTGAAGGTAGTGTGTGAAAGACATGGCGGGCATGATTCTTAGTTAAACATATTCAGCCTTATTTCCTTATAAGCACATTGCATGTTGCGTGTTGTATACAGTATGTGCTCAAGCAGTCGGTTTCCTGGTTGTTGTGACCTTGTCATTCTCTCCTTTCCTCTCAGTGTCACAAACAACTGCCCTGAGGCAACAATTGTTGTTGTTGTGATGATGCTGATTGCCCTTAATGCCTTCCACACCTGTCTGACACTACACATGGCCAGACAAAATTCTCATATCCAGATATACCATGGAGGTGGATAAGATTACCAGTGGGCCAGAACAGTATACTATTGAATTTAAGTTTTAAAATTGGATATCCTTGCACAAAGAATTGCATCTTATGACAGCTTTCCATATTTAGTGAGGATGAAACGCTGGCTAGGTTTGTCTTCTAAACGGATAAACAACATCCATTCGCAGCTGATTGACAACACAGACAAAGGGATTATCACAACACTTGAAGATTTTTCAAGGATCTATGGCAGGGCTACTCAATTCGGTCCTACGAGGGCCGCAATCCAGCAGGTTTTCCATGTATCCCTGCACAAACACACCTGAGTCAAATTAATGAGTCATTGTGTAGAACCTGATGGGCTGTTAGAGCCACCTAATAACTTAAAAAGTTATGGATGAATTTTGATGAAAATTTCAGGAAATCTCAGAAATGGAATAAGGAACATGTGATTAGATTTTGGGGGTGGCGGAGGTTGCACTCTCTGAGTGCTTCTGGTTTTATTTGTTTGCAAACGATAATTTGTTCGCAAACATGTTACCTGGTAAAATAGAGGCCAAATAAAAAAATGTAAAAAAAACAATATCTATACAGTCCAAATAGATCCACCTTCTATGGTGTGCTGCTACATCTGGAAAACTAGGAACATATATGACGTTGCTATTTGTGGACAATAGCTCTACTTATAACTCCATCCTGCCAAGCAGACTATTCTACAAGATGCAGGACTTGGGCCTTTACTATAACATCTATCTTTAGGCACAGACCTTTTTAACTGACCAACCACAGTCTGTGAGAATGGGCCCCTACCTTTGTCTAAAAGTACAGGAGCCCCACAAGGTCATGTTCCAATACCTTTCCCGTAATCCCCATAAAAACACACATGGCTTTCATTAAATATGCAGATGGCACAATAGTGGTAGTGACTGATCAGTGCAGGGAATAAGACAGGGAAGAGGTATGCAATAAAAAGCTTGAAAACCAGAACATTAAGAAACCAGAGGTTATTACAGACCCTGTGGAGAATGATTAAAGCTGCACAAAAAAGTAACAGACACACAGCATCCTGCCCGTGTAGACATTTTCACCTCCGGCTGCCTTCTTCAGGATAAACACATATTCCTGGACTCATCCCATCCGGCTCACACCTATTTAAATTCCTGCCCTCAGGCAGGCGTTACTGGGCAGCCAAAGTACAAAACTACCAACTGTTAAACTGTTTTTCTCTAGAAAAAAACAAACAAAAAAAAAAAACACCACAAAACACCAACCTGAGAAAGAAAATGACTGTGTGCAATAACAGAGTACCTGCAATAATTACATGTAAAATTAAGTATTTAAAAACCCATTGTGGACACTAAGTGCAATATTTTAATGTGAATAATTTAATGTGATAACTACTGGGCAACTTGTTTTAAGTTTATAGTGTAGTTGGTAAATGTGTGAATGAATGTGTATGTGTACTATATGCATATATAAACGTTTTATTTATTCATTGTTGCTTAATCTGAATCTGCCTGAAACATAGTTTGAGCTAGGAAGGAGGCAAACCAGGACTGAACACAATCAATTTCATGACAAAGCAGACGAGGCACCAACAATGATAAATAGCAAAGAATCACACTTTTGCCGTGCTATGCTTCTGTCGTTTGAAGCAAGTATATACACAAACGTAGCAGAACATTGACGTGTACGCTTTTGTTCACAGTGAGTATATCCCACCCCTAAGCCATTTTTAGTAGGGCTGTAGGAAAGCACAAATTTTGGTATCAATCCGATACCAAGTAAATTCAGGACAATTATCGCTGATACCGATATTGATACTTTTTACTTAATCACAATCATTTAATGGGTTTACCTTTAATTATCTATCAATATTATTATCATATTCAAACACAGTATGAAGATTATTGCTAAATGAAACATCTTTTATGAATGGCAGAACCAAAAACACTGAAGATTTTTGTGTATTTGTAAACAATATAAAATAACATCAGTAATATAACAAAATAATAAAATAATTATGTTATTCCCTTTGATCACAAACAGTTGTTTGTTTAAAAATTAAACCAACAGTGCAAATTGTCTAAAAAAAAAAAGTAAAACCTACTATTGGTTGGCTTTCATTCACATTCTTTGTTTTTTTTTTTTTTGCCCTCAAAGCACTTTGCAAGAAAAATATTAACTTCATCACTCTGATATTGATTGATTCCAATACCAGCCTTGGTATTGATAATACCGATATTTGGATTAATCTGCCCAGCCACTCATGCACCATGATTTTTATGGATAAAAATCTGGCCAATTTGGTCTGAATGTATCTAAATCTATCTATAGATATTTTTACAGTTGCCATTAGAAAATCACTTCATAGCAGGACATTCTCCACTGGATTTGCATTCTCATGGTTTGAAATACCATACAGCAGTGGTTTAGTGCAGGAACTTTCACTAAATTTTAGTGTAACTTATATTTTAAGTAAGTTAGTGCTATTTGTATTCTTGCTACAGTGGCAAAATAATGCAGAAAAGCCAAAAGGTTATTTGGAAAAAAACAAAACATAACAAAACAAAACAAAACAAACCCCTCTCTGTTACTAAAAAACTCAGACAAACAGAAGTTTTAATATAGACCTAGAACAGGATATAGGAAAAGGAAAGGCTTTGAGGATCCCTATAGAACAGAGGAAAAGGAGAAGTGTTTCATAGTGTATTATTGAGAAAAGCATAAAGACTTTGAATCAGTGTAATGAAATAGCCGAGAGTGAGAGGACGCCCAGTCAACAACCAAATGGCAGCCAGATCTTTTCCCACTAGGGACTATGTGCAACACAAAGCAGAGCACGAGAGGAAGTTGCATGTAAGCGGCACACTGTCACCAAGTCCAACTGTGTTTTTGACAGAGCTATGTGGAAACTTGTGCAATGTGTTTAAATTTATATTGTGACTGTATGTGTTTGTGTGCCCATAAATCACATATGGAGTTGTTTATCATCATCTGGCATTAATTCTTTGGAAGGCCTTGATGCTCCAGTAATTACTCTCATCACCGATTTCAACCCCCCACGTCTTTTAATGTTATTAACAGGAAAACTGGAGCAGCTGTCTCCCAATCTGAGAGTGGAGCAGGACTCATACATATACTTCACAATCTGCTGGTGCTTTCTATGGGGAAATTCCCATCCAGTCCCCAGATCATCATATTGTTTCCTATAAAGATGGCATCACCATTCACAGAAATGTAATTTGCTATATTATCCGTTGTGTAATCTGGGCCCTGTTTCAGTAAGGAGGTTTAATAAACTCTGGGTTGAAATTTGTACTCTTGATAAATCTAAACTGTCAAACTCTTGAGATGTTGGTTTCAGAACAGGTGGTAACAATTGGTTCATGTAACTGAGTAACTTTCTATTTGTCCTATATTTAATGTTGCTTTCTGGAATGAAATGAACTGTGCTTACCTGCTTCTACAAGAGGATCACATGACTTCTCCATGACCTCACACAGATTGCTTGACTGGATTAGCTTTTCACTTATCTGCTGCGGGTCAAACTGTTATTCCTTTTATATTTATTCATTCCCTTCACATTCATTCAGTAAATCTCACCTTCAGATAGTACAAGTAGTCTTTGCCACAAACGCTTTAAGATTTACTATTTGCACATTCCTGGAGTGTTTGGGTGTTTTCTTGTTCAGTGTCTGAAAAGTGAATGCAGTATATCAACCTTTTCTTAATGTTGGCTGTTTCTCATCCTCAGGAGACAATTTAGTTTCACTGACATCTTCAAGAAGTGGGAGTTTTGGAAACTCAGTAGGCTTCTGTCTTGCCCGGGTTTAATTTAAACTATTTAAATGCAATGCTAAACCAATAAGACGCTCATTTTAAAATATAATAATATAAATAGTAAGGACTGGAGCATGTTTCTGATGAGCAAGATAACAAATCATCACAGCTCCAAATTTAATCGGCATGCAAAGCCGACCAAAGCCACAGGAATAGTTTAAAAGAAGTGTTAACATTACCAGCTTCGTGTATTTAAAGATTCAAATGTGCAATACCAGTGTGTGAGTTTCAGGTCTGTATGAATCTTCTGACAGATGTTTCTCAAACTTTGCTGCTGCTTCTTCAGTTGCAGGTGCTTTGAACTGCTCTTGACCACATCCTCTGTTGCTGAGCTGAAGGAGCACATTGTGCATGATGCTCCAGTCACGGAACAAAGCCCTTTACCTTTTACCCATGTTGTAACAGAGCAGAGATGTGAGAAGCAGCAGATAACTTACACTACTCACAAAAAGTTAGAAATGCTCAGATTTTGTGTCAGAGTGAATCTAAAATCCACTATAACATTTACAAATTAACTTGACTTTTTATAAACACATGTAAAACTGTTCAATGTTCGAGTAATTATTGCACAACATGCTATTCACTAGCAAGATGCAAACAATAAAAAAAAAAATTAAAAACCCATAAGCACAGACATAATTTTTTTTTTAAATATTATTTTAATACTTTTCTTAAAAAACGATGCTGTAATCCATTATCTGAAGATGACTATTGACCTCAATGCCTCACTCATCAACATACCAACACATTGTTCTGGGTAAAATAAATCAAAGGAAAATAGCAAAGAAAAAAGAAAAAAAAAACTCAAATGTAATTATGAAAAGTGAAAACTGAAAGAAACATAAAAAGGTGATTATAGATTTGAAAACACTCTTGGATCTCTGGGCCAACCTACAGAAACTGGGATGAGCTCCCACTTCCATGAAAACACAATGGCACACAAAATCCCAAAACTGTTACCATGGATGATGAACACATTTCAAGAGCAAGAACTAAAAGACAGAATCAGACACAAAGGCCTATTATACAGACTGCTGAAGCTTTGGAGATGATTGTGGTCGATGACACGGTTAAGGAGGACTAAAAACATGTACATGATGAAAGGAAGTAATGAAAGAAGAAAAAAAAAAAAGAGGACGATGCAAGTAATTATAAACACACAAGTGCAGATTTATCACACACCTACACAATGACGGAGACCTAGTAGTCACATATCATTTTAAAACCGCTTTTTCCAACTATCACAGAGCAAACTGTTGCATAACTTCAGATTTAAAAGGGGGATAAAGGGAAATTAAATAGCAATAAAACATAGCCTTTAATATAAAGTGAAAAGAAGAGTCATTTTACATGTAAAAAAAAATGTGAACAAACTTTTCAGCACTCAATAGACTGGTTTTGGCATAGAGTTGAGAAGAAAAAAAACAGAAAAGGTGTGAGAGAAAAAGACAGATGAAACAATCCTCTCAATAGAATCATAAAAAAGTTTTTTTTTTCTTCATCTTTACAGTAAATTCTACAAATTCAAAACCAGAGCTGAGAGATGAACACAGAGACGAGCTTTGCTCACCACACCAAAATCCCTCTCATTCTTTTTTTTTGTTGACTTTGTCGTATATAATATATATCCATGTATCTATTTATATATAATATGTATAATTTGTAGGGTATGATCATTATTTTACAGGCCAGAGCGCTAAGGCAAGGGACACACTGAAACATTTAGACGTGATCATTCCTTCCAGACGGTTCTTTGAACATTAAATGTGGCTGAGGTGTCCACCTCCTCCATTTGGGACTGCAGAGAAGTAGAAGGTGGTGAAGAAAGGAAAGTGGTCTTAGAAGAGTGTATACAGCCAGGGTGTTTGGCTCCCACTGTGTCCTGAGAAAACTCAGATAATGACTGAACCTGACACACTTGACCACTCCACCCCAACCCCACTCCCCTCTTACAGCCTGACTTAAAACAAAAAAGAGATGAAATTGGAGAGAGAGAGAGAGAGAGAGAGAGAGAGAGAGAGAGAGAGAGAGAGAGAGAGAAGGGGGGGCACTTTGATGGTTTTTTTGTTTACCCAGTAATTTTACACCCCTGTCCTGTCTGTCCTGTAACATGTAAGAGAGAAAAAAAATGTTTTCGTGATTTTTGATCAGTTTATTAAATTAAATCATCCTCTTCATCGTTATTTTTCATTTAACTTTTATCTCCTCTTTTTTTTTCCATGATTCCTTGAGGAGCTGCCTGTGTTTGCTTGTCCCAGTGTTCCAGGAGATCAAAAACAAACAACCATAAACACTGAACTAGGAAAAGACTGCTGCCCATTTGAATCCCCTCCCATTCATGTGACACAAGCCAGCTGTTTCAACTACTGAGAGAAAAGGACAGTAACTATCAAGTCAGTGTAATGGTGTGGGTATTTGTGTGGCAGCAACCGTGTGTTTTATAGCACTGTTATTTATATGCATTTTGTAAATCTGCTCAGTTGTGAATATAGGTCCTTCTCTCACGCCATCTTCTCTCATTTCCTCTCAGAACAGATTCTCTTCAAAAATTGCCATCAGGTCACTCTGGAAATTTATATCAATGGTGTCCGCCATCTGAAAAAACACAATGACAACAATGAGAAATATTACAGATTATTCTAAGATTATATATTAATAAAAAAAAAAAAAGAAAGGGAGGGGTATCATTAGCAGTTTAGTTTGTACCGCTTCTCTCCTACGCCTCTCCTGCTCACGGCGGCGAGCCACCTCCCTCTGATGGTCGAGAGCGTTCTGCGCAGCTGAGGATGGTGGAGGTGGAGCTTGCTGTTGTGGAGGTGGGGCCTGTGGGGAGTGAGTGGGTGGAGTTGAGGCTGGAGGTGTTGGAGCAAGTGGCGACTGCTGCTCCTGACGACGGCGGGCATCTTCTTGTGCTCGGCGAGCCTGCTCCATCGTGTCTTCATCGTCACGGCTACAACACAGAATCAACGACAAAAGTGAGGCAACTGGTTGCTGCTGGTTTAGTCACAGAGCTCTAATGACAAACCACATTATAGAAGCTATGTGTAATAAATCAATATTAACAGTCAAGATACGGACTGAGTGGAACATGTAATGAGGACAAAGTATATCACTCAATTTAAAAGTAAAAAAATAACTAAATGGCTGATCTGTAAGTAAATCTTTTAACTTGATGTTTTTAATATTGTTTTTTCCTTTCTCTATTGTTTTTAATTTTAAATTCTGTTTATTTTCTGATGTGTCAATGTCTCTGTAAACCACTTGAAAAGCACCCTGTGCTATACAAATAAACTAGGCTTGCTTTAAATAGTTTTTAAGTCGTGGGTAATATAATATTGTATGTCTTTACACACAAATTAACAAGAGAACTGCATTTAAGAGCACAAACACTAGGAGAGATGGAAACAGGCATCTTTTACATACTGAAAGCAGTAAATTTGAAACAGAATTATAATTTACCTAAAACCCAAGCAAAGTGAGGAATTTCTAAAGTCACTGGAAGCATTTATCTATTGGACACTGACAGGTACTAAACACAACATTTACAAATTAACTGCCAGCTTTCATCTTCACAGTGTTATGATTTTTGCTGACTCTTTTTTCCCAAGAAAGGCTGCCCTCTGTTGGACATTTGAGGATTCAGATGAGTGAGCATTTTGCTGAAGGGTAATAAGAGTGCAGTGAACACTGGGGGGGAAAAAAAAGACAAACATGTCTCAAGGGACCAAGTATCCAAGTTGACTGTTACTTGGTTCAGAATTTAATAAAAGCAGCAGCTGCTTTGAATGTAATAAAATTAAAAACTGCTTCTTTAAGAAGAGAAAAAAAAAAGACTGAAATATGTACTACAATTAACAGTGTTTTCACCTCTTTAAACATGACAGAATCAGAGCCGACTGCATCTTTCCTTCTACACAGTTTTCCTCCCACCTACCGCAGCTTTTCTTGCTCTCTCCTGGCTTGCTCTGCTTGTGCTTTCAGCTGTCTCTCCCTCTCCTCCTTCTCCCTGGCCGCCCGTCTGAACTGTTCGAAGCTGTCGCTGGAGGAGCGCACCGCGGTAGCCGTTGTGGATTGGGACCTCTGAGCCAGGCTGGCCCAAGAACCCATATTCTTTAACTTTACATCCTAACAAAAAAGGCATAAAGAGAGGTGAGGGTAGAAAATGGCAAAATTAACAGAGAAATCAGATAGATGAGTATAATTCAGTGTGGCTCGTTATTTTCTCATATTACATTTGTACACACCTGTATCTTCTTGGGTGCAATAGGAGTTTTGGGTTCTTGTTTGATTTTGATGTCCTGTTGGGAGCCAGGTGGGGCTGGGGAGTCTGGGAAGTGGGGAATGGGGCGAGAACCATCCAATGGCTTTATATCTAACCCTGAGGGAAGCAATAAGATTCATTTTAAATATACATCTGGAGATGTCTTCAGATGTGAATATTTGAAGAATATGAAGAGAATTAAGTCCAGATGTATGATCATGACAAGAAATACAGAGACTTGAGTAGAGTGCAAATAAGGCTGGACATGATGCAGAAACCACTGTGGAAATCAGCTTTTTGTTTACAGCATGTCCAGACTGGCTGATGAGCCTCTTTAACTATCCATAATGATGCTTGTTTTGTTGTTGACATCAGTTGCACATGTATTTGTATATATCCATAAATATTGACAGTGAATATTGAAACTCGTGTCAGCAGAAAAGGGTATGATGCAGCAACCGTTAGCACACATACACACACTTTCTTGCAGCACATGCTATAGAGAATTATTCACTGTACTGATACAGCAGGTGATAGCTAATGTTCACAAGGAGTCCGGAGTGAATATATCTGATGTTCATGCTGACATGGAGCTCCTCTGGAACATGCTTACAAAATGTTAAGACTGCAGTAGAAGTATAGAAACTGCTTTTTATATCTTGACAGGAATCAAAAACATTGAAAAATGGGTTCAAAAACTATGAAAAAGCCATAAAAAAAACTTAATTCAAATTAACTCAAAGTAATTAAGAAATAGAATATTTGTCACAGCACAGCAGAGACAGAGAATCCACTGTTTCAAATATAAAAATGTCCAAAAATGTGGTTTAATATCACCAAAATTAGCCAATTTAGGGCCATCAGTCCCATTTAAGAGTAGTTTCTTTAGCTCTATATGAACAGATTTTAGAACTAATCCAACACATGACCGTGTACTCACTGTGTTTGCTGTCTGGTTTGTGTGTGTCTTGACGGATTGCAGGGTTGAATGGTGATGGGGGCAGAACCGGTGAGTGTGAAGGCTTCTCCTCTTTAATTTCCACAAGATTGGATCTCTGCTCCTACAGAAAAACAAATTTGTGCATTTACATTTTCAAAGATCCAAATACAAAATCAATCAAAATTTTCCACAAATCATGTTCTTCAAGAAAGCTCTTTTTGTAATGTGTGTGTGGCTCATAGTATACCCTTTCAGCACCTTTGTTTTGTTGCATACATTCACCAAAAACATGCATGCATTACAATGACAAATAAATTGCTTACATGCTTCTTGGTCTGGGAGGGTGACTGCTGTCCCATTGTATGGAACTGAGGAATCTGAGGAGAATGCATCAGAGGAGAGGGGCTTTCACGCAGGCAGCCTATATGAAAAGGAGACAAGAAGTTTTATACACTACAGTTTAATTTGATTCCAGATTTAATGAGCACAGACTCAGACTAACTAATGCGACAGCTTGGCCACAAGTAGATATGATTAATAGCACATTAGAATTAAGCCTCACATAGAGCAATGAAGTCAAAACAACAACAAAATCATGAGTATAACTTGGTTACTTATTCTTGCTCATCAATAAGCAATTATTCATGCAACCGGGCACACTGACCCCTTAACGAGGATGTGTGTGCTGCACTGAACATAAGCGCAACATAAAATGAATGTGTTTTGTCAGCATTTCATATAGAAATATTTACACAAATAAAATGTAAAAATGAAGTCCATACCACTGCATCATCACCAAGTATTTGCAGGCAAGCTATGATCCTTTGTTGTTGCTTTTTACTTTCGCACACGTTTTGACAGAACATGCACACTTTTGCAAAGTCTAACAGTGCACATTGATATAGAATAATTTGTGAAAACTGGACAAACTTAAACCAAGTTTAAGGGTATCAATAGATGTAAAAGAGGTACATTGTTTTTCTTGAGAAGCCATGTGTTTAACAAATGGTGTTAAGAAGTGGGTTATATGATATATTGTGCATACTGAACTTATATTTATTTAATGCACTTTAATTTGCTGAGTGTGGAGGGATGAGAGCTCCTGATTTTTTTTATCAGTGGAAATCCTAACACAATAAAGACATCTTACCGGTTGAAAAAGGCTCTGCTTTGTTTCGTGGTGAAAGTTGTTGTTGATGTTGGTGTAGCTGCTGCACCTTCTGCTGCAGGACTGCCCCCTTCTGCTGCTGCGACACTGAAGTGTGCATAGGCGGAAATGACTGTGGCAGGTGCCCTGAGCCTGGTCTCTGCGTGAGGGCAGGAGTGGTTGTCGTCATAACCTGTGTGTGCACCAGCTGGGGCATCAGCTGGGGTGAGTGTGTGTGCAGCTGCTGCGTCTGCGTGGTGGGTCTTGCCTGAAGCGACTGTAGAAGGGTGTGGACCTGACTGAGAGGCAGGGTTTCAGAATTGGTGGGTGTTGGCTCTTCATCGTCCTCCAGCAGAGCTTGGGGAGGCTGTGCTGAGAGGGTACCAAGGATGCCATGTGATGGCGGTGAAGGGACCCGTGGGCGCGGGACGGATTGGGGGAGGTTAAGGGAAAGGGTGGGTTGAAGCTGCGGTGAGGAAGATGGAGGTAAGGAGGGAAGCGAGGATGAGGGAGGTTGTGAGGGTTTGGGCGGAAGTGGTGCAGCACGGTTGCTAGGTCTCGATGGTTGCTGGGGAAGAGCATTATGGATCGCTGCAAGCAGAAGAAGAACAATGTCAGAATACTTGACAGCAGCAAAGGGTACAGGAAAGATTGGAGAATAACCAAAGACAAAACATGTTTAAGAGCTTTTTCTGTGTGAAAAATGTATTATAGTTGTACATCGATCTAAACTAGAGCAGGTAATAAAAACATTAACTCTACCACGTTAGCGTGTTTGGTATTATTAGAAATTTTCTGGCTGAGTGCTGCTCCAGCATATTTACCTGGGGAAGGTAGAATTGGATGTTGGTTTAGAAAAGGATGCGTCTCAGTGGGTGTTTGACTGGTGGGTGTGTTTGCATTGAGAATCCCTGTTGCAACACGTGTACCGGCAGTGGTAATGGTTGCACTGGGCTCTGTGTTCGACTGTGTTAAATGAGGGTTCATGAAGTGAGCCAGGGGATCAAATCCTGAGGTCATTAGCTGGGAGGAGTCCAGAGATGGGACTGAGACAGGGACAGGGGGAGGGTGTACGAATGGTGGCTTCGATTGGACCAGCTGAGGCTGACTCTGAGACGCAGAAGTGACTGGGCCCACTGCACTACTGAGGGGCTGGTGCTGAGGTCTTTTTGTGTCTTTGTTGGTTGGCATCTTCTTCTGTTGCTTGGGAACCAGCCCTGGAGACAGAGAGAAATGAGGAGCCAGAGAGCTCTATGAATAAGGATATAAATGTTGAAGAATTGCCGCTGGTAGCTAACCAAATACGACATGCTTGTTCACTGAAATCTGTAAATTACCATTTTCAGAGTCTTCACTATCAGAGGAGTCACTGCTGCCTGAAGATGAGGATCCTGTCTTCATCTTTGTCACATTTGTCATTTCCAGAGACTTCTCTACTGCAAAAAAGCCACAAAATTGAGAAACTCTATCCAGTGATGGACACGATACTAAAAAACAAAACAAAAAAAAAGTAATTAAGTATAGTTAGCAACGGAGCTACAACATTATAAAGGTAATTAAATACTCGGAAAAGTAAGCTGCGCACACTGAATGGGTCGGCTACTTTACCGTCAGTCAGGCGATGGGAGAAGTGATGATGAATGGTGATTAAGAGTTTGAGGAGAGGAAAGCGTTTGCCAGTGGAAAGAGGCTTTACCAAAGCAAAAGAGGCATTGATCTTTCAGGGCGAAATTGATCATAAAAATAAATTTACATAAAAAGTAAATAATGAAGCTATAATTTGTATGCATTTCTTTAAGTTTGTAGTCTGCAAAGAGCAACAGTGCCCACTGAAGGTCTCTTAACATAGAAGGAAAATTAGATGGATTGTAACAGAACTTTGCTGCCTAGAGCAGCTGAAAAGATTCATAAAATCAGCAGATGTTATTTGCGGAATCATATTAATGCAGTTTTCTATTAAATAAAGAGCCACACATGAACATTATCAGGTTGGAACATTTTCTAAGTTTCTCTGAAACCGACTCTGGTTTGTTTGTTCCACCAACGTGGAGCGTTCTCGCCGAACAAGCTGTTGGATCTGAGCGGGTCATCTGGCTGATTGCCTGGTTTAATAGAGTGCGATAAAAGGTGCGGACCTATTTCGATTGCACCTGGTCACTATTCTGCTCAAGCGTTGAGTGTATTCTCCAGCTTCAGTCATATCACTCGTGCAAAACCAAAATAAATATTACAACAATAACGCGTTGTCAGTAATGTTTCCTCAGTAAAGGAAACGCTGTTTTAACGATGGAAAAAGTAATTAGTTAGATAACACTGTTAGTAACGTCATTTACTTTAACACCGTTACTCCCATCACTGATAACAGGTGCACAAATAAATAATCTCTGAATATCAACCCTCCAAACCGCTGAGGTAAGAACTTTCTACAGAGTATAGTGAGTGTCAAGATTCAGTGAGCTGAAGCAGTGAACCAAGTTAGCGTCCAGGTAATGGTCGACGCAAACTGCGTGGGGAAAAAAAACACTTTTAATTTGTCTTTTACCAGCATGTTGATTTTGCTGTAGTATGGCTTTTCCTGCCTCTGCATAAATGTCAGTTAATTGGCAAAACGTGATAAAAACAAGGAAAATGTCCATGATTTGGTTTGAGAGTTGATCATGTTTTAATTAGGATAAGTTGCCTAATAAAGGCAGTGACTGAAGTTTAAATTACAACAAAGTGTCTTGAGATGACTGTCATTAACCGGGGTTACTTAAATAAAGCTAAATCAAATTCAATTACAATTAGTTGTAAGAAGTTAGTTGTTAAGAAGATTATATGCTGTATGCAGTACCAGTCTACTCATTCAAAATCAATGAGTGGATGTGTCATAACTTTTTATTGGTACTGCATTTTGCTACACAAAACAATAACAACTGTTCCTTCAGTGAAGTTTGTGCTCTTGAAACAAACTATTTAAAATGACTAAATGGGGAATTTCAAAGGATTACGATATAATTAACAAAAAAGTTTCAGTTAAAGTCTGATCGATATGATTTTTTCTTTTAAAGAAAGTTAGGAGTGGGCGTTGGGACTCTAACGTATGTTTTGGGCTTCAGAGGAATCGTACAGACCAGTTCATAAAATAAAATCCTCCAAACTTTCCAAGTCCACATGAATTAAACAAAAGCATGATGGTAACACAATTAGGATTATTGTTATTACCATTCATTAAACTAATTATGTGAGTTTAATTCAGTCTGTGGTGAGAATTGGATTTGGATTATGGATCATAATTCAACCAAAAAGCCATTTGATTTTCTGGGCTAGTCAAATACGACTTAATAATCACAGATAATAAATGTTGTTTACTGTTACTTCGTCTAATGGCTTAATAATACAAGACAAAGCTGAAGCATCACATGAAAACTTTGTACTTACGAGTCCTTAACCCCAGCACAAACAAATAAGATAAAGCAGCACTTAAACAAAACCTCAGTCTACTTCTGCAGCAACCTTCTGAGTCCTGTGCTTGTGCAGTGATTAGGATAACAAATGCTTTCTATGATAGCCTCTTAAAAACTGCAGGAAAGCTTGCTGCAAGACTGGACTGACTGGTTCTTAAAAAGGACTCAACTCACTGTTTCTCTGAGATGACTGACAGCCCAAATGAGAACATTTAATTACAAATTTGGATGCCAGAGCTTAATGCTACAGTTGATATATGGGATTTCAGAAGGGACCTTAAAAAGTACTGGACACATATACAAGAAGCTCACCTGTTGTTTTTTTCTTCTTTTTGAGGCAGCTGGAGACATATTTCTCTAGCTCTCTCAGGGTGGAGGGCTTCAGAGTCTCAAAGTCAATCTCGATCTCATCGGGATTTGAGTTTTTCAACGAAGGCTCACGGGTTTGGATTATGTGCACGACTCGACCCAGTTTGTCACCAGGCAACTTGTTTATGTCAAGGCTCAGCTGGCGCTTCTCCTCGTACGACATCGGCTTGCATCGGTCAGCTGACATGCTTTCAAATACATCTAGAGAGGAAAACATCATGATTGACACTGGAGCTTTGAAAAATTACAATTTGCAATGTATTCAGTATATATGCAGGTAATATACAAAAATAAATGCACGCATATTGTATTTATATTTTGTGGTATGCATACCCAAATCATCCTCTGCTTCAAGAGAAGCTGAAGGGACAAGAGGGACTGGGCCTGGTTGAGGGGCTGCAGCTGGGCGACTGTTTTTAATTCCCTCTTTCTTACTGTGATTGACAGATGATTAGATTAGCTCCAGCTCAGGCAGCAACAATAATATCTTGGTTTGTTATGGCTGTCCCCTACCTGGGCTTTTTCCTGTCCTTCTTTGCCATCACAGGATCCTTGCTGCTCTTGCTTTTCTTGGAAGTCTGAAGCATCCCAAGAGGTGGCGTCTCTACAGGTTCCTCTACTCCCATCTTCTTTTTGTGCTTTTCTTTCTTTTTCTCTTTCTTGTCCCTCTCTTTCTTCTTGGGCTTGCTGGCTTGTGGCTGAGAGAGTGCTGCCAACTGCTCATGGACAGCCTTAAGCTAAAGGTCACAAACACACACAGTTGTGGTCTTATGAGAATATGAGACCTACTGAAATCTGTGCGCTCCAGCTTTCACCCAGGTTTAGTAAAGCTGTTCTGCATGGCCCACCCACCTCCCCCTTCCAAATCCATTCTCTAACCTGTTCCTGTAACTCAGCCAGTCGCTGTTTCCTCTCTTGTTCTGAGTCTCCGCCCGAGGACTCCGATTCAGAAGTACTAGAGCTGTCACCTTCTGAAACAGCAGACGGAGGCGGAACTTGTCGAGTGGAGGGTGCAGGGTGGAGGACCGACGATGGTGTGGGAATAGGGGTGGGCTCCTCAGGATCATCAGGCATTTTAGCAAAACGCATTTCAAACACATCCTGTTAAGTGTGAAGACAGCATGAGAAATGGTGAACTCGACTGGAACCACAAATATATTCCACATATTCTGAATATTCTTATGACCCCAAACTACTAATTTACAGTGTTAAAAGGAAAAATTTGAATATCCTTCTTTACTTTTCTACTATTATGTTTCAGACTCATCTTAAAATTAATTCAGTTCACTCTGTTTCTTATCACTTATCACTCAGCATGTAGTGACATAACTGTCAGCAAAGGGGACATCTTGGAAAGTTTATGATTTTATGGATTTATCAGAAAGCACAAACTAGAAAAGTCATTTTCAGCCAAACCAAACATCTACAGTCTCAAAGAACACAGCCAGCCTGGCAAGTCGCTAAAGAATTAATGAGAAGCGATCAATGCTGCCCTTTAACCCAAGAGAGGGATGAATTTGGACACACTTAATTTAAACCCTGGACATCAACATGCTGTTAGGAACTTAATTTTACGACCTAGTCCCATTTTGGTGCACAAGTTGTCTACAATGTTTTTGTGAATTGTTGTTTACCTGTAATTTGCGCGCCATGGAAACCACATCATGGTCTGGAGGATTGTACTTGTAACAATTTGAGAACATCAACCTGACATCTGCAGCAAATTCTTGGGCTTCTCTGTATTGTCTGTTATCCAACTTTTTCTGTAAAAACACAACAAAGGAGATCAGAATCTTGTATGACTTCCTCTTCATTCATGTACTTTTGTAAACCGGAGAACTGGAAATTAGGAGCCTGAAATGTAACATATTAAGCTCAATTTAAAGATCTCAGAACTTTATTTAATGCTCCTTAACACAAATATTGTACTGGCAGCCATCAAAACCTATGTAACTTTAAAATCAGAGGTTTGTGCAGACTGGCCACCCATGCTTATAAAATCACCTTGATAGTGCTGAGATCCATGGGGTGCTTGATGATTTCATGGTAGTCATGTAGGCCAAGAGCTTTTGCATCAACAGGTTTATAAAAAGGCCAGGCATATGACACGTGTTTCTTAGAAAGCATTTCTTTAACAAGGCGCGCACAGGAGCGTAGCTGCTCCTGACGCTTTGGCGTGCTTATCCCTCCGGTCTCCACACCTCCGCCCAGGTGCTGCGAGTCTGGCTGTAAGGGGTCTCGTTTGGGTTGTTTTAATGGACGACTGTTTTCTCGGCGCAGCCGAGTCGCATCTGATACTGGAGGTGATTCACTGAGCTGGTCATTGGCTGTGGGTGTTGTCGTATCCGCTTTCCTCTTCTGGCTCTTCCTTTGCTGTTGGAACATGACAGATTTAAGGTTAGAATCTGATAATATTCTTGCACCTTTTTAAAGTTGCTATAGACTCATTCTTACCTTGATGAGAGCAGGGGAGCTCTGCAGCATAGGGGTGGGATGGAGGCCTGGGTGGGTCAAAACTGGAGGAGGAACTGATGTCATGCCTTGGCCTAGGACGTCTGGGGTTGAAAGAGGGAATGGGGTTAACAGATGTGGAGCATGGTTGGTGGGTGTGGGGGGCACACGTGGGGGCTGAGGCTGGGCTAGTGGCTGGACCAAGGGCTGAACTAGGGGCTGGACTAGGGGCTGGACTAGGGGCTGGACTAGGGGCTGGACCAAGGGTTGGACCAAGGGTTGGACCAAGGGCTGGACCAAGGGCTGGACCAAGGGCTGGACCAGGGGCTGGACCAAGGGCTGGACCAAGGGCTGGACCAGGGGCTGGACCAGGGGCTGGACCAAGGGCTGGACCAAGGGCTGGACCGGGGGACCACGGGACTGCGGAGTGGTTGATGGTGATGGAAAGCCTCTTGTATTTGGGGTGGTTGAAGGGGATGATGAGTCTTGGCCTGAATCTGACTTGTGACATGTGATCAGACCTAGAAAATTAGGACACAAAGTGTAAACATGAGAGGAGCACAACGATGTAATCAAGGATAAAAATGAAAAGAAAAAAAAAAAAAAAAAAAAAAAAAAAAAAACACAACAACAACATACTTGCTGATGCCTACTTTAGACCAGTTGGACAGTAAAGGATAAACCAGTTAGGCTTGAAACAACCAAAATCTAACAAATAATGTTTTGACAATGAAACAACTGAACAAATACGAGTACAAACTAGTATGTGTACAACATCATGATGTCAAAATGCACCTGCATTCAAATATAACTGGGGGTTCCTGATCAAAAAAAAACCTTGGATGATCATTTTTAAATTTAATAAAAAGAAAAGAAACAAAATCAAATCCATACCAGACTCCCGCCTGCCTCCACGACGGCCCTTGGTAATGACAGCAATCTCAGTCTCTTCCTGCGGCATCTCTGTAATCTTCTGGAGAAAGATCTTCTCCAAGGCCTCAGCCATCAAGACAATATCATCTCCAGGCTAAACACACAGAGGCAAATGGACAGGTGTAGGGGAGTTAAGCTCACAGTATAGACACTGAAATATGAAGCATAGCTTTCTAAAAGTAAAATGTTTGAACTTGAGGCAGCATGGCATTGAGCCACAACTTGCCAACATTTGCAGGCTTTCTTTAGGAGACTGGGACACACAACAGTTGTGGCTAGAAACACTTCAGTCTGTATACTGTGCTTTAAAGATCATTATGCTTTAACATTTGACCTCATGTGATTTGCCTGCTTTTAGTCAGCATATTCAGCTATAAATGTTTCTTCTAAAGAGATATTTATATATACACACGTTAGTCGCGTGTTAACGCAACGATTAATTAACACAGTTAACTTTTAGGTTTTTTTTGTTTTGTTTTTTTTTTGCTAGCTTTGATCACAGAAACATGGCATCCATGTCTCCTTTCCCTGCTGCAGCGGTGCGTCTGATGTAATCAGGGGAGACCGGGTTTATTAAAATGATGAGACATTTTCTGTCTGGAACTTAAGAAAGAAGAAAAACCGAAGTTTCTCTTTGTCTGTCAAAACCCATGCAGATGGGAAGAACATCGTGCTTTTTGGACAGGAAACTGCTCCCAAAAGACAATGAAAAACAGTTGCAGGTGCAGGTAAACAGTCAAGCTAAGAATGAAAGTTTAGAGAAATTATAGGCCAGAAATCTGGATAATGAAACACTGAAGGTGCATGGATGGAAGTTATCGTGCATATTGTGAATATTTCTCTCTCCTCACCATCTAGAAGCTGTGAGATTCTAATCCTGCTTTCTGTCTGTTCAACTGATGCCGATAATCATCACATATTGTTCCTTCTGTTTAGAAGGAAGCAGCTTCACAGCTTTAAATTCATCCTGCTGACTTTTTACCTTTCAGTTAGTAAATCCTGAACATTTCATCTTTCTTTCTCATAAATATTTGATTTTATAAATATATATTAAGAAATATTTTAACTGTTGCTGTTTAAAGAGAAAACTGCTGCTAAATGTTTATGTGTTTAGTGCAGGGATCTGCAACCTTTCCAATCCAAAGAGCCATTTTTCCCTCAGCCAGCTAAATAAAACCTGTTTAGAGCTGCAAATGTTACGACACTTTTCAAAAAGGCAACTTGATATATATTTTTAATGAAGAGCCACCATAGGATGTTTGTTATTTTTAAAGAACCACATTTTTATTTCTATTTTCAGGCTTTAAAATAAAGAAAATAAACCTTTATAAAAAGAGGATAGACAGACTTTCTTTTAAACGCTGTAGATATTTGTGGAAAATTATGTAAAGTAAAAATTTTTAAAAAAAGTTCATGGTTTCCAACCTAATGACAGGAAAGATAGATTTAAAATAAGTATTGTAGTCACGTATTTAGAGGTATTGTGGAAGGTCCATAGAGCCACCTGCAGCTCCAGGGTCGCAGGTTGGAGACCCCTGATGCAGTGTTTGTAAACCAAAATTTACTGCATTTTCTTTATATAACTGTAGGCCTTCTTTTAAAGGAAAGAGACGTTTTGAGTGTAACAATTCGATTAATCACAGTTAAAAAATTTAATAGTTGCCCAGCACTAATAAATATATATATATATGTATATATAATCAAACAGAATCTGGCTAGTCTCCATGAGCCTCACAAATTGTGTGTTTGTAAAATTCAGATATACAGGTTGACAGCCACAGATCAAACAGCTGATGTGCTTCGAACCTGGGCCATTTGTCTGTGATGTGAAAATCTTGTAGTGGAAACTGGCCATTAATCTGAGCGCTAAAACACTTGAGCGAGACACTGTCATTTTCTTTTTTGGATGTCATGTGGGATTACAATTTCTAAAGCGGCTAACCTTGTTGTAGATGTAGCAGTTAGTGAACATTGTGTTGAAGTCTTGGATACACTCCTGGGCATTCCAGTAGTAGTTGTTCTCTAGTCGTTTTTTTATCGTACCCATGTCCATAGGAGATTTTATGATCTTGTAGTAGTCCTTGATGAAGACAGAAAGCCGGAAAAAGAACATTAGATTTAGATGGTGATACATGGTTTCATACATGAAACAATAACCTTCTCTTTCTTCAGACCAAAACAGACTGCTGCGTTAAAACAGAGGCAATTCCTACACAGCCCTCAGTCCCAGCACTGAAGCACGTTAATGACGCTCCACAGTATAACATACAGTATATTTACTGTACAGCAGATTTCAAGCACTGTAAACTGAATGTTGCCTAACAGTTTTTGTCTTAAATATGTTTTTTGAGTCGTTTATGCCTTTTATTTCCTAATATTGACGTGAACTACTCATCAGTCGATAATAAAAACAATCTCAGATTTCACTTAATCTTCTTCTGTAAGACCAAACCCTGGAGAAACAAAAATTTACTTTAGTAACTATACATGCCTTCTTATTGACTGTGACAAGTAAAACGCACAGAAAGAAGTGTTTTAATGGAGTAAAAAAGGTAAATTGGTAAAAATGACGTGACAATAATTTATTCACTGCTGGACGTTGCACTGCTGTGTAATGCTTTCTATATAATGTTCATTTCTAGCTACAGCGCTAGTATGTGCTTTGAAATATGAAGTTTGTTTACAGGCATATGAGAACAAAAAATGACTCACAGGTAAATTGAGTTTGACTGCATCAACAGGTGCTTGAAAGGGCCATGCAAACTGATGTTTCCATAATGTCTTCAACACCACTTTAAGCAGGTACTGAAAAAAAAAATTTTTTACAAAAATAGTCATCAGTCAAACTGAGGACAAATAACTGGATTAAGTTGGCACACAGCAACGTGAACCAACCTGTAGCTGGTTGGTCTGTCGTTTGGGTCTGGAAGGGTTCCATGTTTCAGGGGGTGAAGGGTTGAAGGGGAGGGGCGGTGGGGCAGAGGGAGGGTTCTGGCTGCTGCCCGCCTCCAGTCCGTCTCCCATCGCAGCGGTAGGTTGCAGTGACTGAGCAGACAGTTTAGGCAGATTGGACCTGGCAGGGGCAGGTGGAAGCGGGGGGGCCCCCCTCAGGCCATTACACTCCTCATGTGACTCTCTGAAAGGATGATCATATAAAGTGTTATGTCTGCTGTCATTAGCATGAACGTGCATATCACAGAATCCAAATTTGAATCAACTTTCACCAAATAAACATCACATACATCATTGTTTATCAGACTAAGAAAACAAACCATTATCCGTAACTCAGTGTGTAGCAATGTCCTACATGCTCCGATTATCTGCCTTACTTTCAGAAGCTATTCTGCTTTCAGCTCAAACAAAGGACAAAGTTGACCCTAATTTCATCTTTGCGTTAAGCTGCGCTGACAAAAGTTAACCTTTGGGGCAACTTTTTGTCCTTATTCAATCTGCTTTTTATCAATGAGGCCACAATGTGTTTGTTTTCATGCTCAAACAAATGCATGGATATAGCTTTTTTTTTTTTTTACCTTTTAGACTATAAAATGACTTGACACAAAAGTAGGGGTTGGGATATGATCAAATTTTCTATGTACTGCGAAGCAGACGTGGAAAATTCTGAATCAATTCACAGTAAATCGATTTTCCATAAGTTACTGATAAAGTAATGTTGATGGAAAGCAAAAAGAACTCTGATCAGCTAAGTAAAGCATTTTTTACTCCTCAAAAGCCAGTTGTTCAAACATAATCTGATCGGATTTTGGATATTGGATTAAATCTTGAAAATGGGATGTCCTAAAGGGAAAGAAGGATTCTGAAATCGGATTGGATTATGTAATCCAATCCTAGTTGTGATCTGGATAAAGTCTTCAGTTTGTGCTGATTAAGTTTTGAGTAGGATTTGGATGACTTTGATCCAAGAAAGATTATCCTGATCCCAACAGGGGGTAGGATTTTAAGGCAGATTTCAAGAAGAAAATGTGATGAAACTTTAAATTTGAACAAATAGTATCTTTTTAATCAGTGCATATGCTGATATTTACATGCTGCATTTGACTTGTTCACCCATTACAGTGATGAAGCAGATAAAGTAGACATAGGCAACTTATTAAGCCTTTCAGCAAAGTACAGCAGAAATAAAATAATAACATGATCTTGTCGCCATGAAATAAACCCCCAAACAAATAACAAACACAGATAAAATAATCCATGTTCCTGTCATTCATCACTGCATAATCAGAGAAGAACCTGTCAAAAATAAAGTCTAACAATTGCATCCCTTATTACACGTCCAGTCAGGCCCTCATTCGGACAGAATGCCAGAGGCTGGTCTGGTTAGTCAACATGAGGCTCGGGTGTATTTTAACACTGTCACAGAGAGGGACATTGAGCCTTTTTTATTTAAGACGTTTCCAAAATATCCACAGTGTAGTTGTTAATAAATTTGTTTTATAATTGTTGTGGCTTAGATGAGAAGTCATAAAATTATAAGTCGAAGTGAATATTTATGATTTCTGTGTGTTGTTTCGAAATGAAAAACACTTAAAGTAACCTCATATTGGCTCTTCTACCTGATGTTCTTCACATAGCTGGTGGTCCACTTTGTTTTAAGTTCTGGTAATCCGGATTTGGTAATCCTGAAAACCGTGATTCTGGATCAGGGTGATCCAATCCGATGCGGCTTTGAACAGCTGGGATAAAAGTACGATGGATTACATGATCCTCCATCCTGAAAATGGGATTCCCGAATCCGGAGAGCTTTTATCCAGATTAAATCTTTTGAACAACTGGCCCCACAGGTTTTAGGGCAATATACGTTTTCACTTGAAAATGTAAAAAAACAAACAAAAAAAAAGACAATATATAGAATCATATGATCATAAAGTGTTAAATAATTGTCAAAGATATCACAATCAAATGCATCCCCATTTTAATGTTATTTTAATCCACTGTTAAGTCTTAGATTGGCTGTATTGAAGCTTTTGACCACCATCTTTTTACTTCAAAACTGACATTTATAAAGGCCATATCGCCCAGCCCTACTTGAAAGCAGCCCATCATACAGCAGGAAGCACATGAAAAGTAAACAACTATTTGTCACTTGACTGTAAGAGCTGTGCTGTCTGTCTGACATTGAAGGTTCCCTTCATGCTTGAGAATGTCTTTTTAAATATGTTAGTGTCCATTTGAAAGGTGTTTCAATCAATAACAACATAGTTAATGTAGTTATATGATATATGTAGAGTCAGGGCTGAATGATATATTGAATAAACTCAACGTATCCTGACAAGTTTCACGTGAGATATACAAAATATATATATTGCCTAGGGCTGCAATGATTAGTTGACGTTGTCGACAATAAAAATAGTCGCCAATGAATTTAGCCGTCAACCATGGTCAGCAAAAAAAAAAAAAAAAAAAACCAGAGTGAGACATCGTCTTCTAATCCTATCTCTGCTGAGAGTTGGACATGCGCAATAAAGTCCGCCAGGGAAAAAATATAGCGGCCGATCACGGAACAAAACGGCAGAGGATGTCAAAAATCTGGAATAACTTCACGTTAAACTTACAAAATAAATTAAATACATGTGAGATTTGTAAAGCGGACCTTGCATAGCATGTAAGTACGTCTACATGCTGGAACATTTAAAGATGAGGAACGTCGGACTTAAATAACAACCTAATGCAAGATTTAAAAGCTGAAAGTTAAATAAGAGCCATTTAATATTTATGAGAAACATAATCCTATTAGTCGACTAGTAGTTTTAATAGTCGACTAGTCGATTATCAGAATAATCATTAGTTGCAGCCCTTATATTGCCAACATCGGGCAAAAACTGTCACAGCAGCGTTTTAAGCCGTCTAAATGTGATTTTCAAATCAAATCAAATTTATAAAGCACTTTTCATTCTGAAGGCAACACAAAGTGCTTTACATGATTAAAAAAAATTCAAGCATATTTCAATTCATGCATATTAAAAAATAAATCAAGCCTCTAACACATCAAAATAGAATTACATAATTAAAAAAATCTTTCACACAGTCGCACGCACACACATGTAAACACATACAAAGCATCCCCCTCAGTCTCTAAACTTAATGTAGGTAGGCCTGTCACGATAACAAATTTAGCTGTACGATAAATTTTCTCAGAAATTATCGCGATAAACGATAATATTGCGCAGAGCGCTAATGTGTCATTTTGAGACCATTCTCAACTAATATAGTGACATATGCCGTAATAATGCAAGTACACATTTTCAAAGGTCAATAAACTAAATAAATAAAAGCGCCTTTTTCACTGTTGCATCTTCAAATAAACTCCAGACAAGTAGACAAGCATGCCGGTTTTAATGACGAACCAAACTTCAGCACTTTACATCGAACAAAAACCCGTGTTCTTCTTCTGCTCTTCAAAATCTACTGCTTGTGAAACAAAGTCATTCTGCCCTCTGTTGGCCTTATAAGTAACTACAACCCAGCAGTTAGCTGGGATACCACATTCACATACGCCGGGACACCGGCCCAAAAGTTATGCGGCCCACTGGGAATCCTCCCAAACCTCTCGATTAGCCGGCATTGCTCTTAATGTGTATTTTGTCATATACGGTAGTATATAGGCTGATTCTATTTGCGTAATGTGCCTGCGGATTACAGGGGTTATTACGGTAGACCAGGAAGTGGGGGCTTTGTACTGACGTCGTAAGCTAGAATGTGTGTGTTCTGCTTACATGTGGGAAGCAGCGAAACAATAAAAGAGGAGATGCTTGCATCTATTATTTACATATTTCAGCATGAGAATCGGAGGTTTAGCGCGAGAGCGTGAGAAGCCACTTAAATACGCAAGTCTCATGGCCATTGCGTGTTGGCAGCCGTGCAAAACAAATGCGGCTTACCGGCTCGTGCTGCAACATGCTGCAGTCAAGTGTGACACTAGAGAGATCACTCCGCAAGAAACCAGAGCGTTTAGTCGAAATACTCCATAGTGAAACCTATTGTCATACACAGTCTATGGTAAAGGGGGGACGAAAAAAAATTATCGCGGCCGGCAAACTTATCGTGCTCTTATTTTCTTATCGTTCAATTAATTGACTTATTGCTTATCGCGACAGGCCTAAATGTAGGTATAAAATATTAACAGTAATAAACATCTGGCTTGATGCCGCTGTGAGGAAACAATATCATGGGGATCCATCCACATCAGAAGCCAGTCCACCCATGTCCTACAGTGGCTGCCACCATGGCAACCACCCCCAATCAGGGCAGACCAGGGCCCACGCCACAGCCATCAGGCTGCTGTGTAGGGCCCCAGCCACCCAGACAATGGGCAATCAACGCGGCAACAACCCCCAGACTGAACAGGCAAACCCCCTAGTGTGGAGGATTCCCATGAAGAAAACACTGGAGTTAAAACAAAGATTAAAAGATTTCTTCATAGTTTTGCTTCTCTCACTCACAGCAGACAGACAACTCACTCCCCGTCCATCCAGAATGCTCTCCTGCACACATGCGCATTGTTGTTTCAGGTAAGACAGGAAAAAACATGGACACACGGAGTACGCAACTAGCTATTTAGCTAGCAAGAAGGTTTACAAGATGGAAGCTGAATGTAAAATGTCAATTTCAAGCAGAAATTCGCCTCAGAAATAATGACAATGACGAGGACACTGATTCAGCTGTGCGTGTTTCCCAATAGATATGGACTACTTCGAACATGGCTGGCCCGTCTGTAGTCCTGCCCAGTAGGGAGATCCTAGCAAGAACAAACTCATAGCAATCTAGAAAACCTGATATTTTCTGGGGGTTTACATGTTGGATGCTCTCCAGCTGTAGTCTAGTCTACCAGAGAAGCAGGAAACTCCTTCACCTGCTTCTCCTCCTCCAGGTGCTTCTATTATTGAATAAGAGTTGATTTTAAACCAGATATTTTTGTATGTTTTACAGGTGGTGTGCTCTCTGTTTGCTAGTGGGAGTGTAGCTCACGTGTGTGCACGTTGCACGGCATGTAGAGATGTGACGTAATTATATGTCAACTAAGAGTATGATAAATAAAACCAGGCTGTTTAGTTTTTATAATAAAAGGAAACAATATAAGCCTGTTCTAGAAGAAAGGGGACCTTAGATTACTTCTCTTGTGATCTGGTGCAAAACAGAAATAACCCAATAAAATAAGATAGTATTTTAATATAAAAATAATGAATTAAAAAAATATAAAAGATATTTACTGTGTTATTATAGAAAATAAAATAAACAAACCTGAATCTTTTAGGGGTGATGGGGATTGCTGTTACAGGGTTGGTTGCCCCCCTAATATAGTGGTTTGGGAAACACTGGTTTTTATTAAAAGTTGATCATTGCAGGTGTTCAAAAAAGTATGTAAAACATTGTCCTTCATTTGCATAAAAAAAACATTATTACACCCTTTCATCTGATCATAGCAATCTTAAGAAAACCAGATATTTTCTGGGGGCTTACATGTTGGGTGCTCTCCAGCTGTGGTCTAATCCACTAGGGTTATCATATCTCAGTTGGTGAGGCAGTAGTTTCCTGAGGGTACACGGGATGTTACTCAGTGACACACTGTTGAGGCAAGGAAACCACAACCCACCGAAAGCCAAGTGTCACACCTATGACAAATGGGAAACATAAGTAAATGCAACATGCCATCTATGGGTTGTTTATATCCAACATTAAAATAACTTAAAAGATGAACATCTAGTCATACATCCACAAGTATTTGCAGTCAGAGCCCATGATGTCTGCATACTAGAGAAAGAGGCTTTTCATGCAATGGCTAAAAACAGATTATGTGTTCTTCCATAACAAGCAATGAAGGCAATGACCCCATACTTCAAATAGATCCATGGACCAAAGAAGAGTGAATTGGAAAATACTTTCAAACTTTCTAATATTTTATAACCGGGGTAGTCCAACTTATCAGAAACCAAAAAACACAAAAACCTGAGCCTATGTAAGACGACCACTATTCTCATATTTGATTCTTTAAGATTTCTTATTTATCATAATCCATCGCTTTTGCTCCTTTCTGTCAGTTCAACACCTCTGTAGCAAGTTTGAAAATATAAGAAACCCTTGAAAGCATCTTTTGATTTTGACTCTTTCTCAATTAAGAATAAAAATGATAGCACACCCACAATGTGGCTATTCTGCAGTTTCTCAGCCTTGGGACGCTGCTGGGCAGAAATGTATATGATAAATGTCAATGTGGCATCAAACAAACCAGGAATGCAGAGTTTGGAAAGTTACATAGCGTGACTTTAAGAAACAATTTGAAAAGCATCTTTAGGCATTTTGTTACTAGCTGGTTACTGCAAAGATGTGAAAGGATGTTAAAGCATGTTGTACCACATACTCACTTCAAGCCCATCAAACTATGTTTTTCCCTTAAGTATTTCAGGTTAAGTTGGCACATATCAATAAATTGTTTCACCCCACTCTTGACAATACATACAAAAATGAGGGTGGTTCAATATATGTACATAGTGACTGCGTTGAGTAAGGGACAACTCCCCCTTCTGAGAACCAAAGCAATCAGGGTGAGATCGGATGGATGAATTTTTATAATCACACTTCAGATATATTGCACAAGAATTTAGGATACATTTTAAGTGACCTGTATGGGATCAGATTTAGCACAAGTAAAATTTCCTGCTTTTTTTTAAATATTTTGAAACATTTAGAACATTAGTTTATAATGTCTAGTAAGATCAATCGGACGGTCGGTCTGTCTGTTTGTCTCTCTCTCTCTCTCTATATATATATATATATATGTACACACACACACATATACATACACATACATATATATATGTATGTACACACACACACACACACACACACACACACACACATATATACATATATATATATATATATATATATATATATATATATATATATATATATATATATATATATATTTCAACATAATTTTAATTCACCGGCAGACCTAAATAGTACAAAAACTAATAGCCAATGCCTACTTTCTCAATATCGTGGAACATTTATACAAACAAGATATATTGTTTTTAAATATTACTTTTTAGTAATTCTATATGTGGGCAATGTAACAGAATTATATTGATATTAAGAACCGGGAGGACTTGCAATATATCCCAAAGTTCCAGTATTATTTTATGCTTCTTTAAAATATTTTAATTAGCCATTATTTCATGACAACCAGTACGTTATGTGAAAAACGACGGAAGACAATGACATGAAAGCTGTTACTTCACACGGAAATCAAGTCCACAAGAACAATTTAATGCAAAATACGTTTGATAAACAACTTTTCCTTGCTAACCTTCCATGTCAGTACGTCGCCATGTTCAATGTGATCGAGTGACAGCTCTGCACGTAAATGCCGTTTCAGAATACAACTTTGACCGGATTGATATTCTTGAAATGACGTACGTCGCGCTTCACATGAGTTTCTGCGCCATCGCGCGTAATCTACGCTGCTGAGAGGACGTAACTTATGTCACGAATACGGCCTACGGGGCTACAAACAAACAGCCTAGCAGCTAACTGGCTAGTATGATACCGACATGCAGCTAACGTGCACACTGACAGCACGTAGTGTCCATTGCCACAAAATTGACCTTAACAGAAGTACTGAGAGAAGAAAGACACAGCACAAAACATTCGCGAGGATATCTTATCGTGCACAATTAAGACATAAAAAAAACATATATTCCTTGTGCCCGTACCGGTGCAAGGCCTGAGAAGACAGCTCATGCTCCGCTTGCCGAAGCGCTCACTGACAGCGCGGGAAATACGGCACTAACGATCACGCTAATGCCTTTACTGGATCCCTGGGAATATATGCTTTCGTTTGATATACCAATGTCATGTATACAGAGGCAACGAATGTTACCTTTACCTTGTTTAGTCGGTTGTCAGCGGTCGCAGACCTTCCTCGCCCCAAATCCAGAACAAACAGTCCCGTTCCACGTCAATGACGTCAGACGCAAATGGGCAGGCTGAATGCATGTCACGCGAAATGTCAGCTACAACTCCTCCTCCTCCCACGGGTAACATCATGCAATACCCTGTAATCATTTCATCCTGAAGCAGATGGATTTCGGACAAACAAAACGAATAGGTAAAAATTTAATTAATTTAATTTAATAATTCAGTAAAAGTGTGCGTGTATGTGCAGACATTCTAAGCTGAAGAATATAGTGCTATTTTTTTCACTTAGATGTAAATTTTATCAATTTACCTTATTTCACCCATTTCCTTAAATATGTGACTCAACTAAGAAAATGTCTCAAAACAATTCAAAATGTGTGCACCTTTGCATTTTTTTTTATCGTGTATATTCAACACCCTTGAAAATCTGAAAGTATATGTTCACCGTGTTAAATACTTCACCTGTTCTTGTGTTGTATACTTGATGTTTCAGAAGAGTATCATTAAAAACACAAACTTTATTTTTATTTTCTATTTGCCTTTAAAAAAATAATGAAATTGAATATATATATATATATATATATATATATATATATATATATATGGCAATATGTGAACTCTACATTCAGAGTAAGTTGCCTTATTATTTATATTTTCAAGCAGGGGGCTAAACATGGTCAGTTACTATAGAAAATTTGTGTATGTATATATGTATATATATATATATATATATATATATATATATAAAGCATTTTAAGAGAGAATATCTTATTTTAGATCTCACCCAGCATTGGTACGTGTGGAATTATGCCTTAATAGAAACCTCATTTGACACAGACATAAGGAACTGTTAGTAAAGTTAAAGGTCTGTACAGGTGTTTGGGTTGAAGGCAATCAATATCCCACCTTGTGGTAGTGGATGGTGTAAATCAAAATCAGCTGTCAGTACAGGTTAGCGGCATTAAACTGAACTGAACTGATTTGATTATTGTATTTTCATGATTGTGAAACTTCTACCTAAAATTTATCTTGAGGACACACTGCTTTATTAAAGTTTATTTTCTTAAACCTGTTACACTAATTTGTATTCTGAAAGATAATCAGAATATTTGACAATTTTCCAAGACAGTCATTTTTAACAGCAAGACTAAATATCAGTTTGAAAAATCTTCCATTCTTCATCACAGTCCAACTAAATGCTAGGACATCTTGTAAAATCTTGAAAACGCACTACTCATTACAGTGCTTATTTCTTAAACTTAAAACATTTCACAAAAGGCACACACACACACACACTCACAAACATGGTAGTTTGACATTTTCAGCAATACACAGAATTGCTTTCTTCCCAAAGATGCAATTCAACTGTCTCTCATTAACAATGGTGAGCACACAGACAGGTAATAATTTTTTAATTAAGACTGGAAAAGGAAACAATACTTGCCAGACTGCCTATAATGTCCCCAAAAAGTCTACAAATATTTCTAAAGAGACTTGGCAGGGAAATCATGCACAAAACAGGTTACATGGTCTAACGTCTGATGTTTTTTTTCTTCTTAAAAGTTTGTTTTTTCTATCGTAATCCCAACAATATAGTGAATAATGGTATCCAAAATGTGAAACTATTTCTTTAGCAAAACATTAAAGTGACAAGCTTGGACTGAGACAGTGGAAAAATGATAGCAGAAGTATGTACACTTCTTTATGCTCTAGATCAAATAGGATTTTAATAGACCGGGCATGGGGGTCACCACCTGGTCCAGAAAGATATTAGGCAAATTACACAGAAGGTATAAAAAGTCATTCGTGATCCTCAGCTCCCTCCACATCATGAGCTCCCTCCTCCTCTTCCTGTTCACCTTGTGTTGCCTCTTCGCCAAGCTCATCATGAACAACATATCCCTCATCTTCCTCCTCTCCAACTTCGAAACCTTCCTCTTCCTCCTGGTTCCCGAGCAGCTCCTCCTCCATCTTTTCCTCCACCTCCGGTGCTGCTGTGGTCGTTTCTTCCCCTTCAACTACTTCATTGCCATTCTCTCCCTCAGGCACAGGGTCCTCTTGCACTGCTGCCGTCTCTGTCTGGGTGTCAGCTTTCACAGCAGCCAACTCCAACTCTGACACATCCATCGCCATGGAGTCCTCGGCATCTTGGTCTTCCTGGTTACCAACAAATGGGTTTTCACCCTGAAAAACCAGATTCATGATTGGTTAGGTATTAAATTTGAGATCTAAATTGTGCAACCATTTTTACTTAAGGGAGATGTTTTTGGTCTCAGGAACGTTCATCATTTATTTACATTTACAAAAAAAGTGTCCCAATGTTCAAATATTTACCATATTTAACAATATCATTCAGCCTTATTTAACATTCTTTCACTCCAATTTAAATTCCTTATGGTAGCCAGACCATGTGACCTATAATTAAGAATTTTAAAATTATGACTGGGTACGAGTGCCCCAGTCAGTTTGTCTACATCAAACTCGGAAAGGCTGTAACTGGTTGTACTTTCACTGTGCTTGAAACTTGCTCAACAATTAGGACAAAATTCCATTTTCTATGAACATTTGCAAAGCACAGTTAGTATCAGATTACATGAGTATCTGTAGAAAACCTTTATGTTACCAGGATACACATGAGTGAACATACCTTAAGGTAGCTCTCCAGCTTCTTGCCAATGAGTTTGTGGTTAAGAATGCTGCGAGCAACAGACAGACTGCCCCGCTTAGACTGCTCCATCATACCCTTAAGAAAAACACATTTCCAAATTAAACAACTTAAATATTCATAGAGTACACTTTTTTTTTTTCAAATTCCATGACTGAACAATGTGAGGAATTGCCTGCTGTTATTCAAGTGTGGCTGAAAATGCTCATGTCGTATTAATCACGATTCATCTTGACAGATCCGAGTCAGATCGTGTTTTATTCCATTTTAGTGTGTTTCTTTCTTTTCTTTCCTTCTTAATAGTAGAAAACTAAGCGAAAAGAGTCCATTTAATCAAATACTACAAAAGACCTGACGTACCTTCCGGTTGTAGTTATGGTCGGGCGACTTGATGTGTTTCTGAATCAAGTGGGGCTGCATGGGAATAAAGAGGTCACATGCTGCACAGTGAGCTGCTTCCACCTTCCTCATGAAGTGCTCCATGCCAAGTTCTACAGAGCAGATGGGAAATATCTGAGTGAGCAAACGCTTGCCATAGTTTGTTTTTGGGTACATGAAAACACACAAGGCTGCAGCTGTGGCTTACCCCGGGTAAGATCCTGCTCTCTGTACATCTGGCAGATGGCAGCACTGTGGTTTTCCAACTGGCTGACCCTCTCTTCTGTCTTCTTAAACTTGTTTTTCAAGTACTCCTTTAAAAAAAAAAAAAAAAAAAAAAAAAAAAAAAAAGTTTAGTTTAATATTAACTTTTTATGTTCACCTGCAACCCTTGTGTACTCCATATTTGTACTGACAATAACTCAAAATAATCATAACTACTTCAACCAGGACATCAAGTCATCTGCTGTACTCCCTCTAAAAAAAAGAAAAAAAAAAGGGAGGGGGGGCTAAAAATGTCTCGTTTCTAAAGACACATTGTCTGAATGACAATTCTTTAGGAGAAGAGTGATTCACCATGCAGAACTGTAAGCTGTGTACAGACTCTTGAAATCTCATAAATCAGGTTAAAGGAAGAAAACAAAAGTGCAACGCAACAATAACCCATTAGAGCAACCTCTGAAGGTATTGTGTCTTGATAAAAACAGAACAGCACAATGAGGAACTTGTGTTTTTGGATAGAACTGATTGCTACTTGGAATAACAATGATAAATGTGCAAAACTTTCTGACTGGCAGCATGTGCATTTTTCTGCTCCTGGGGAGAATCACAACATGTGTTCACAGTATGCATCTACTTGAAAGTGTGCACATCTGTGAATATGATGCACACACGAAATGCACAACAAAACTCGAGTGACCTGTAAGAAGTCTGTGGTGGGCTTGAACAACTGGCTGGAAAGGAACTTAAAGTGGTCCTTGTGGAAGCGACTTTCAAGATGCGCTTCCATTTCCTCTTTGTAGAATGAACGGAACTTGCAGACGGAACATGCAAACATGACTCTGGAAGAAAGAAAGAAAGAAAGAAAAAGAAAAAAAAAAAAAAAAAAAACACAGACCGTAAAATAACACTCATCTCCAATAACACCATGGTAGAAAATTTAAACGAAACTGTTCATTTTTAAGGGTTTGTCCTCACCGGTCCAGAAATCCTCTTTTCCTTCTCATTTTTGGATGCTTTTCCTGACCTTGGCCTGGGGGCTTCTTCTTCTCCTCCTGTTTGGATGCAGCTGATCAGAAGCACAAGAGATAGATATAAGCATTCCAACATTTTAAAAACAGATTCACCCAATGTGTGCTGAGTATAATTAAGCTAACCTTTATCTCCATCTTCAGCTGGTTTTGTATCCTAAGTAAATAAATAATAATAAAAAAAAAAACATTAAGCATAAAGACACCTACAACTTTCATTAAGACATAAATAATGCCATTTTTCTTAATGGCATTGTTCAGCTTATTATGGTGACTTTATGAAACTTTCAACGACTCACCTCAGTGACAGTCTCCGTTTTACTGTCGCCACCATTTTCCTCTGGTTCTTCTGTTAAAAACAGCACAGCATCATCAGGGATATACAGCAACAAATACATGCCAAGTTAAGATTGTTTATTCTCCATAAAATCCCCCTTATGTTAGAAAATACCTCTGACAGCTTCTGATTCCTCACACTCTGTCTTATTTATCTTCGACTCTGGCTCATCGGCTGCAGTCAGAGTTTGCTTTCTTTTTTTCTGAACCTCTCGTTGTGGCTTCACCTGCTTTAGTAAACAAAAATCAATTTGCACTCATGAACACCTAATCCAAAAATAAACACAGGTCATAAACCCAGAAATACTAAAATCAAGACATCTGTGAAATCAAGGCTTAAACCTGCAGTGTAGAGCTTTTGTCACAACCCTTTAGCAGTGAACTACACACAACTGATATGTGCTTCTGACGAGTGTCTTGGGCCATGTCTGCAAAATGCTGATCATTTTTTCCACCAGGACAAGCAGAAATATTTCTTAGATGCATCTTAGGGTTTTATGCTATATGCATCGCTGCAATTCCTAACTGGTATAATCTGCTCAGCCGTTGTGTATGCTCTCCTCTTGAGCTCTAGCAATCGAATTGTTGCTGGATGACACTAAATGCATCGCACTCAGAGCTCCCATGTAAAAAATGCTACCATTCACACAAAGTCTGTGTTTTCCTAAGGACGGAGAATTATTTTGGAAACTGCGTTATGTGGACAGAATTTATGAGGTCACAGAAACAGCCTTTAAAAGGTCCCATATTATACTTTTTTTTTTTTTTTTTTTAACAATTTCATATGGGTGTCAGCGGTCCAAAACCATTGTTTTCAAAGTGTATTACCTCAAATTCAGCCTTGGTCCTTAATTTCAGCCATTCTAAAAGTAGCTCTAGTGAGCTCTGCTGTCTGAACATTTAAATGTTCATGAGGGGTGCCTGTCCATGCACCCCTGGGAGAGGATCTGGATCTCGCTGATGCCCGCTCTGTGATTTTAGAGAGCAGGCTCAGCTAACTCGGGTATCAGGTCAATGGCAGTATCCATCACCAGGACAGTGGTTATTTCCCTCCGTGAGGTCATCAAGAGAAAGATCTGGGACTCACCCGTATGAGCACACATTTGCTAAAAAAGTGGAGCAAGCAAGCGGGAAAAGTGACAGAATTTTCTAATTTTTGAGCCTCATACACAGGCTATGCGGACACATTTGACTGTTAGAAAACCTTCAGAAAGTGAATTTTGCATAATATGGGACCTTTAAAAAAAAAAAAAAAAAACTGTGCAAACTTAGCCTTAATCAGTTTTATGTGAGCTTGTTTGGCTATGACATGCACACAGTTGGTGCTTTGACAAAAGTCTTACAATGCAGGTTTAAGAGCCAACTTGTAAAATTTTTCCTTCATACTATTTAATGTAATGTTTTAATCATTTTAAAAATTGCGCGGGACAAAAAAAAAAAAAAAAAAAAGAGACAAAAATAACAAAAAAAAAAAAGAACATTAAACTGTAGCCAAATAAGTTAAAAAAGGCAAAAAAAGAAAAAAGCATGTCTTTACTGTACAAAAAGAAGTTCCATGGGATATTTCAATCCACATTAATCAAGGGCCTGATGGAGTTAGAAGAGCAAGTGATATGTCAAATGCATTTCTTTATTCTTTCTTAATGTGGCTATGCTTTACATGGCAAATAGCATGTACTGGCAATTCAGCCTGACTTGCCCATTGGTTAAGGGTAGAAACAGGAGGGAATCAGAAAGGGCTTAACTTTGCCCAGGGTCTGAGGTTTTATTTGCCTGGAGGTACTTACTTTGTTGAGGGGTCTCTTGCGGCCTCGCTGCCGGCCAGCCCGTGGCCCCCCTCCAAAATGCCTTCCAGGAAAGTCGTGAGGCCCTGGAGTAGAACCCTGGAAACCTCCGCTCTCAGGGTACATGCGGTTGGACAGGAGGGATGGGAGCTTGCCTCTACCACCTCCAGGAGAGTAGCCGCGGTGGGACTGACCACCACCACCACTTCCCCGCAAGCCTCCACCCAATGGAGTGGGGTCAGACCTGCGGCTTCCAAACCCTCCTCCAGCTCCTCGACCGCCAGTACTTCCACCCCTTCTGGGGGAACGTCGGCCTGCTCCAGCCCATCCTCCACCTCCAGAACCTCCTCCCTGGGCACTGGTGAAGGACTCCCTCATATTCTGTCGCATTTTTGCGACTCCGTAGGAAGAGGAGGGGCTGTCAAAGCCTCCCCCTCCACCCCCTAGCCCCATTCCCCCTCCGAAGCCAGAGCCTCCTCGCTGACTCAACATGCTGTCCCCACGGCCATCCCCAAAACCATAGCTACTGCCGCCAGATCTGTAGAGATCTCGGGAGGAGGAGAGACCGGAGGTGCGCGAGTCGAATGACTCATACTGGTCAAACCTGCAGGAGGGAGGGATGGAGAGGGTTGATAGAGAGGAGCAGAGAGCAAGGGGGCAGGAAAGGCAGCCAGGTTTGGATTTCTCCACCTGCTATTCCTTCTCCTCCATCATCTTGCTTTCTCAAGTTTCCTTGTCACTTCATAAGCACATTAGATCAGAAAGTAATGATCCGCTATCTTTTATGATAGTTTTTTTTTCATTTTTAAAAAACATTTTTTAGAGACTCGTGCAGATTATGAAATGCATTTTCTTTAGATCTCCATTCCTTCATAAAAGATAGGCGAGGAAACCTTTACCAGATATGAGCATGGCCCAGCAAAACATGACACCTTGAGACAGGTGCAATAAGTTAAATATCCTTGGATGTGACTCAATTAAACAGAACACTATAGTGAGGAAACGATTTATAAATTGGACAGTTTGTCAAGCATAAAGGTTTTCTTTTTTTCTTTTTTTAAATAAAGCAAAGAAACCTTCAACAAACTTTTCAGCTTTATAAAGCAATATCAGGCCAGCACCTGCAAACTCATCTCTCTTGTGTAACCAAAAGCCAGAACACAGGTTAGGTCACATGGAGGACGAGAAACGTGTGTAAACACAAGTCAAGACAAAAGTGATGTTTGTAGAAAGCTGTACAGAAGATGAACTGACTTCACATGCAAGGATGTCATTCAGGTATAAATGGAAAGTTTGTTTTGTAATTGCACCCCCAAAAAGACCATGTCTTTCCCCAGCATCTAGGGTGTTAAGGAAACATTTGTTTTCGTCCCCAAATCAGATAAAACTCCAACAACGTGAATGGGGAGTAAACAGATTCCTTAGATGTTGATGCCATCAACTGCAGGACATAAGCAGCTCCCACCCTACACCCCATGCAAGAATTGAAACATATACATTTTCACAAGGACTGGTTATAGTGTAAACAAATGTTTCCAGAAAATACTTTTTTTTTTTTTTTTTTTAAAGAAGAAACCTCACTATTCTCAAACAATATCTGCTCCCAGTGTTTGCATGATCTTAGCTTTGGCTAATGAGTCTGTAGAATCTAAATCTAGGACAATAGTTATTAGACTTTTAAGGTATCAGTGGTATTAAAGAACCATGTCAATCTAATTCAAAACAAGCTACATTTGAACCGGTTAGACACTACAACATTTAGAGACAATGCTCCTCTTCTCAACTCACCAGCTGTCATATTACAATGTATGCAAGTTATAAAACTTGGTAGGACATGGAGACATACTGCTAGGCAATGCAGTGCATTCACTGACATGCAGTTGCGACAGAGGTATTTGATGCGACAATATGGAGCAGAAAAAGAAAGTAATGTTACCTGTCACCCCGAGGTCCTTTTAACCCTCCTTCCAGTTGAGTGAGCATGTCCAGGCGCTGGTTAATCTTGGCAATGACTGCATCTGCATGTGTGCCTGTGGATGACGAGATCAAAGATCCTGCCGACAGCCCTCGCTTCATATGGCCTCCTCCTCCATAGCCCCCAAGCCCAGACATCGAGTCCTTATAACCTCCCCCATACAGATCAAAGCCACCAGAACCTTAAAAAGTAAAGAACCAAATCACTGTCACAGCTACTACTTAAAAAGAAGAAGAAGAAAAAGAAAACCCCTAAGTTCTATCAAAGTGTCTTATTTTAATCGATGGGGAAAATGTCTATATCGGTGTAATGTGTAACTTTGATACAGTGAAAGGTTTGTTTTTATAATCTAGCTCTAAAAATATTTAGTTTGATGGTCTAAACAGGATTAAAAAGTTTATTCTATATTCTGCTTATATACAAAAATACAAATATATTCTTCAATCATTAACAATTGTGTGGGTATAATATTGTATCATGAGGAAACTTGTGTTTTACATCCCTACTGTGTGTGTATGAAACCACTGATGGTCGATCAAAATTATTTACATGAACTATTGATTATTGTGTGATGGGTGATTTGAAAACTATGATCACCTGAACCATGGCATCTGTCGTCTGAAAGAATTAACTTTGTTTTTTGGTTTAAGCAGAGTTCTTTTATGTCCATTACTACAGTGGTTCCCAACCTATCTATCTTCCTTGGGGACCCCCTTCATGCAAATAATAAAAAGCCATGGACCCCCTATTTTTCTTAAAATAGGGACAATGTGTGGACATTAATAACAATGGCTCTGAAAGTTCTAAAGCCTTAGGAACCCCTACTACTCTTCAGGGAACCCCCTTGGGTGGTCCCAGACCCCGCATTACCATTTAGAGCAGGGGTGTCAAACTCTGGTCCTCAAGGGCCAGTATCTTGCAGGTTTTCATTGTTTCCCCGATCTAACACACCTGACTGAAATTAATGGGTTATTTTGAAGAAGTTGACAAGGTGTTGGATCCATTTCATTTTATTCAGGTGTGTTGGAACAAGGAAATAACTAAAACCTGCAGGATAGCAGCCCTTGAGGACTGGAGTTTGACACCCCTGATTTAGAGAAAACTAAATGCACTTTAGAATACATATAGATGTATAAATAACCTTAAGCAACAAACTGCTGCAAAAAAAGGTTCAGCAGTATTCAGTGAAGTTTACTGTTTTTTTTGTCAGCACTGTTTTTTCTCCAGCTTGACTAAAGGACAAATGACCCTGTTCGACCATACAGTACATGCTGTATTAAAGTTTGCTCACCTCTACTCCCTGAGCCTCCACCTCCCCAACTGGAGTAGCCTGTACAGGAAGAGATCAGTTTGTTATGAGGGAAGGGAGAACTAACATGCACTGATATTTACTCTTAAAACACCCATATAATTTGGTTTTGAGTAGATAGATACTCTTCACTTGCATCTTATGACCTGGAAGATATCTCAATCAACAAAAAAGCTAATTGGATTTGTTTATCAGACAACCACTTTGCTTGCTTTTTGTAGCAGGTTTGTGCAACTTTGCAATGAACAGATCCAGCACGCAGATCAATAATAAACTAAGATGCGCTTAAAATAAGGCGGCCATTTTAATCAGCCTATTCTTTTTATACATCAGACTGCGTGTATTTTAAAAGAATTGCCCATTTAGCTCAGTAGCGCATTAAGCTATTTTAAAATATCCGGCTAACGGTTCCAAAAGTAATATTAAAATATATAAAAGGCCATGTTAGCATATTAGCAACACAGCGCCATAATGGCGAATTATTGGCCTAGCTAAACATTTTACGTTGACGGTAGCAGTGGCTAGGATGTCACTAATGTTCTTATAAAAAATAAAAATCTTTACTAAGCTTGTTGTAATGTTCCCAAAATCCGCAGGAACTTAACCGTTGGTATGTTTTAGCCTCTTTGGGTTAAGCTACAGTCGGCTAGATTGGTTTATGAAGTTGGCTAACTGCATATTAGCGTAGCTAAAAGCTAACGTGGTTCTGATTCTCGGTAATAAAGCATTTAGTAAATCGTAAGAATGAAAAAAATATATATATAATCACCAGAACCGTAGCCTCTACCGTCCATAATATCGTCGTCCAGTGAGCTATTTAAACAATACGATCGACACAAACGGCTAGCTGCGGAGTGCACCTCTTCCAAGAGAACGCTAACCGACCGGGTGTTGTTCAGAATGTGCTCGTCTCTGACACCCCCTCCCCCGCCCCCCACGAAAGACAAACACGTGACTGAGTGGCAATCAAATTATCTTGCGTTCAAAATTAAACACCGTATACCCTATTTTGTAAGCAACATGCTGTAATTCGCTCATAGTTTATATTAAAATATTGCGTGTGTAATATACACGTATACAGCAGCGAGCCATTAACCATTTAGTGACATTCAAACTTTCAACCTGCTCTTGTTTAGCACAGGGTCTCTGTTGCTCCAAATTAAAACACACCTTCCTGCAATTCAATTTATTCATGTCCCAGTTTTGTCTGCTTGCTATAATGACAGAGCGATATGTTTAGCACCACAGTATTGGAACTGATCAGCACGAACTCATTCCTTGACTGATAACAAAATTAAAGGAGAACTAAATACTTTTTATACCTTCTCATTTATACTTTAGGCATAAGCAGTTATTCAACATATTCAACATCTAATAACCTTATAGGGATAAGATTTTTTTTTTATTTTCGCATTTAAACAAACAAGTGTAAAATAATGAATTCTTGTGGAAATAAATAAAACTATGGGAATAAAAATAAAGTTGGCAAAATAAAATAGATTAATAAATGGATAAACTAATAGAAAATATAAAAAAGTCACATATTTAATTATTTATTTATTTGTTTTTGATTATGACAGTTAATAAGTAAATGCCCCATAAAAGTGGTCAACATAAGAGAACTCTATTCAAATACGGGTTAAAAAAACAACAACAAGCAAACAAATTAAACAAATTAAACAAACTGATCGAATAAACGAGACACAAGGGTGAACTTAAATAGTTGCTGATTAGAACAAACAAAAAGATACAAAGAGGTAACACACAAAAATCTAAGTGGAGAAAGGAAAATCTAATTTCCCCCCCTGTTGATGCTGGTGTGTAGTCTGGTCTGAAACAACTTAAAAGAAAATAAATTATAACATCACAATATAAACTAAAATGTGCGCCAATTTTAGAATAGATGTGATGTCAAACAAACTCATATACTGGTCTGTAAATTAAATCCTACATAAAAAAAACAAAACAAAATATAAATGTGTGTGTGTATGTGTGTGTGTGTGTGTGTATTACTGTTTATTACAGGTTACCATATGTGTGGCTGTAAACGCAGCCATCCAAATGTGACAAAGTTAAATTCTAAAAAGCCTTCTTGAAAATAGCTTAATGTAATTGAATGTTACATCCTATATTAGACAAGATCAAGACTACAAAAGCAAGAATAACAAGCAATAATTGAAAAAAACATGAAAAATATAAGAAAGACAGTCTTAACTTAAAAACTAATATGATATATGGTGTGCTATTTTTATTTTCTAAATCCATAGCAATTTGGATTGTTCTCTCAGGGGAAGCATCTAAATTTAAACCACTATCAGCAGTAACATATTCAGTTGATTTAAGAACTGTGTTGCTTAACTACAGACAAAAGAAATATGTTCAATTCAACCTAAAGTTATTTCGAAGGCCATAAAAAAAGAAGATAACAGAAAGGTTGCAGATACGGTTGATTTGCCTGTATAGTGTACTGTGGTATTTCCATGCCTTTGGTTATGCTCTGCTAGCTTAAAAGCAAACAGATATTACACAGTGTCTTCATGCTCCTCTTCTTTTTCTCTCTGTGATGGGACATTTGTGTTCATGAGTGCGATTCCCTCATATAGTGGGTCTGCCTGAAAGAAAAATAATACAAATGACCAAAGAAATATACACAAACATTAGTTTCACCTTTAAGTTTTATAGTTACCTGCTCAGTTTGTTCTTTTTCTCTTTGCTCAGCAGTGGCTGTCACAGTTTTCCTCTTTCTTGGATTTTGTGTAGGGCAAGAAGAAAGTTGACCATTTGAACAACAAATGAGTAAAGTTGGCAAGAAGACGCAGAATTTAGTATATGCGCTTTTTTCTTACCTTGTCATCAGGCAGAATTTAAATACTACTGAAAGGATCAGTAAAAAAACAACCAGTTTTACTGCGTTCATTATGGCCACAGATTTTACATGGGCTGTGGAGATATGAATGTCAAAATGTAAAAAAATATATATAAATTTGTATTTTGTGAGTCTTATTTACTTAAATCACAATCATAAGGACAGAAGACTCAACTTCCTGCTTTCACCAGCTCAGAATTTTTTACAACTAACATTATGTGAAAAATCACATAATAATAATAATAATAATAATAATAAATAGCACAACCTTTTAAACCCATCTCTGCATGTGTATTTCACATATATTTGAATGTAATTTTATTGCACTTTTTGTTGCAATGACAATGAAGTTCTAATCTTTATACTTTAAAGCCATCCTCACCTTTGACCATGAGAGCCTGCTCTGGTGAGCTAATAAACTGTGAAGAACTGACAGCACAGGAGTAGTTTCCCTCATGCTGAATGCTGACAGGGTCAAGCACCATGTGCTTGTTTTGGTTCACATGGATGCTCAGATTTTGATTGTTCAAAAACCAAATGTAAGTTATGTTTTCTGCCAGGGGACAGCTGGTACTGCAGGTCAGTGTGACTCTCTGACCCTCTGTCACCTCTGCAGAGGGAATTATGGTCACTCTAAGACCTGAAACATGAAACACAGTTAAAACATCACCAATCTAAATATGGTTGCAAGAAGAAATTACACATTAACACACGTTTTCTAATTATTAAAATACCCAATTTGGGCATTGGAGGAAACAAATTACCTCAAATCTAGCAATTGAATTACTATTATGATAATATGTCAAAAGCAACTTGAAGGGGAATAAAATATTTTCTACAACCCCTGACAAAAATGATGGATTCACCACTCTTGAAGGACGCTTATTCAGCTGTTTTATGTTGTCAAAAGCAACAAAGTCATAAATATTATAAAACTATTTTATTTAGTAACTAAACACTGTGATACCATAACTAAAAAAAACAACTTTTTTTCCAGATCAAGCAGTTCAACGATTGAATAATCTTGGAATTTGTGTTTGTAAAACAGATATCTGCTCAGATTAATCAATAAACGAGTCTACAAGAGTGTGTTTGCATGTTATACCTCGCTGATTTACAGAAAACATGGAAGGGACAATAAAACTAAATAAAACAAAATTCAATAAAAAGTGTGGCGAAATATTGATTGTCCCCAGGAGCAAACAAAAAGGGAAGCTTGTAAAAGAAACATACAGGTTAAAAAAAACGATGTCAAAGCATCAGAGGAGAAATCTCAGTCTGAAAACAAATACGCACAATAAAAGGAACTAAAAACAAATGGACAAAAACAGGTGTCATTTTTTATCTAATTGTAAGAAATTTCCCAAAGGAAAGTGGTTTTTATACTTAAACACAATAAATCAAGTTTACAGAGGGCTAAAGAGACACAGTCATGGACTGGGAATGACTGGATGAAAGAAATATTTGATAACTGCAACTCTGCATCAGGCAAGGAGATATCTTGATTAATACCTGCATGAAGCAAGGTTTCAGGATTGTAATGCATTTTTTTACAGAACATAGAGCATTAAAAGAATTCTTTAGAAAAGATCCACTCTTGTTTGAATTGTGTATCTTTTATTCATGTTTGAGATTCGTTTTATGAAGTCAGAATTAATAGAATAGTTTGTCACATTTGTGGTTTATTTGTTTTTGCATGCAGCAAACTAAAGCAGCTTAATGAACACTCTCTAGCAGTAATGATTACACAGTTTTTGTCAGGGACTGTATGCAACATGGCAGGATATTGCGGGTATAGCTTTTTGTGCAGGTAATAAACACATATTTATGTCAGAAAAAAATATTACCTGTAACAATTAACATCACTCCTGGTACAGCAGACCGTTTGCATATTTCATCTCCTTGGAGACAGAACATGTACTCTGCTGAGTCATTCTTCCTCAGGTCATTAATTCTGAGCGTGCTCTTGTTCTTCTCATCTGCATGGAACTCAGCATGGCCTGAAGCCTCAACCAGAGCTGCAGCGCCACTGTCCTCTTCAGCATTTCTTATTATTTTATACCATAATTTGGTAGACCAAGAAATGTATGAATACACACTGGAAATGTTGACAGAAGAGCCTTCCAGGGCACAGATTCTCCTGCTGACATAATTTTTATGCTCGCAGCTTGCACCGTAAATGCCTAAAATAAAAATTCAAGCCTTTTAGTGATAGCTAAAATGACATCTGTGCCATCCAAAAAAACTAACTGAGCATCTTAGTGCATCTCAGATATCAGCACATCATTCCACAAGCTAGATCATACTCACAGATTTCATCAGAGTGCAGAGCTTCATTGTCTTTTACAGCACAGGAGAAGATTTGCTCTTCAGACTTTGTCACTGTAATGTCTTGGCTTTTGCAGTGATTGAATAATTTTCTGTTATAGTACCACTCAAAGGCAGTGAGAGGGTCAGCCGCAGGACAGCTGGTGTTACACGTCAGTATTATATGTTTCTTCACAGAGGTAAGCTGAACATGTATATCTGTTGGGAGACAGTAAATATACTTTTAATCAGAGCCCAAAATACATTTTGCAATGAATCTTTGTGGAAAGGTCACCTTTGGCATATGTGATGGAGCATGGCCTATCCACTGATTTCAGGTCATCAGAGCAAATTTTCCCTTTTGCATACGTCACACTGAAGCAGTTTGGAGTGACAGAATCTGCACAAAAATCAAATCCTGTAAAATTTTTTTATTGTTTTACCTGAGTGTTTTTCTTAAACTACTGCATGCTTATAAAAAGCTTTGTGATGGCACTCACCCACTGAGACCTCAGGAGCTCTGACATTTACATAATCTTTGATTGCACAGGAATATTTGACTGCATCCTGACTGGTGACCAGCTCTTGGTACCAGGGAGACCAGTCCTCATAGAGGAACTCTCTGTTCTTGTACCAGATAAAGGCTGTGGGGGTTTCAGTCAGAGGACAGCTGGTGCTGCACATAAGAGTCACAGCATGTCTATCTGTGGTAGGAAACACCTTCACCTGCAGGTCTGAGATGATGGTACAAGTCAAAATAACTCATATACAGACGTCACTCTTTAACAGAACAAAACAACAACAAGCTTCTGTAGTACCTGCAACACGAAGTTTAATTGCGCTGTTCCAGCAGAAGTCTGTCTTGTCTGTAGTTTTTCTGCAGCAGTAAGTGTTTTCATCACTCTCTCTTACTTTTGTGATTGTTAGAGTAAAGTTATCGTCCTCACTTAGTTTGTATGCTGCATCATTTCCATTTGCAGAGAACTCATTTAGGTCAATGATGGAACCATTGCTGACATACCAGCTTCTTTTGGCTGTGTGTTCAGCTAAGCAGGTGAGATTCACCGATGAACCTCTGAACACACAAATGGTCCTGTTTTGTCCCACAGCCCCTTTAAAAGATGCAAAAACATCTTTTAAACATTGGATACTCACTATTTTATTCTGCCCTTAAGTTTAGACAGCTGTACACAATATAGTTGAAATTTTTAGTCGTAACTTATTATTCTTCAGATCTTTTTTCGATTACAGTCCGTCACTCATTATTTCTACCATAAAGTCTAAAAATACCTGAGATGCAAGCAATGAAAGCCATAACCATCCATTTAGCCTCTGACAATAGCATGGCCACATCGGTTACTCAGTTTCTATTAAAAAGCAAAGAATAAAAAGAAAGACAGGAAAAAATAGCATTTTATTGCAACATCTGTATTAAGACCAGACATTAAAATATAAAATAAGACTCACCAGTCCAAACTGACAGCAGCTCTGTTGCAAAGACTGGTTTGTGTGGATGTGGTGAACAAACCACATGTAGCTATGATTATCACTAAGCCATGTCTTCCTTCCTCCTTTAACTGCTTATCAAATGATCCATTGTGAGATTAATTTAGTCTCAAAATACTGATCCAATCAAACACTAAAAACATTGATTTTATCATTTAAATGTTGCATCATCAAGCGCACAATTTTTTTTTGCTCCTTCTTTGGCATTTGTTACATTAAAATGCTTATTTTAATTTATTTGCTGATATTTTTTGCAGTTTGATTCAGAATCACAGGAAATTGTGTTACAAAAATTGCATGTCACCCTGATAATATTGAAGAGATAAAAGGAAGGTCACATAGATGCGATGCTACTTGTGAAAAATATCTGCTGCTTTAGCTGTTTCCTGATTCAAAACAAATTATCATTTAGACCATTGTCGCTCACGTCACTACAAACAGATATTCTGCAGAAAAGTGAGATATTTTGGTTGAAAAAAACAGATCATTTATGTATATGCACTGGAACATTGCAACTTAATCTTTTTGTGACTTCCTCAGTCAGTTATCAATATTGCTGTGCTTATCCCGTTATCTGATTTCCAGTGTTTTTGTAGGTATGAGTCTACATGTCTTATTTGCTGTTTCTGCACTATAACAGATGTGGACTATGGACAATAGTGGGTCACACATTTAATTTCAGTTTTAATATACAGTAAGTAGTGATACTTCATTCTTTTAAACAGCTAAAGTAATAATTTGTAAAAAACAAACAAACAAACAAACGAACAAAACAAACAAAAGAAACACAGCATAAAGTACAATCCATTAACTGTCTGTGTTTGTGACATTATGGGTCACATACTGACAGCAGCACGATTTTCCCTTCAAAGCATAATTAATTTCAACAGGAGTGATCTGTTTTGTAATGTGTCAACAAATGTTTTGCCTCAAGTCTTAAAGTAATACTTCCTCCGCTGAGCTGTGCCCATTCTTTCCTGCTTCCTTTGACAGGATTTCTAAGCTAAATAATCTATTTTCTGCAGCTGAATCAGGATTGACTGGAATCTATCCCACCTGCTATCAGGCACCCTGGATGGGCCGTCAGTCCATTAGAGAAAACACCCTCACTCGTTTAAAATCACCTTACCCAGCCCAGTGCCTGGAAAAAACACACACATGCATGGGGAGAACAGGCAAACAGAAAGGCCTAAGCTGAACCAGGAACGTTCTTGCTGTGGGGCAGCAGTGCTATGAAAAAAGAAAGAAAAAAAAAAACACAGTATGCTTTTTCATGGTTTGTGATTTTTACATAATTTTATCATTATATAATAAATTGTATGATGTCTGTATAAAGAGAAAAACAATATTTCACAGTTGTAAGAGAGAGCGGTGGAACTAAACATGTCAGGCTGCAACTTTCAGTTTCAGTTAATTTCAGTTTATTTGCTGATATTATTTTCTTAATTTACTTTATAATTCAGTAAATAATCTTTGAGCTCGGGTATATCCCCAGTGCAATGTTCCACTTGTCCAAAATCTTAAAAAAGCTATGAAACAAAAGTGATAAAAAAAAAAAAAAGTCAACAAATATCAGAGATTTTTTTTTTTTTTATCTCAATAAAGTTTTGATTTGTTTAAAGAAAGGAGAAATAATAAATAAAGCAAGTAGTAACTGCATTTAGATAGAATATAATATTACTTTGAAATACTGTGGATTATAAGAAAGTGAGGCACATGTTTTTCAAGTGCTGGTATAAGTTACATTCTGTTTGTTTCCCCTAAACTAATCGGAAATTAACTGTGGCTTATTTTGATCATCATGTTCTGTCACAAGCTGCCACTGATGTACAGAATAGACAAGAAGCGTTTATAACCGCAACCTGTTGGACCTTTTTATATTAAAACATGGTTTTATTGTAAAAATCTGAAACATTAAAAACATGAAAAATTTAAAATGTGAGACATTAATTTAAGGTCAATGTTTTTTTCCCTTGGTGGCAGCAGTATGCATCGGTATTGTAAAATACTGTTACAGGTTGCTGGGATGTATTGTTGCCACCAAAAGGGGAAAAAATGTGACCTTATCAAATTCTAACGCTTTATTCTAAAAACGTAGAACTTATTATGTTATAACATGATGCATTTTATTGTAGAAATATTGTAAAGATTCTCCCCGTGTTGCCTCTAGTTTTATTTTAGTTTTCTGAAGGCAGCTGGGACATACATGTTAGCCAAGAGCAACAAACACACACACACAGTCTGATTGCACACAGTCAGGTGACGCATCTTCGCAATCAGGTAAGAACAATTAACAAATTACTTTTATTAAATTGTTTAAATGACCAAAATAAAGGAACAAAATGAAAACTGTCAAATGACAAGCTGTTGTATTTTAGTTAACTAGCACGAACAAAGTAGAGCATAAAGTTGGATGAGTCAATCACTTCCACCACTTTTGGGGCAAAGTACCTCTTTTCCTTTTCTGATTAACTGTCACGTGAATTTGTCCTGACCAATCGCAGTGCTCTGACAAGGAACACGAGCTCCACCTTTATTAACAAGAGGAGCATCCATACATGCATCCTTGACAAAAACAACTGAAAAGTTTCTCCTATTGGATCTCCATAACATTTTTAGATCACAACAACATACTCTGCATCAATATGTTGCAGGTTCTAATAATTAAAATGTTTAATGTTTTTACAATAAAACTATTACATTATAACATGATGAGGTCCAAAATTCACCTTGCATGGCAGCAGTGCTTCCATACACCACAGCTGAAGCAAACACTGCATTAAGCACTGCAAGATAATAACATTTCATTGTATTTCCATTCACAAGTATTTGTATAAGTGAAAATGACTACAATTTGTATTTTCCTCTCAGGTCATAAATGTTTTACCATCCTCTTTATCAGGTATAAAGTTCAAATGAAAAAAGGCTTTCAGAGAACCTCCGTGTCAAATATTAGGGCTGTAAATAACCATGATAAGGGAGACCACAAACAAAGATGTCAGTTTATCTGACTCTCCAAAGTTGTAAGTATACACAAATGCTAAGAATGAACACAGTACAATTACGTTAAAAGACTATTAGATGATTATCGACCTTTGTCTCTACATGGTCAAGCTTTATGCAGGGGCTGAAGAGATGCTCAGGCTTGATTGATCCACAGTTATATTTGGAAATGTAAAGGAGGAAAACCTGAAAATGTAGTGCCACTATCTGATCAAAATGCCAATTTGTCTAATGCTTAATGTGTTTTGAGCAGTGCTTTGTGCTGTGCTAGAAAGAAAACATGATGTAGCACAACACTCATTATGCATATTACCCGTTAACCGATGTCTTATCAAGTCTCCATAGAGATCAAACATTTTACCTTATCCACCAGTGCAAGAGTAAAAAAGGTTTAAGTCCCAGAGATACAACAGTACACATATAGACATCCTCCCTCACCAACAGTGTGACAGCAGCTTTTAGATTCTAGTGGGCGGCTGTAGCTCAGGAGGAAGCGCCGTCGTCTTTCAACCGGATTCCAGGCTTTGACTACATGCTGAAGTGTCCTTGGGCAAGACACTTAACCCCACGTTGCCTCCCGATCTGCCTATCGGGGTGGAAATGTGTGTGTGAATGAGTGAATGTGATAAGTAGTGTAAAGCGCTGTGAGTGGTCAAACTGACTGGAAAAGTGCTATATAAGTACAAGTCCATAGTTTCAGATATGATTTTTACATCTTGTCCACAAAAAATGAATCCCTGAACAGCTGTTCATTAATTAAACACGGGAAATAAATGAACTTTTATTTAGCTTACTTTATTTTATTTTGTTTTTTAATTAGTTTTAAACACATAACCTACATTTATAAAAGACATTTTCTTTAGCAGCAGTGTTGAACTCTTTGTGTAGCCTTTTGGTGACGGTCTGCCTGTTAACAGCTCAACTCACTTAACTGTAGAAGGTAAACGGCTTGGTCAGTGTAGGCGTGGTGGTTGTAGTGGGAACTGATTCAAAAATTGTATGAAACAAATTATGTTAACATATGAACTATAGATAAGTATTTAGATTTAGTCTAAAGAAGCTATTTAACCTCTATTAGAAAAAAGGGCATGATAGAATTTAAAAATAAAATACTCCCCGCTGATGTACAATCATTCAGAATTTTATTTCATTATAAGTACAGAATAAACATACTTTTAATTATTATTAAAGTAAGGTTTATTTCAGAGTGGTACATTTCCCATCATCACCACTAGAGGGGCCAAAAGTGAACAAATCCTACCAGTGCTCTTCTTCCTCAGTCATGCCTTTGTCAAAAAATCATCTTCAGCATACTGCTCAAGAATCGCATTGTTATTTGTGCATTAATGCAGCCATCACAAAAACGTAGATTAGCTTTGTCAAGGTCACTTTTAAAACCCCATATCGTGCACTGGCCTGACCATATTTTCTTGGCGTGAAGGTCCATCCCAGACGCCTCTGAGGACAGAGAAGTTGATGCCAACTCTGATCGATGTAAAAGAGAGGCTTATTATTTTGCAAAGTTAGGTTTTATGTGATATTATCTAATGCATCTTTGTGTTGTTGTGCTTTATAAAAGCTTCCCATTAATCCTTTGAGCATGTGATCATATAACCTATTGATGTGTAATGTTCCTTGATAGGCTGTCATCTGAGAAACAAAAGACCACAGAGTGTCCAGCTTCTGTGTCTTCCTTCACGCTGGAATACCTTCGTATTTTCTAACCATTTATGTACCCTGAAGAGGGAAACACGTATATCCCTTTGTTTCTTTTTTCTTCCAAAATTTGATTTTATTTTGGAACATGTATAGCTTTATTTAATAGAATATTGCCATGTGTTTCAGACCTGAAATGCAACCATAATTCCTAGAGTCCCACCTTTTGTTTTTCATTTGATGTAAGATGGAGACTGATTCGTTAAAAAGCCCACGGGTGTGTTGCTGTGAGGTTACTTAAAAGGAAATGCGCCGGAGTGGAAAAAAATGGTAACAAAAACAAAACAATTAGGTCTGAGTTAAATGACTTGTGTCTGAAGATTGAGCGGCTGTCTGAGGGGGCTGAATCTCCACCCCTTCTCCACCTCTTCTCCACCAGCTTCTTCTCCTCTCCCCGCTGCTGTCGGATCAGTTGACCAGCGTCGCAACTGAGCGATGCGCCTCGAGCAGAGCCGTTGTGCATTAAGGTTTGACAATCACATTAAAAAGTGATTAACATAAAATCTAAGTGTTAGTTCGGTTTTATATCTTTGTCTTTATTTTTCACATCAGGGTAATTTTAAAAAGAAAACTATAATCAGGACAAGGTTTTTGGTCGCGTATCTGAAAACTGACCACAGTTGTTTTTTTTTTTTCTCCTAAACGGTTCCCTGGACAGAGTTTGCAATTTGAATATAGAGTTATTTGATTTTGAAACCAGCCTGATAACTCAGTGGAAGATGGTAGAGGGAACGCAGGAAAATCTCGCTTGATTTTGGTGAACTGTGCGCTCAAAGGCTCTACATCGTCTTCGGGAAGACTTCCGAGGCAAAGGAGGCGGACTCAGTCCACAGGCTGTTATAAGGTAAACCAAAACATCTGTAATATAGGCCTACACTAGACAAATACGACAGCCATTGATATAACAACTGGTTTAAGAAATGTCAGTGTTTCTTAGCCCTGCTTGCTAATTTTATTTAACATGACCAGACCCAATTCGTGGCCGGGTTTTTTAACATGAATGTAAAAATACAAAGAAGAGGCTCAAGGATAGCATGAGGTTCTCATACTCACATGAGGATGTGTAAAATCACGAACCAGCTACTTTAGAATTAATTTAATACAGAGACCTAATAAAGTGAAAAGTTTGCAAAGATGTTGTCATCATTGATTAAATTTCCACGTATGACAGAAGATAACATCTCTTTGTGCAGTCAAAAACATCTGAGAGTCATTCTTCTACTTTTAGTTTGACAAAGGAAAAATATACAATAAAGAAAAGCCCCATATATGAAAGAATTCATGAGTGGTAACTGATTTTATAACTCTAAAATGTTTGTTAGATCTAGTTGTTTTCTTTCTTTTTAATATGAAGATGTTTTTATTAATAGGAAAATGTATGTTCTCTGTTCATATACTAAAACATTTAATTAATAGATAACAAAGATAATGAATTGACTTACTGACAATGAAAAAAAATTACATTTATAATTACATGTCCCCCTTACATTTACTCTTCATAAGTATGAAGGTTCTCAAGGATCTATCCTGGGCCCACTGTTTTTGCCCTTGAGGCAAACTGCATGAATTTGATAATCTTATCAGTTTAGTATTTTCAAAGCAATACCAGGTAGTATAGAACTTAAAAACTTGGGTATAACATACTATTTTAATTCACTGTCCAATTATAATACTCTGAATTGTATGCCACGGTGCATGACAAAAGTTCCTCAACTCTTTTTCTCGTGTCTTTTACTGTATCTTGTGGTGTGGTCATGACAGCTGAAGGAGATGTTATAGACACAACTTCATTTTGTTCATTGTTGGAACTGAGACTGTTCAACTCCCCTGAATGTGTAAGTTGTATGTTCATGAATGCCAAAACAAGCTATTACATTTAATAGCTATAATATGCAACCGCTCAACGTATTTTCCGAAAAGTTTTCCACAAGTTTTTGTAGGATTTGCTTTGAATTGCCAGTAAAATGAGAGATCAGTGTGCCTGCGCCGCCAGAGCATTTGTTCATCCTGTCTATTTAAAAAATTTGACAGACAGAAAACTATGGATAATATGCATTCACTTGATAAAGTTTATGAGAAAAAAAAAGTTTAAATTTCTTAATAAGCTATGAAAGTTTTTTCTCTTAAATTAGGTCATTTTGTGTGTATGTGTGTGTGTTGATTCACCACAAATATCCATCAATCCATCCATCCATCCATCCATCCATCCATCCATCCACTTTCTTCTGCTTATCCAGGTTTGGGTTGCGGAGGCGATAGACTTTCCCTTTCCACAGCCACATCTTCCTTCCTGCTCGTTTGGACACTTCTTCCAGCTTATCTGGCCGTTCCTATGAGTTCGTCTGGGGATAAATCCTGTTTCCCTCCTTGGAACCCTAAACCTGCTTAGGTTATGGCTCATAGTTAGGGATTTAGATAAACATTTAACTTGGAGGACTTATTCAAATCCCTTTTTGCTGATTTACCACCAAAACATGTTTTTTTTCTTTTGAAATGCTGCATGTCTAGCATTGATTATTTAATTTCCTACTACACTGCTATTGGTTGGTTTGTGTTGCAGCAGTTACACTGTGAAATGATCATCCTGAATTTCAAAATCTTTAGCCCAAGAGAATAACCGCAACTCATAAACTTCACATGATGCTGTAGGCCCACCACTTAAGAGCCACAAGAAAAGATTAAATTACAGCTCTTTGGCTCCTCATGACTAAATATGTTAATTACACAGGGAAAAATATGTACATACTTTTTCTTGAGATTTACAAATCTGTGTTGTCTTTATCGACCGTAGTCATTATAGATTGGTACATATGAACATAATTTCCACTGCCATCTTTATCTGCTTAATATACCATTGCTGTGTGACAATGCTGTTAGGACACGAGTTATTAAACACAGCAGGAGACACTCATAGGTCAAAAAGTGAAAAAGTAACATGTTTTGTAAAGGAGGTGAGTCAAAAACACTCTGTCAACATCAAGGGTAGAGGATGCTGGCATAAGATAAATGAGAGATAAGGAAGACAGAAATGGTCATACTACAACAGAAATCTGGGATTCCCCAACATCTTTACAGCAGCCATCTTCACACCAAACATGATCCACAGCAACTGAGGAAATAATTGATGGAATAAATTCAAGTACTCCCATTTTTTTTTTCATTTGAATATGCGTGTTAACAGCATATAGTGATGTAAACTGTAAGGTTTGAGTAAGAGGAGCATTCTGAAGAATTTTAATGGCTTGAAAGGCCTCGGTGAGGAGGTAGATCGAGTGGATGGAGGTTTAGGTATTCAGAATTTTCTAGAGCAGCAACGTTGTTATATGTTCACACATTAGAAAATCTCAGTAACTTTTATGTTGGTTTTATGATCCAGATTTGGACCTTTGCGTATGCGTATATTACCTCTCTGACTACTGAGCCACCATGGCACTGCTGCTTGTGCAAAACCTTAAAACGCTCCCTCAGTGTTAAAAAGCTTAACAAACTCCCTCATTTGTCACATAAAAAAAACAAAACAAAAAAAAACAAAAACAACCCAAAAAAAAAACAACAACCCTCCCTGTAGAGACAGAGTGGAGAGACATTATGAAATCCCATAGTCCTCCACCCTTCTCACACCAATCATGTTCATTCTCCCTGACTGTCTTTTAGAAACACATTCAACTTCCAGCAGTATTCATTCACTTAACCTTTAAATGTAAAGGGCCCAAAAAGGTAAGGTGGACAGGGAGTGACCTATGGGTGGATTTGTCAGTCTCTCAGAATTCCCCAAACCAAGTTTTCTGAGATGTAACTAGGGATCAGAAAGGAGCTTTCTTTTGAGAATGTGAGGTTTTTCATGTGAAGCCAGCTATGTGCAGGTTGCAGGCTTGTTGCATCATGCTGCTCTCCAAAGGCTGGGCAGATGCTCTTGGATGGATTTTAGAAAAAGCCTAGAGCCAAGCAAGCTCCTCTCCAGTCACTGGTGCATCTGTCTGACAAGCCAATTCCACCCACACTGTCTGATACAGGATGGAACGGCTGCGCATACATACAGGAATCTGTCTGTGTTTGTGCATGTGTTTGCATTATAGTGTGCAGAATGAAAGGGATAAAGGGGGGAAACAAGGAAATAAGGATCAGCAGTCAGAATTTATAAAAAAAACTTTATAAAGAAATTCAAATTTAAGAAAGAAGGAGTGTCAGAAGAAAGAAGGAAAACAGTTAAAGGTGAAGGAAAGAGGAAAGATGAACATGGGAATGCAAAGACTGGTGGAACAAAGAAAACTAAATGGACATTCAGCAAACATTTCTACACTGAGAGAAGTTCGCTAACAATGGTAGCAAGTAGCAATAATAATGTAAGCATGACAAAAGGAAGGATGACACAAAGATGTAATGGTAGGTGAGGTACGGTTGAAAAAGCAGTGGGGGAGGGATACCTGCTTCTCCGTCACTCTCCTCCTTGTACATCCAATGACCCCAAACCTAAAACCCCCTATGAAAGCCCCCCAGTGTGGTTGCTGGCCTTGGCCCTCTGTTGTCTCCATACTTTCCCTGCTGTTTGTACATGATGGGTTCAGTGAGTTCAGCCCTGCTATAAAAGCACCACTCCCCCTCTTTTTCCCCCCCTGCGGCACAGGCAGGAGCAGGCCTCATGTGGGAGGAGGGTAGTGTTGGAGGAGACCTTCCTGGTTCTCCTCTTCTACATAACTCTGTGTTTTCCTCTCCTCTCCACTCCTGGCTCGTTGACTGGTTGTGGTAACGTTTTTGGGCCCAGCCCTGTACCAGACATTCATTTTTCTCCTCTTAGTTTCAAACCACTAACTAACCACTGGCTCCCTGTATCCCCCTCCCCTCTTCCAGCTTAGGAATGTCTTATTCACCTCCTCTCTCTGTCTCCCCTCTCATTCTTACATGCTAAAAGCTGCCATCTGTTTGTGCCAACACCTGCAAATAAACGGCAAATACGCAAACACGCTTGGAGTGCACCTACCTTTGCCAATATTCTGATACACACAAACCCCCCTCATCAGTTTTTGCCGACCACCTGTGAGGGCAAACACACACATTCATAAACCTCCCTTTCTTCTCATTTTCTTTTCCATTATCCTCCTGAGAGCCCAGTGCCGGGCCTTTGCTTCCAAACCAAACACAGACCAAATTCCAAAAACCCCAACTCCCCCCCCCCACCCCCTTCATGTCTCCCTCCCACCCTCTTCATATTCCTTTTTTTTCCCTCCCTCCCATTCTCTGCCTGTCTCCCTTCTTCTTTTGGGTCTTTGTTTGAAGAAAGAGGAAAATGAAATGCTGGCTTAGATAAAAAAAAAAAGCCTGGAGTGAGCTGTGAAGGAAAAAGAGAGGAAAAAAGGGATAAAGAAAAAGGGGTCTTCTCAAGGTTGAGAATTATGATTGTAAGGAGGGGGTCAAGTGCCATGACAGATGGGTGTGGGGTCAGAAACTGGGCCTCATCTGTGTTAGACATGTGGACTACAATAGGAAGATTGTTTGCTTCTTTATTCTTGTGGCTGCTTTGATCATGCTGAATTACTGTTTGCATCAACAGGTTCTTATATAACCATTTTGAAATAGGTACATTCCAATTTTATTTTTTACTTTTCCACCATTTGATCATCTCATACTATACAAAACCTGGCATATTTTAAATAAGCCTTCTGCAAAAAAATAAGAATAATTGACTTCAGATTACGTGCCAATGATTAGAAGCTCCATCTATCTATCTATCTATCTATCTATCTATCTATCTATCTATCTATCTATCTATCTATCTATCTATCTATCTATCTATCTATCTATCTATCGATCGATCTAGATAGATTGATAGATAGATAGATAGATTCCTCATATAAAGATCTATTAAGTCTAACAAAATAACTGACTACAGTAAAAAGGCCTCTACAAAAGGTTTATAACTTACCTGTTATGGACTGCAGACATGTACACAGGGAAGCCTGCCTCTTGCCTGACGACCAGAGAGAAAATCTCCATGCACCCTGAAAGGGGTGAAGCATGTATAAAAACTGGATGTTTGAAGATATAAATGAATTGACCTGTTTAGTCTTATCCACTGTCCCTGGGCCAAGGAGATATAATTTGTTAATAAGAAAAAAAATCTATCTGTGTTTGTGGAGTGAAAATGCAACTCTGGACCAAATATTGTGGATTTGCTCTGCATTTGTGAAGGAATGTTGAAAATAGAAGTTTTATTTAAAAACATTGTTGTTCTTAAGCTAGATCTGAGCGCTCTGGGTAAAAAATATGTATTTTAAGAAAGTTTTGCTGTAATGATGCACTGCAGTCCACTTTTACTTGACTAATATTATGTCACCGTGCTATAGAAAGTTTTTTTTTGCCATAATTTACAAATTCACAAGCTAAATTTGTCAACATTTTCTACATAGTAGATCAAATTAAATGATAAAGAACATTTAATAACCAAAAGGTCAACATTACTGTGGCAATTGTAATCATTTTAAACTAAGGAATATGGCACATTTATCATCATGTGCTGCAGGCAATAATGTTTATTTCTGTTACAGCAACTTTAAATTTGAAATCATTCAAGTTTATCAAGTTTTGTAAATTAACTTAATTTGTTGCACATGTGAACTCAATTATTTTCTCAATTAACTTAGACTAATACATGTGACATGCAGCAAAGCTAGTAAACTCCAACCAGTTTTATTCATGTGTCCCTATATCAATAAAGAATTTCCTCACAGCCACTCAGCAAACATGAACTGCACCTCAGAAAGAAAAAAAGCTCCTATTATGCGAAACAACTGTAAATATGGATGCAAACTGCAACTTGGCAGGCTGACAATATACAAGGCAGTTTACCTGAAAACAATCAGATCCACACACATTTGAAAGCAATCAGATTTTTCACAGTGCAAAGAGGCGAACTTAGTCATTAACTGATTGATCTGGATGACAGGAGTTTATTTAAATCGCCTCCCCTGTAAGAAGTGCTTGCTGGTTGGATGGAAAAGTCTTAAGGTTGTTTTTCTGCTAAACGTCCTATTGAAATGTGTGCAAACTGGATTTTTCTCATGGCATCTTTTATGCTGATTGCCACTTGTACAGGTTTCAAAGTGTCTGTTAACATTAAATCATCATTAATTCTTCCTGCTCAACTCCCAGCTGACTTTCTTCCAGCTCATTACTCCGATATTTGATGGAGCTTTTTTCCTTTCCCTCCCTCTATGTTTCCCCACTGAGAATGAGAGGAACGGCCTAAAGTACAGCTGGGATTGGTTATTATTTACTGGCTTGGCACACACACACACACACACACACACACACACACACACACACACACACACACACACACTGTGGAAACAAATTAGGTGAATCTGCTCTGCACATAGGAATGTAAGGCACATGTGTTTGTGTGTTTTAGGTCTGGATGACAGCCGGAATGAGAAAGGGATGCTGAGAAAGAAAGAATGAAAATAGAAAGGAACAAACAAAAGAAAATAAATTTAAAACTAAGAAAGAAAAAGAAAATAATGGAATGAAATTCTATGAAAAAGGGATTGGTTTCTTAGATTTTGGGCTTCATTTGCCTTTTATGTATCGCTTTACAAGACTAAAAGCAAATTGTTACCATAGCCTCTCTGTCTCTGTCCACTAACTCCCTCCTTCCTCTTTCTGTCTTTCATTTCCTAATATTCCTTCCCATTTTTGGTCATTCCTTGCAATATATTTTTAAAAAGCAAAATGTACGGAATCCCTTTTTCAGCTTCCCTGGATTTCTCTCCCCTCATCCTTGTCTCCGTCTTTAGCCTTGTTTCTTTGCACCTCAGAGGGTTGCGGTGGATGAAAGCGATGGTGAAGGGGAGGGACCTGTTGCTCTGCGAACAAGGAATTAGAGAGAAGGAAAGCAGAGAAGAGAAGCAAAGAGGTTTCTGTGTTGACCTTGTCTTGCTGCCAAATGGTTGGATGGTGGTGTTGCAAAGAACTATGAGTGAGGAGAAGGAACAGAGGGAGATAAATGAAGACAGAAGGGAAAAAGGATGAGGGAAAGGTCTTCTTCTCTGGAAAGAAATAAAAACAATTAGCATAAACATGATTAATATGCTTCAAAAGAAACAATCGAGGAACAAAATGATGATTTAGCAACAGAAATAAAGAGTTGCTGTCGTTGCTCGCTGCACTAAGATCTGTGGAATAGCTGAAATGTGTTTGTCTTGTCAAATTCTTGTCCTTGGTGACATTGAAGAACCAGAAGAGTTTGGGTTTGTCTCTTTTCCACACTCTACTGACTGCCTCTATGTTAAAAAGATAAATATTTTAATCTTTTAGTGTAGCAGCAGAACTGATTATTCAAATATTTGCAAAACATGTGCTAAAATGTAAAGTGCAGGGCTTTTGCTTGGTTAACTTCAGCCACTAGATATCTACAAACCCCTGTACAGGACCTTTAACATGCCTCATGCTAAACCACCAATGAGATTCAGAGAACTTTGCAGGAAAAAAATGTGATTTTAGAAGTTGTTTTTGTTATTAATTGTAACGCTCAGTTCAAATGAAGGTTGTAGGGGGCTGCTGCAATCAGGTCTTTATCTGATAGTTATTTTTTTTTTCTATCATGTAGACCTTAAAAGGGGAAAACTTCAATCAAATTACCCTTCATCTAGGTTTGAGAATTTTCATGAAAACCCCTCCAAACTTCTCCCCTCAAGTTTGAGTGCTCCACCCTTTTAAGTTATTTGACTTTTCTTCCCAAAGAAATGTACAGAAAGTCAGGATAAAGCATTTTTCCATTGAAAACCTCCATAATACCCGTGTTGACAGGTTACTCCTCCACTCCTCTGACTCTTACAGCAGCCGACACACCCTTCCTAAGTGGTGAAGACGCCAGTGTCAGTGCGAGAGGCACTACAGGCTCCACTGGTGGCTATTGCGGACTCGCTCTGCAGAGTTGCATCATTTAGCATTGTCAAGATGCAAGAGAGAGGGAGGGAGAGTAATGCTGAGCCAAATAATGGGAAATGTGTGAGGGGAGGAAAGGGTGGGAGTCTATGTCTGACTCCCATAGTTTCTGCTTACTATTTGAGGTTTTCACCGCCCTCTCAGTCTCCCTGTACATTTTTCACATCCTGAGGGAAGTTCACTGTCCTGAATGCTGGCACAGAGAGCATGCGGTGAATCAGTGGTGACAAAACACAAAACAGTAGTTCAACATATTCAGAAGTAGTGAGTACTAACAGTAAAATTTATTTTCTCAGCAGTGGTGTCAGAAACCACCTAACTGGTGTTACTTTGGTTTTTTCTTCCATCTGATGTGAGCGTGTGTGATTTGTAAAGGATCCTGTTGTTTCTAAAACACCAGCCAATGTTTATATCTAAGTGAATTCCAGCATTTCTAATGAGTTCACCTCAACCATTATAGCAGGTCTCTTTCATGCTGCCACTGCCTGCTTCAAGCTCCTGAAAAACAAGCCTTATGTCATTGTCGCTGTTGCAGCATATTGCGTAATACGTTAGAGGACGTGGGCTGGAAAGATCAGAGGATGAAACTTCTAAAAAGTAAGCCTGACATTGGTACTGGAATGATGGGATATCTTATGTCTTGCCTTCCTCCTGTTTCTCTGCACCTACGTAAGACTGGGACTCTTCTTCAATGTCCCTTTCCTCCTTGCAAAATTAGAGCTTTATATGTGTTTTATGGAAACTTTTGATATGTAATTTTTTAGTGTGTCTTTCTAGGCAGAGACAAAAAAGAAAAAAGAAAAAAAAATGAAAGAGGGGAGCTCAAAAATGCACTGGAGAGTAAAAATGTGAGAGAAAAAAGTGGTGGGAGCTGCAGGGAACAGGAGAGGTATGCTCTGCTGGAGGACTGGGAGAGGAAAACCACAGGAAAGAGAGAGGGAGGGAAGAAGAGACTGAGAGAGAGAGAGGGGAGTAAAAAATAACTGGGAGGGAGAGGCCAGATCAGGGCGCTAGGGAAGCAAATGCTTCCTGTGAGAGGAGGGAAGACTCCCTGACGTGTTTGTATTTGTAAGGGTTGTACCTGGTGGGGAGAGTGGAGGGGGGGACGTCAGCTGTATGCATGTGAGTCTGTAAAGGTCAGGTGTGATTTGGAAGGTATTTAGCATGTTTAGAATGTATAAGCGACAGTGTATTAAAACACTCCAGTGCTCAGTAACACATTTGGTAGGAGTATAAACTGATGGTCATTTGCACAAGTGTGCATGAATGTGTCTCCTGTAAAAAGCTGCAGTTCTAATAAAAAGAGTGTGGCTAAACCTACAACACCATGAATCTACTGTATTGGCTTTTCATTGCCTCCTTTGGTTCAGCTTTAATTTTTAACATTGTAGTGAGAACATTTCTTACCTACAAGGACAGTTTTACTGATAGCCAGTACCTCAGATAACTTTGCAGCTGAAATCAAAGTCATTAATGTCTCTCTCAGAGTCTGAGGACAAATCCATGTGACATTCTCTGGGTGAACCAGCTCTTCTCTTAACATCTGTTTGGAAATGCACCATGTATGACAATGTGTGTATCCATGCACACATTAATGCACAAACACATATGTTGGCGTGCAAGACTGTATATAGTTAAAGTATGTGTTTTGTTAGGCAGCGAGGGAACCATAAGAGGGCCTGGGCATGTTGCCCAATCACAGATCATTGAGGGGAAAAAAAGTGGGAGGAGCAAGTGGCATGACTCTTGTCTGCATATGGTCCTGTATGTGCGTGCCTTCACAATTCCTCCAAATAGCTGCGTTGATGTGAGCGTGTGTGAGCGAAGTCAGCGAGGTTGCTGTGGAATGAGAAACCAGTGCGGTGAGGTAGCTGGCAAGCGTGCATCAGGACCTAAACACTGACTTCATTGTGGTTTAGCCTCTGCCTTATATTTTGTCGGAGGATTGTGTCAGTGATTATGGAAGAATTTGTGGCGACAGTGAGTTTAAGTTAAAGAGGTGTACATGTTTCTGGAAGGTTGCCGGTTTAATTCCAGCTAGTGAAAGTAAATCAAGGATGCACTCACTGCCAGATGTCATTAAAGAGCCATACAGTGAGACACCCAGTTGAGGTTTCTCAGTTGTGTCACAAAACTACTTGCAACCCATGCCTGGCGCCATTTAAGAGTTCTCTTGGAGGCCAACACTAAGTAAAAACTACCGTCCAGAAAAACAGATGCCTCTAAAGATTCTTGGTTGTAATGTTTCAAATGAAAATGAGAATTATTTAACATAGCTGTTAGTAAAAAAAATACACGTATATGGGTTTAAACTAGCCTTTTTCTTCATGTGTACATTGGGAAATCCATACCACTTTCCTTTCTGTGCTGCCTTAAGACATGTGTTGAAGTCTAGCAAGACTGTTGCATCTTTGATGCAAGATGGATTTCTGACTAAGGAACTAAGGTGGACAGGAGACTTGACATCTCTGAGCTGGCTGAGGTTGCCCTGACAGATGAATGAACATCTCTGTTCAGAGCTAGCATGGACGTAGATCACACTATGCCACAGAGTGACAATTTGTCACGCCCATGTCTCATGTGTGTGAATGACACAAGAAAATGTACAGTTAGGCAACAGTTACATAAAAAGATTTTACTCTCAACGGGCTGGTTCTTCTTTTGTTTTTGTTCTGGCATTAGAGAAAGGCTGTGCATGTTTGTATGCCTCTTTTTTTTTCTTTTTCTTTTTTGAAAACATGTAATTTGATGCCATATCAAGGTTGGGGATGTGTTGCAGGGGACCAAAATGTTCTCTCCCAAAGCATTCCACATCAGCTGGTGGTAGATTGGATCAGCTCGAGGGAGGATTTGTTTGTTCACCAAACAGCTGTGAATGGTTACTTGCTGTGAGTGAGCCTTCGTCATCATGGGATGTTAAGATCAGATTTAGACCTGCTTCCAGCGAACACTCACTGTGGTCTGTCTGTTTTTATTTTCAGCCAACGGTCCAATGCTAGTTTACTATGAAGAATCGTATTAAATGCCAATTAATACAATTTTCAGCATCACTGCTTTAATGTAATGATATATGCAGCAGAAACATTACTTTAAATGTTGGCTTATCTGCTCAGTTAGATAAAAGAATGACAAGGAAACAGTTGGCTTGCTGACTGCTGGCAAGGTCTTGAATTATATGTGAATCAAATGGGCCATAGAAGCAGGACAGGTACCCTGTACTTTCACAAGGGCACCAGCTGGGACATGGTCAAAGCCCTTCTCTGAGTCCAAACTCCTACTTTCCTTTTAGTATTTTCAAAAGTTCATGTATAAAAAAGGTCATGCACCATGAGTGCAGCTGGTTGCTGAGTTGATGAGAGTAATTTGATTAGAGTGACATGTTGCTCCACTATGACATAACAGGCAATGCCATATGAGACAAAGCTCTCTCAATATGAAGTGTTAAATAACAAAATTAGCAAAATGATCTCAGTACAAGTTACAATAATACAGTCACAACATCAAGTATGTCAACACCAAAGGAGGTTGAGTTATAATGTGCTTAAAAAAGGGAACGGATGAGTTGAAAGTAGAGATTTACCTCAGCTCTGTGCTGAAGTGTATTTGATGGTCACACATAAACACTCAGTTTTACTTGACTTTAACTCACAGGGATTTTATCTCCTCAGTCAAAAGGGAGTTTTTGGTACATTACAGTGATACTGTATCTTCACTGTTGCCGGTAGTATTCATGGGTGCTACCAGGATCTTTTCTCTGCAGTAGATTCATAGTTACTAAGTGACTAAGGAGTTGCTTATAAGTTTTCAAAAAAGAAAGAAAAAAAACAACACTAAGGAAACAGCAGCCTAATATTATTAATATTATCAAAACCATACATACTTACATATTACACAGTGATAAACATTAAATTTCTTACTTTGTTAACTCTGGAATCCAATGTCCCAAAGCAAACACACATTTACATGCTGCTGTCAGAGGGTGGAGCTTACTCACAGATTGATGCCAGACCATCAATAATGCATCTCTTGTTCTTGTTAATTTATTACAGTTACCCCGAACAAGCACCTTATTTATTGCTTTTATTACCTTTTTATTGCTACTTATTAATACAGTGTTTTGTTGTTTTATTATATTACTGGCATCTAGGTGTTCTTATGATCTATCCATGTGTGTCTTTTTTAGGCTTGTGTTTTTATGTTTCATCTGTTTATATGTGGACAATGCTTTGAGCTTCTTGCAACTGTTTTCCAATGTGTTTTTTTTATACTGCAAATGGCAAATAAACTGAACTGAACTGAACTGTTGAAGACAGTAAGGGGCCAGTAAGGGGCAGCACAGTCTTTCATTTCATAAACTACCTGGCTTATATCAGGTACAGTGGGGAGGAGGTCACTGCAGCTGCAGGACACTGGTTGTGTTATTGACCGGAATGATTTTTATCTTCTGGTCACAATGTTTGTCTGATAAATGCAAACGTAACACCAAAGCCCCCTGACTCTGTTTACATGAACTAGCGTAACAATTGTTACCTATTGTGTCACTTTAAACTAGATGGAAACATGAATAAAAAGAATTAAGTCCTGGATTGACAACTTTTCACCTGAATTTAACGTGTGATTGTTGGGAATAAAATCAAGTGTTTCCTCTGCTATATACTGGCAGTGTTCCGCCCCGATGCCGGCACACTACCATAAGCCAACAGACAACGTCAACCACAGCCCCCTCAGTATCAGACAGCGGCAATCTTAATGAATAAAGGTCTGTTTCTTTGTATTCACTTGTTTTGTTTTTCTAAACTACATTTAAAGTTTTCCACTGCTTTTCAAACAGTCATGAACTAAACACATTCTTCCAGATCTCATCTGTTCTACTCTAAAATGGCTTTTCAGTTGGAAGCTTATTATAATATAATTTATCTAAATTTCTATAGACCACCAGGGCACTGTGCAGAATTTTATGATGAGTTTATTGATTTTAATATCCATGTAGACAACCCTCAGGACAAAGCGACTAAAGGTCTGGGTAACAGTCTGGAGAGCTTTGGGCTGACTCAGCATATAACAGAGCCCACAGACATTAAAGGACACACTCTAGACTTAGTGATTTCTAAAGGGTTTGGATGTTTCCATGGTTACTGTGTGTGATGTGGGCCTGTCTGATCATTACTGTGTTTTCTTTGAGTGTACAGTTCCTGTTCACACAAATGTCTCAATGGAGGTGATCACAAAACGATGTATAACTGAAAATACGAGTGGAATGTTTAACCAGATCTTCTCTTTAACACCTGCCCTATCAGGGGGTTCAGCCAATGAACTTGTTGCTAATTTTAATGCTAAAATGTTAAATATTATAGATGCTATTGCTCCTATTAAGGTGAAGATTGTCTCTGGAAAGAAAAAGTCTCCATGGAGAAATTCCACAGTGGTGAAGCATGGAAAACGAGTGTCAGAAAGCCGAGTGTAGATGGAGAAAAACAAATCTACAGGTTCATTATTACATGTATAAAGAGAAACTTCACTCTTATAATCTACAACTAAGGAATGCAAGAAAGTCCTATTTCTCTGACATTCTTAGCAAAAACTATCATAATGCTCAGGTCTTATTTGCTGTTGTTGACAGGTTAACAAACCCTCATGTGTCAGTAGCACCTGAACTCTGTTCCACCAAGGCCTGCAATGAGGTTGCCAAATTTTTCACAGAAAAAATCCAGAATATCAGACAAGCAGTTGGTTCATCAACAGCTGGTTCAACAGACATACTGTGTCCATTGAAAACCAGTTTAAGCACCATGACACAGTTTAATCCCATTAACAGCAAAGATCTGGGCGACACCTTATGTCAGCTGAACTTCTCCTCTTGCTGCTTGGACATCCTGCCCACAGGTTTCCTCAAAAAGGTCTCAAAGACTCTGGAGCCAGATCTGTTACAGATTGTGAACTTGTCTTTAATTTCCGGCATCTTCCCAGAACTTCTAAAAACAGCTGTAATCAATCCTCTGCTAGACAAGACACAAATGAGCAACAACAGGCCGATCTCAAATCTTCCTTTTCTAAGTAAGATAATCGAAAAAGCCGTTTTTCATCAACTAAACGACTTTTTAACACAAAACAACTGCTACGATGTCTTCCAGTGAGGTTTTAGACAGCACCACAGCACTGAGACTTCTCTGACTAAAGTCATTAATTACATATGTTTGAACACAGACGATGGAAAAATGCCAGTCTTAGTCTTACTGGACCTCAGTGCTGCATTTGATATAGTCGACCACAATATATTGCCTAAACGACTGGAGAACTGGGTGGGCTGCACTACACTGGTTTAAATCCTATTTGGAGAATAGAAAGTACTTTGTGTCAATAGGTAATTTTACATCTGAGCAGACAAGAATTACATGTGGAGTTCTTCAAGGTTCCATCCTGGGGCCTCTTCTCTTTAACATCTACATGCTCCACTGGCAGAGATTATAAAGAAAAACAAAATTAGTTACCATAGCTACGCAGATGACACACAGATATATATTACAATGTCACCATGAGAGAGAGGCCCCATACAGGCACTTTGTAAATTCACTGACGGGATTAATGATTTGATGTGTCTGAACTTTCTTCAGTTAAACAAAAACAAAACTGAGGTGGTGGTTTTTGGAGCCAAAGAGAAGCGGTTAAGTGTCACCACAGAGCTTCAGTCTATACACCTAAAAACCACCAACCAGGCCAGAAATCTGGGTGTATTTATGGACTCAGACCTTAACTTTGAAAAATACATTAAGGGAATTACAAAGTCAGCCTACTATCACCTTAAGAATATATCAAGGGTAAAAGATCTGATGTCGCAGCAGGACCTGGAAAAACTAGTCCATTCTTTCATCTTTAGACGGCTTGATTATTGTAACAGTGTTTTTTTTCAGGTCTACCTAAAAAATCAATTAGACACCTGCAGCTTATTCAGAACTCTGCTGCTCAAGTCCTCACTAAGACCAAGAAAGTGGACCACATCAGTCCAGCTCTAAGGTCTTTACACTGGCTGCCGGTTCGTCAGAGAACAGATTTTAAAGTTCTGCTGCTGGTCTATAAAGCTCTGAATGGTTTAGGACCAAAATACATCAGTGACCTCTTGACCCAGTATGAACCTGCCAGAACCCTCAGGTCATCTGGATCCAGTTTCTTATCATTTCCCAGAGTCAAAACCAGACATGGAGAAGCTGCATTCAGCTTCTATGCTCCACATGTCTGGAACAAACTCCCAGAAAGCCTCAGATCAGCTGAAACCCTTAGTTTATTTAAATCCAGGTTAAATACCCACCTGTTCTCTGCTGTATTTCAGTCATTTTTATTTAGAAGTCAAAATCTACATCTGGTTCTTTTAAGCTGGAATCATGTTTTAATATTATCTTTCCCCACACTGTAATTTTATTTCTTGCATTTTATCTATTTTATTTTAGCATCTTCATTCTGTTTTTATTTCATTAATTGCATTTCTTTTAATCTTTTTAATCTCTCTTTTTTAATGCACTTGTATTGCTTTTTGCACCCTGCAGAAATGTTTTATGTAAAGCACTTTGAATTGTCTTGTACATGAAATGTGCTATACAAATAAATTTGCCTTGCCTAAAATGCACAGAAATGCCACCTGTAAGCTAAAAGATTGGCTGTGACATTGTTTTGGTTTATCTCAGTTTCTTTTCATAATAACAACAACAAACCATATATCTTTTAAATAAACATGACTGGATTTGCCTGGCAGCTTATAAAGTGCGAAAACTCATGAATTCTCTGTCAACTTTTCTAGCAGCTGTCACGCATTTCCCTGCAGATTTTTGTCCACTTTCCTCCAGTGAGACTTTCTTGTTGAAGCAGAAATGTGGATCTTGAGTCATTTGGACTAACAAGAAGACATGGGATGAGTCACAGACTGGGATTGGTTTGTGTCTCATGCCTCATCCATAGCATCAAACCATCAGAAGTAGAACGCTGCTGTAAAATGTTGTTTAGCCCTGCAGGAGCAGACCACAGAAATGCATAAGCACACAAAAAACAAACCAACACCATGATACTTCTCATAAGGGTTGTTGCTCAGTAACTGAATTATAACAAAAAACAGACAACAGGAACTTCTCTGTCTCTCTTTCGTTCTCTCTCTCTCAGTCTCTCTTTTTAAGCACGCATACCAGATCAAATGAAATCTATTGGTAATGTGCTAAAAGTTTAATGTACAATAATCTATTATAGTTAATACTAATTATTTGTCATCACATACAGGTAAACCCTTTGTTATAACCTTGTAACTATTTTTCTGGATTCTTCTAAAACCATACTGACAATAAAGTCATGTATAAAAAAAGACTTACATGAATGCAAATTTACTGGATATAAAATACAGAATACCTTTCAGTTTATGAAAATTCAACACAGTGTGGTTGCTTCTACAACAAATGCTGACCTCATATCCCTCAGCTGCTCTGTTTGCCAGAATCGTAGTAATAAATCTTACTGTTCCTTTTAGCACTCGTGTAAGTTGTAAAGGGGTGCAAAGACACTGCGACCCCCTGATTGGTCATCCTCCTACTGACTGAGGTTGAAGTTGTTTTCATAGCTGGCAACCACACATGTGATTTGACTTATGAATTTGGATTGCCTCATTCCACTGGAGGGATGGTGAAGGGCCTCCCATCACAGTTAACACCCACATCAGACCTGTGGATCCCTGTTAGAGGGAGAAGAGGGAGGAAAGGGGGACGCTTTGAAGTGATTACATTCAAACCTGAAGACTTTTTATTTTTAAATTTAAAAAATCTTTTGAAAGCCTATCTTTCTATTAATTTCTTTTCATTTATTTAATTTATATATTTATATAGATTAGTCAATTATATTTCTAGTAATTTGATTAATTGATTAATTTCTACCAATTTAATAATATTATTATTAATTTATTATTATTATTATTATTAATAATAATAATAATAAATTAAATAATGAACATGGTACTTTTTTTTTTTTTACAGTGATTTACAGAATGGACTATGAACATATTGTCCAGATGAATATGGGCACTAAATATAGTCAACTATAGACAGAAACTATGAAGATAATTTACAGTATGAATATATACAGATGATAAATTATGCTATGCAAAGTTACAGATATCTAGTTTGACACTCAGCGTCCTTCATTAAAGTGTAACTCAAATGATCAGTTGACAGGCAGCCTCCAGTGAAGAGAAACTGACTGAATATTATCATTCTATATTTATAACATAGGCATAGTGAATGCATATTGCTATCTTTTTCATGAACGTAGGAGTCTCAAATGGTTGTCTCTATGTTAGGTTTGAACTTGAAAAAAAAAAAACTGGTTTGAACTGGTAGGTGGCATTTTGAACCATTTTTAACCTGCAAAAATCGTGATTTTTAAGAATATTTTTAAAATTCCAATTTTGGCAAGAACATAGATGGTTTTCATAAAAATGAAACCATACAATGTTGTTTACAACTTAAAAAATATAGTTTACTGTAGGGTGCGCTACCCCTTTAATAGGTGTTTACTTAAAAACCTAAGTGAGCCTCCTGATTTAGGTTGTATTATTTCATAGTTGATTATGTAAGCAAAAAAGAACAATCAAAAGCCAATTTGACCTCCACATGTGTGGAGAAAGACAGATATAAGTAAAAGAAACTTTGGTGCACGAAGAAATTTCTAGGTATAAAAAACAAGAAATTGCAAATGAAAAGGAAAACCAGGAAAATATAAAAACATTGATGCTACATTGCGCAACATCGCAAAACATGCCTGTGTTTTCCTTTGCAAATTATAACATGTTGACATTGTCACAAATTGAGCAGGCAGGTTAATTTGCTCTCAGTCCCGGTTGGTCATAATCAGGTATGGTTAGGTTCAAATATTAACACATGGTTACAGGCTTGCATTGCGTTACAACACATTTTTGGGGTTCTTTTGAACAAACTAACCTATGGCTTGTTTTCATTTGGACTAAAATGTCAACATGTTGCATCACCATTACAACTTCTGCCATCAAAAATACAAAAACTACATACAGATGCAGTACATACAGTTGTGATGTGTTTTGTTTAAAATATTTTCTATATTCAATCAGAATTTGAAGTTGAAAGCTGTTTAAAGTGGTTTGTTAACCTGCTTTTCTCTTGTCAGGTTGGCAACACTAAACAGCCGCTGCCATGCTGTCACTGGACGAGCCGCTGGACTTGAAGCTTCCCTCCGGACGACCAGGTGGTCCAGTGATACTGGAAAAGAGGGCTTGTTCTTCCTCAGTCTGTGGCCCCCTCAGCACCCCACGACCACACCTGCGGTGTACAGCCTTTCCATCACCTCCCTCCTCACCAGGTAAACTGAAGCACGGCATGCAGTATTTTTAGCAACAGACACAAAGAAAAGGTCGTCTCAAATTCACCCATGACAGTGATGATGTTGTTTAGCAGAGTTTAAGTCCATTGCCATGATAATTCAATAGTATAATAAGATGAGTCTCTGTTCTCACTTTCTCACTAACCTAATATTGCAAATCTGATAAATGGTGGCTCTTTTCTGTACCCAAACTGACAAAGATTGTCCCCATGTCTGTCAGAGTCATCCATAACAAGTGGAGCGTGACACTGACATGCAGTGACCCCAAGCGAAAACCACCGCCTACAAACAGAATGAGCTGATTTTAACTTCATACCTGACCAAACCTAAGTGCTGAGAATTGTCTAGTGTGTGTGTGTGTGTGTGTGTGTGTGTAGGTGTCTTCTTGCTGTCTTCCTGGTGTTTCTAATGGAACAAATAAAAAATAACATAAAAAAATTTTTTTTTTGTCTCATATATGGGAGATGTGTCACTAGGAAAACCCATTCATGTACAGTTTCCTTCTTAGATTACTGAAATAATGTGCTGGGATAATGTCCTTTTGTACCTGCAATAACTACACTGTACATATGAAGATAGTTTTCAGCACATGAAAAACAAAAAAGAAGCTGCTAACTCCAGAAAGTATTTAGACCCCCTCAATATTTTTGCACACTGTAGAAGCTGTATGGAGTTCAGCAGGGGCAAACAGGACAGATCGTAGTTAAACAATGTCAGACACTTTCCACTGAGTTTCTGGACAAAAATAAAGAAGCTTTTGAACTCTCCATGAACGTATAGTTGTAGAGAAGCAAAATCTGAGCAACTGTATAAATATACAAATAAATTTATTATTATAAATTCACCAGCTGCTTTACTAGCTACACATTCCTTGTACCAGGTTGGACCTCCCTCTTGTCTTAACAACTGCCTTAATTTTTGGTGGTTGGTGGTTGGAGACATTGCTCAGAGATTGTGGTCCATGTTGACATGATAGCATCACGCAGTTACAGAGGATTTATCATTTGTATATTTATGGTACAAATCCCCAGTCCCACCACATCCCACAGCTGCTCTGTTGGATTAAAATCTGGTGACCGTGGAGGCCATTATAATTCATTGAACTCATTGTTATGTTTAAGAAAGCAATTTGAGATGATTTGATCTGTGCCATGGTGCATTATCCCGCTGGACTAAGCCGTCAGAAGATGGGTACACTGTGGTCATAAAGGGGTGGACATGGTCAGCAATAACACTCAGGCAAGCTGTGGTGCTTGAATAATTGGTACAAAGGGGCCCAAAACGTGCCAAGAAAATATCCCCCACACCATTACACCACCACCACCAGTCTGAACCATTGACACAAGGCAGAATAGATCCATAATCACGTCGTTTATACCAAATTCTGACCCTACCGTCTGAATGACGGAGCTGCAATGAAGACTTATCAGACCAGGCAACGCTTTTCCAATCTTCTATTATGCCATTTTAGTGAGCCTGTGTGAATTATAACCTCAGTTTCCTGTTCTTAGCTGACAGAAGTGGCGCTTGGTGTGGTCTCAGTTGCTGCAGAAACTATGAATCATGTGCTTCAAGGTTCAATGTGTTGTGCATTCAGAGATGGTATTCTGCATACCTTGTTGTTGTAAGTGGTTATTTGAGTGTTGCCTTTTTATTATCACAAACCAGTCTGCATTTTTTTTCAGGCATCTGGCGCTCGCAAGATATTTTCCCTTTTTTGGACCGTTCTCTGTAAACTGTAGAGATGGTTGTGCATGAGAATCCCAGTAGATCCACAATTTCTAAAATACTCAGACCAGCCTGTCTGGCACCAACAATCACGCCACATTCAAAGTCACTTAAATGCCAGTTCTTTTGCATTCTGATGCTTGGTTTGAACTTTAACAAGTTGTCTTGAACATGAGTACATGCATACACTGAATTGCTTCCATGTGATTGGCTATTTGTGTTAACAGACAATTGAACAGGTGTAATAAAGTTGCCAATGAGTTCATGTCTACACTTTTTCAGTGTTTGCAGAAAAATGTGATTCCTTTTTGTTTATTGTCCAGCTTAACTAAATAACCTACCAGTAAAGTGTTTTTTGTTCAGGGAGGTAACAGGGGACCAACCAATACAATCTCAACACTAAAAATGTAATACATACTATTTTCAGACTACAAAAAGTTACAGATTCACAATAAAGTTTCTCTCTCACAACAACAGCTAACACTGCTCACTTTTACATAAACACCTGGGGATAGGCGTAGCCTGACAGATGGTGTTAATTCATGGACTTTCATACACCAGCTCCTGCATGGTGTTTTTCAGAAGCCTTTTCTACTTCCCGAATTTACAGTTTTGTGATCTGCTCTCATCTGCAAATGGTTAGGATAAGGACAGAGCTAGGGTTAGAACGTATCCACATAGTTAGTTCTGCATGCTCAAAATGCAAATGTAAAGTTTTTTTTTTTAACAACTCTTTCATTTTAACACCGATGATTGGTGATTTCCGTGGTGATGGCAAACATCAGCTTGGAGATATGTTGCAAGTTGCAGCACTTCATCGATACCATGGCGGCATCGTATCATAGAGTGCCTCTCAGTAGTAACAGGGATTAAGGGGGTAATTTATGTAACTGTATAAAAAGATGCATTTGAAGATAATGTGATCTGACAGACCTTTCTGAGATTGAAAGGAGCCTCCAGAAAGAATGTTAGAAATGCATGTTATCATAAAGGCTTAATGCAAGAAAATTCAAAACTATACTTTAAGGAAATTCTACAAAATACTGAATTCAGTGTTTGAGTACTTTGCTTAGAGATGCAATGAGAGATTTCAGGTTTTTATACTTATACTTAAGTTGTAAATATATATAAATCACTTTTTAACCCATTAAGGCCCGACCCAAGAACAAATGTTAAGAAAAGTCAATTTTTTTAATATGAGGTCTTTATTTGGCCCTTTAACAAAATTTTTGGGAGGGATATCTACCATTTATTACCATGTGATACATTAAAAATATTATAATGTGGTTTTCCCCTTCTGGGTATTTATTAGGGTACAAAAGACAAGTATCAGATTGTGCTCAACAGGATTTTGAGCAAAGTTTATACCATAAATTGAAGCAAAATGTCTCCGAAACTGTATGTAACATATATGTCACATCAGGCTCTTATGGGTTAATGTATCATTATGGAGTATTAAGCATAGCTTGATGGGAAAAATGCTAATTTTCATAAAATAAAATGACATGTGCAATGTAATATAGTATGCAAAACTGTGTTGGTGATTGTACATCTATTTAAAATTTGTCCAGAGAGAAAAAGAGTGTGACAAACACTGAAGTCAGAAAGTTCTTATACTATCACACATTAAAAGCACAGTTTAAAGCAAAAGATGCAACTGCTGAAACTAGGATCATGATTATCAGAGGAGCTCCAGGAGAACGCTAACCTACAGGAAACTACATACAACATCATTGTAATTTTTACTCTTAACTTCACTTTAGATTCCCAGTCTTCCTCTCAAGAACGACCCGGGTCCTGCTTCACTCCTCCGGCTATGGACCTCAGCCTGTCACCTTCCTCCCGCCATGCCTCTTCGCTCTCACCATCTCCCTCCTCCCCCTCTTCCTTCTTCACCCCTTCCTCACCCCTGGAATCCCCTCATAGCAGCAGCAGCCCTCAGCCCCACCACTTCTCCTGGGTAAGTCCAAGTGTTTTCAAGGTAAAAATACACCAACATACGCTGTGGTCGAAACACAGCAGCTACATACTGTAAGCACAGCCAGGTCAGATGGTGGCAGCATTTCAGCACAGATTTTGATCTCTGACTTTAAACATTTAATTCCCATGTGGTTTCATGAAGCAGAAATGTTTAATTGCCTTTATATCCGGTTGAAAGATCTCATAAAAAAGAAGAGATCTACAAACTGTTTTATCATGGCAGTTGTGAGCACCATCACATCAGATTGACCAGATGACAAATGACAGTTGCTACCTACAGGTTTCTTTCAAGGACAACAAATGAGGCATCTGTTTTGATGGGTAAAACAAGCCAAAAGGACAGGAAAGTAAGTTAGTATTTGTAAAATTCAATCTTGTGTATCACAAAGTATCTTCTTTAGAATTCAGGTTAGTCAGCTGGCATTTCTTCCTTTGAGATTCAAAAGAATGTTTAGACTGATGCCATGGACAGTTTTCTGATTGAAAGGCTTCTTTAAAAAAAGAAGAGCACATCTATGATCTAAGGGTGTGTTGATATGTAGACTGAAGACATCTGGGATCAAAACAGCAACTTTCCAATTAAAGAACAACTGCTCTACCTGCTGAGTTATTGCTACCCCCAGGCTATTAGATGATGCTAAAGTTATTTCAGGCAGATGGTTTACTTAGCATACTACAAAGACTGGAACAAGGAGAAACAACAGTTTGGTTCAGACAAATGGTAACAAAATCTTTTATTCAAATCAGTAAAACTTACATCATCCAGTATGAACTGTCTGTTGGCTACACTATAGCTTTGCTTTCAGAGTAAAGAATGTCTCATCTAACTCACAGCATGAAAACAAACAATTGTGTCTCTAAAAATGTCTTGCTATTGCTCTAATGTGAGCCAAGAATTGAGAATGCCAGTGTCGTTATTGCATTTCCCACACTGGTGCATCAATGCCATTACAACTGGACCCAACCTTTTGATTTTAAATACGGTGGTAATATTAGACTTTTTAGTAGACATACGCCTCAGTGAAATGGCTCATTGTAGGTATGTCATCATGTAATTTGTTAATCTGGTTAATCAGTGTGACCCCAGTCATCTCAGAATAACCCAGTTTGGGACTAATTGCAGCTGAATGAGCTCCACTCTTCTTCAGCAGGACTGAATTCAGTTGGGATCCTGGGAGTGAATCTGATTTGTCTGCACACAGCCCACATAGACTGTGTCCAAATCTAATTCTAACCATGCTTGAAAGGTAAAACATCAAACACGCAGTTTACTTTGTTAGAGCTCTAAATCTCCCATCATGGTAAAGATTATCCATTTATCTCTAAAAGTACCTCTTTTTTAAATGGTTTTAAACATTGACCAGACACCTTTATTAGGTTTTTCACTGACACCTTTGATGCTTTTTTAGTCTGTACTAGACTCACTTACTGACCAGTATGAATTTTAGCTTCAGTTTAAGACATGCTAAACTTCAGTTCCCCATTTATGAACATGTATTTGATCAGTTTATCTGTAAGTATTATTTTGTATTCTTTTGCTAAGACCCCAGCAACTCAAACTAATTTGCATATTAACAAATGAACAAATTCGACCAGATTTTATGTAGTTTCTGCTTCTATCTGTCTAGGTGTAACTTTGAGCATGAAAATCATAATGAATATTTTCTTCTCAGCTTGCTCTGAATATATCAGTGCTTAATTTTTTTCAATAAAATGTCTTATAAGTGTATCTCTACCTGACATAAATCATTCAATCATCAGTAAATTGCGAGGTATTTGCTAGAACTGACCCAATCTACTGATAAAATCTAGGATGGTATTATGTTAAACAGTTTTATTCATCACAGTTTCTGTTCAACAGATATAACTAAAAGAGCAGGTCACAGTTTTCTTCCAGTTGCAGACTGACTTTCTGAATGAATAGATTCTCAGGCTGTGACCTCTGCAATATTTCTCCCCATCCTCTTTCTTTCAGGAGGCGGCTCATCATTGTGGTGTTGAAGGTCAGCACGTTTACCCATTTTACCTCCCGGTCAGAAACCCACCGGGTGGCTACAGCTTCCCTTCCTCCATGTTCATTAGTCAGCACAGAGAGAAGCCAGTTTCCCCAAAACACTCGATGGATGGTCAGCTGGCCTGCCGCTGGATGAAAGTAAATAGAAAGATGAATATCCTCTGTCTAGTTTGTATTTATTAAATCTCATCTGCAGGTGTCTGACTACCTATCAAAGTGACAAAGAGATGGTAAACACCAAAAAAGTATATAAATTTAGTCATAGTAAAACTAGCAGCTGCTATCATAGTTCATTATTGAATAGTGACTGCAGTAATCCATTAAACGCTAATCTGTCAGGAAATGGTTAAAGAACATCTGAAGGTATTCTACAGCATTTGATACTGCATCTCAGCAACTAATCCTATGGGTTCTGCATGTTGTGATGTGGGGTCTTTGTGGGTTGAACTGGCTTCCCACAGATGGCATTAGACTGGATTAAACTGGTATCTGAGGATTTTCCAGGTTAGGTGAACACTACAGACTTTTTGCTGAGTTGCTTTCATGCACAGAATATGAAGCAATTGCTAGCTGTCATGATGTTATGGCTGATCTGTGTTTGTATCATCAGTGACACATTAAAAATCAAGTAATGCAAGATCAGATGTAAAATTCATAAAAATGTATACCCTTGTGTTGATGTGAGGAATTAATAGGGGTATAACTGGTGGTCGGCACTTCTTATATTCCAACTATAGGACAATACACTTATGTTCCAACTTATCCAGCATGTTGGATTTTAATTATTTAAATATTTGAGTTTTTGTTTTCACTGTGGAAGATTTTGCTTGTGTTGTTTCCCTGTCATTTTAGACTCACTTCATCTTTTCATGTAATTTAAATTCACTGATTTCAGTGTTCTCTCTTTCTCTGTGTTTCAGTGCCACCTGCTGTTCAACTCACTGCAGGATTTGGTGGATCACATCAACGATTTCCATGTCAAGCCAGAAAAGGATTCTGGGTACTGCTGCCAGTGGGAGGGCTGCGCTCGAAACGGGAGGGGCTTCAATGCTAGGTACTGTGTGTGCACACAATCAGAAAACGATCAAGACATTTCATGAGAAGCTTTTTAAATCTGGATGTCTGCTTTGAAACTGCAGTGAATTCAAATTCACAAGTTATGCGCTGACTGGCTCCTGCTTTTTAATATTTTTAATATTTTGATTGAAAAAATGATAAAAGGCATTAGTAATTCATGCTTGAAACCGATTTGTTCATGCCACAGAAGAAAGACATATTTATCAAGGTTATTTATCTAAAAACAAAACAAGCTAAAACCTAAGAACAAGTTGGTTCTCAACCTGTTATATCCCAGCAAAACTAGCATCATGGTAGTTTCAGGTGACTCATTTAACAGAAATATGTGTGACTTTGTTTAATGTGGTTTGTCTTACAGGTACAAAATGTTGATTCACATCCGCACACACACCAATGAGAAGCCACACCATTGTCCTACCTGTAACAAGAGCTTTTCACGACTGGAAAACCTCAAGATCCACACCCGCTCACACACAGGTGAGTTCCAAATAGCTTTAGAGGAAAAGTTTCTTTTTGCCATCTAATTGAATAAAAGATATCAAAGCCTCATCTCATCTGTAAAATTCTATAGGTTATTCCTTTCTGTCACAGGCCTCTAGTGAAGAATAATTAAAACACAGCACCATCCATCCATCCATCCATCCATCCATCCATCCATCCATCCATCCATCCATCCATCCATCCATCCATCCACCCACACTTTTTGTGACACTGCCACCTCCTCTGCTCTTCCTGAGTGAAGAGTTCACAGAAATCACTGAACACTTGTTACCAACTGGCACATGAATGCTTCAAAATATCTGCCTTTAAATAACATTAAACATCACAGTTTTGTAATAATGCCAACACTGCGATATGAACAGGATCTGCGTAACACAAAGATCCTGATGAGTCTTTCATGAGCGTCATACCCAGCTTGTGCAAATACATAAAAATGATTTAACAGAAATATGAGCTGCGGTTATCTTCACCATGGCAAATTTGTGCAATGTTTACAGTCAGTGATGTGTTTTATTTAATTATAATCATCTTTTATTTCACTTTATTTGTTTTTGATGGTGAGTTACCGTAAATGGTTTAAGGATCTGTATGACATGTTTCCAGTAAACTCTCTTTGGATCTGAACACACCTTTCAGGTGTGTACAGACTCAGATCAGTTTGCTCTGTATTCATTGTGTGGATGTATTATTTATACATTGGACAGATTTGCACTTCAATACTTGTACTGTTAATACACTTGCACAATCCTTGCAAATTACTTATACTTATTCACCTACTTTACCCACTACCTGGCTATATATTATCTAAAAGGTTTTGATGGATAAAAGACTTGTTGTAGACCAACTATTTTACTGGACTAGTTTTATGGGACATTTGCTGATATATCAAGACTATTTTTGTTGTAGTATAATTTGCTACTGGAGTACAGTATGGCTTCAAAGATAAATTGCATTGGCAACTTGTGAGAAATTAGTGTGATTGATTATGATTGTAGCCTGGAGTAGTATACATCACTCAAATGTCAATAATCTTAGCTTTCCAATAGTGTATAACATGTGTAGGTACTTTGAAGGGAGACTGAGTAAAATACATATTTCATGAAATCAAGGTACTCTGCACTCCTTCTGATAAAGGCAATAGCTGTATCAGGTTCTTCATAGCTAAAAGACATCAAACTTGAAAAAAAAACAAAAAGAACTGGAGCTCACTGATGGAGTTACAGCTGAACTTTGCACAATAAAGCACCATCAGTGAGCTCCAGCTCGTTCTGATTTTTTGTAAAATACATATTTATTTGTCATATCCTGCCCACTGGATGTCTGGTACCAAAGGGTTAAAGGCCAAAAATGGGAATTATGGAATAGATTTAGAGAAGTCACCACTATACAGATCTTCCTTATTTTCAGAATGTAAATGGAACATGGTAACAAGAGGGAGTATTTGTTTAATGTCAGGATTACATCAGTAAAAGCAGCACTTTTGATGTGATAGATGGTATTAAAGCTCCAAACAAACTGAGACTATGTTAGGCAGACACCATAACCACACAAATGTGCAGTTAAAGTGGTGCAAGATTTTTTAAGAAAAAGAAACACAGAATGTTGAAGTAAAGTTTGTTCTGTGATTATTCCTTTTTTTCTCCCTCTGTTTTCTTTGTTCTCTTTTGCCTCCCCTTATTCTTTCTCACATTTCTTTCTCTCTTCCTCCAGGGGAAAAACCCTACATTTGCCCATATGAAGGCTGCAGCAAACGTTATTCCAACTCCAGCGATCGCTTTAAGCACACTCGAACCCACTATGTGGACAAGCCTTACTACTGCAAGATGGCAGGCTGCCTGAAGCGTTATACAGATCCCAGTTCACTACGCAAGCACATCAAGGCCCATGGGCACTTTGTTTCTCAGGAGCAAGGTACCTCCAACAGGCTGGGGACTGGGCTCAGCTTCCCTGCAGAGCACCGAAGTGCTACTGAACTACCCTCTGTAGGTGGAGGGCATGTCATCATCCCTGGGGCTGCTGCAGCTCTCCTTGGGGGTCTTGGAACTTCCTTGCCACTCACTGCTCTCTACCATGCCAGAGCCCTTGGCCATCATGGAGCACCACTTTTCTCCATGAGTGGAGGAGGAGGAGGAAGTTTGAGGCCACTTGGCCTTTCAGAATCCACACTGTTACACTTTGGACTCTCAGCTGCATCAGTGTTGGGGCTGGGAGCTCTGGGAGGTCTTGCCCAGGTGCCAGGGATGGAGCCAGAGGACAAGGAGGAAGAGGAGGAAAGAGAGGATGGAGAAATTTTAAACCTGTCTGCAGGTGTGGCCCGTGGACAAAGCAATCCCTTGTCTTGGGTGGTAGTTCCTTCTAGACCACTCTTCCTTAAACCAACTGTTGTCAGTTAAAATGTGCTGCCTGGCAACCTGTTTTGTTAATTTTGTTTTTTGTTTTTTTTTTCATGCACGTGCTCTGTTTATGAGGAATCAAATGTTGCTGTCGGAATAAGTGCCAAAACAAAGCGTGCCAATCATTCCGGTCCACTGACAACTGAAAATTATGGCCAACTTTGTAAAGATTTTGCTGTTTGACATGGTCAGCTCACCTAAATCATAAAGAAGATAAAAGACACCCATTATGGCATCTAGTCAACGAGGATGACTCTGGACCATCTTAGGCAGCAGGGGATGGCAGTCTCTCATAAGAAAGGCAGTAGGCAGCACCAATTCTCTGATCATTTTAAATACCTCTGCTGTTAACAAACCTTTCAAAGTTCCTTCCTGAGATACTCAGCATGATTGGTTGATCCTGTTGTGCATTGTTCCATCTCTAAAAAGATAACCAATGTGAAAGAGCAGTGGTGATGGCTTTGATTGTGGCTAAAAACAGTCTTTCTATATTAGACAGTGAGAGGCGTTAAAAGAACAGCCGTGCTTGTTTTCTAACAGCGTCAGAAATTTCAGACAATCGCTTACATACATGTGAACATGTTAGGTCAACTAACATTGAGTAATGTTCAATTTATTAACAACTTTTAATCATGCTGTATGTAGACTTCCAGAGTTTCTTACACTGCATCCCCAGAAGTTGGTGTTTTTCCAAAATGTTTTAACAGACGAAGGGAGCAGTCAGGCTCCCAATTTATATCACCAATAAAATTAATATATGGATGCAAAATGATATCAAAGCTTGTGCTTGCATTAGCTTTTTAGCATTGCATTCACTTATCCCCTTTGGGCTCCAGACAACCAAGATGTTAGCTGGCAGATGCCAGTTTTTAAAACTTATGTAAGTCGTGAGCATGTTAGCATACTAATGGCTGCTTTTACTTCAAAGCAATGCGATAGCTAATTAGGAGTTAGCTTAGCATTGGACACAAAAAGAAAACAGTATTAGATCTCAGCATGGATTAACGTCAAATAAGTCGGATAATATGAATGAATTAGGTGAACTGACCTGTCAATAGGCCTTTTCTTCATCTTAGCCTTTATCTTCCAAACATTTTCAGCAGAAAATCTTCTGCATTATATTCATCAGACCATGTCATGAAAGTTTCTGTTCTTGACAAACCACCATTGATTGCTTTTTGATGCAGATTTTATGCTTATAAAGATGGACAACAGCAATTTTGAGGAACATTCACTCCACAAACAAACATTTCACCAAAATACATACCATAAACTCAGTGAATATCTACCTTTCCTACGTGTTTGTGTTTGACACAATCTTCGAGAAATTACTCACATTAAAAAACACATGTATTTATAAAACAGCTGTTTACGAGATATTTATGTTTGGAAAAATAATAGTGAGAAAGATTTTGCACATCTGTATGGTTACAGAATTAATTTAGATCAGTTCCCTTGGTGTCATAGCTTTGCCATGAAAAGATACAACAGTACAGCTTAAGAGATTCCCCTCATTTGTTCCATTGCCATGCCAACAAAGCAACAAGCTCCCTTGAATAAAACAAAAGGCTTATTGACACACCTGACAATTTATGACATATCCAGCTTACTCATTTAACAGAAGAATAGTGATATAATGTTCAGATGATCAGTTTATTTTAGGTACAAGGGAGTCATTGACTCAGAAATCATTCACTACATTTATAGTAGTACAATGTGTAATGAAGGCTTAGAATCCACATGGAGCAGTGTGGCTGATGATGTGACTTTCAAGTGACAAAGAAAAAAAATTAAGAAGGTTGACGCAACTGAATGTAAATTTGATGTTAACACATTTTATATATACTTGTTTGTTTTTCTATTACTCATTCAAAGACAATGATCTACATAGGATCTGCTTTGTCTCTTTACATGGCTGAGGTAAATAAGTATATTGGTAGCAGGAAGACAAACAAAGGTGTGTATTAGTACACATTTGCTATGGATGAATGTTAAAACTCAGTAAGGTACATAAAAGAAATAAAAAAAAAGCTATTAATCCTCTGGGATCTCTAATGGTGTGAAAACATCTTCCTTACAAAAAACAAAACAAAAAGACAAAAAGAAACAAGTCTTTTGAAACCCATCTGCAAAGCTAAAATGTTACTGCATGTTAGAAATTTTAACAAAGTTTTAATATATGGGCTTACAATAATAGACTTAGTCAAAGTTCCCAGCAAATATTTGTAAAATCATATAAATTATTATGGCTAAAAGTGTAGATTAATTGCCATTGATTAATAAATATAGCAAGTGACTGGAGACACTGATAGAGTTAAGATCCCAGAGGGTTAAAAAGCAATCTCTGTGGTATTTTTGAAGGGGAAATGTTAGACAATAGCCACATGTGGCCGGTACATTTACAATGATTTATCTTATGTTACTGTTTGCACACTGATTTATCCTAATCAGTATTTCAAAGATGTCTAAGTGCCTTATATATCAACCTAAATATATCACACAGTATCTGAAAAATATGTATTCAGGTGTAAAGTGTAAAAATGCACTTTTTGTAACATTTTAAAAACTTAACAGCTTGACAACTGATGTTATTTGTACATCAGGGCCCCTGCAAGACTTTATATGGATATTGCCAGTGTTGTTGCTATGACTTTGACATTATGTCAATAAACATAAAAAAGACAGTAAAAATGTTCTATCTGCCATTGAATTTTACATTAGTGTGTATGTCTGTGTCTGGTGTGGATAAAGTCTATATTGTCAGCTTTCATGTGTTCATTATTTTGTTTTTTATTGCTAATTACAATAACTGTATGCCTTTTTAAATGATTTTGTGTAATTTGGGCTTAATTGAACTTTTTGTAGAACTTAACATTTAGTTTGAATTTTATTTAAGTCAGTTTTATTACACTTAAATGGATAAATGTATGGCGAAGCATAAGTCTTCATGAGTAGCTAAAGGGGTAGTGCACCCGAAAATGTGGTTTTTGAGCTGTAAACAACACAGAATTACTTAATTATGATGAAAATGACATATACTGTTGACAAAATCTGTATTTTTTTAATTTATTTTAAAACAGGATTTTGTAGGTAAAAAATGGCTCATAATGCCCTCAACAGAGTAAAACCAGGTTATGTGACATAAAGAGGTTGTCTACGTCACGAGAAAATTAAAAAAAAAACCACAGCCCCTCCCTCCAGATGCAGAGAGACGGGTCCTCACCTTGCAGGCATAGAAAACCACGCCCCCCAAAAGGGATGAGAACTCATCTGGTGTAGATTTGATTGTTTCAGACTTCTGGTTCTTTCACAGAATTTCTGATTAAATATTCCTGCAATGGGACAGATTTGTGCTTTTGAGGGGTGCAAAAGTAACACCAGACTTTTTTCTTTACCTGCTGATCCTCATCTAACGAAGTTACTTTAGTGATGTAAGGATATTTTATTTATAATATGTCTCAAAGAAGAATACCTAATGCCACTAAATCAACACTCCAAGTACATTTAGTTAACAAAGTATTTGTTTAATAACAACTTTAAAATATGTATGCCACAAACAACAGCGCCACCATAACCAGTAACACCCGAAACAAAATGCAACACAACGTGTGATCCTTTCACTCCACCCCAACATATTGGATATCAAATGAAACTAAAAAAGCTGCACTTTCATATGATACCAAGCATAAAAAGATATTCACCAAGCACCTCATGTCAGTCTCAAAACAAACACAATGCTAACCTTCGCATATCACAGCAAGCCTTGTCAGATAGCATGTTTATCAACAAATACAGCACCAAATCCCAAAGCTATTCTCACAAACAGCAACATTTTTTATGTCCTTACCGTTTTCTGGTCATTTTCAGTCTATCCACACGGTTCTTCGACCAAAACTCACAGCGTAGTAATCCATAATCGTGAAACTGAGTCAAGCGCTAACATGTCATATGCTCCCATTCACAGCCATTTTGTTGTCTTGTGTGGGGGTATTTTTCTATCTTTAATCAAGAGCGTAATTGTTTGCTTTGAGAGCAAGATTTCTGGTTTTCACACTCAAATATCATCTTGCTCACTCTCAAAACTCTGCTCTCACACTCAGAAAGTCCCCTCTTGCTTTCAAAACTCTGCTCTCAGACTTGGTCTCTTTCACCCACACTCAGACACTTTCTCTGCTCACTCAAAACTTTTGCTCTTCCAGAACTGGGACCTACAATAGAGTTTGATTGCGCATTCACACCTCCCCAAATAAACCAGACTTACCTAGCAAAGAGCTAGGATTCAAATCAGAAGGACTGATGTGAATGCATCTTTGAATAGAATAGAATAGAATAGATTAGAATAGAATAGAATAGAATCACGTTCCTGATTTTAGAATCTCAAACTGACAGGAGAGAGGGTGATCTCAGTCTGTTCCTCTTCATGCTCTCATTTTAAACATTGACAAGAAATACACTGGGAGCCAATGTGGTGATTTTAAGGGTGCATTGACTCTGTTCCACTTTAACGGATAGAACAGTTCATGTGGAGTAGTGTTAATGATCATTCGCACTCTGGTGCAGACCAAAGAAGCAAACTCTGTTCAGCTTAAAAAATGAGGACCTAGGTTCACTTGCAAGAGAATCCTGGTGTGATTTGCTTACAGTTACCGTTTGCTTACAGTGATGGGCAATCAAGGAGCTCATTTTTGCTGGCTGGCAACATGCAAGCTGATGTATTTAAACTCTGGCTACTTCACATTCTAAACTACTCTGTAATAAATGTGAAGAAAATCTGAAAAACTGTAAACCAATCTGTTCACAATAAAAGGTCCCTTCAATTTATCTGACACTCTGTAACTTGTAATGCCAACAGTGGGGTTTCCTTTTTGTTTCAAAGCTTTGCCATGTCGCTAAATAACTTTCTTCACTATTGCTCTTAAAAATGAGCACACAAGGAACAAAAAGCTCCTTGTTGTAAATGAACATCTGCATTTTGACTTATTTACACAGGTTAAAGATTCACCAGACTCACCAGCAAAAACCTGGCAGAGAGTTACACAAATGTGTGAAGAACCACCAACTAATGTGAATGCTTCATTGTGTTCGAAGACACAGTGTGGTCTGATAAATATATATAATATATTAATATAGTCCTTTGAACTTACAAAAGAATGGTTTTCTCATAATGTAACGTCAGTTACACAGTGAGGACTTTGTTAGTGACTGTCTCCTATTTCTTTTGATAATTACGCAATACAAACTTTGAGTACTCAGGAGCACGGTGCATATTATAAACAAGTTATTTTGTAATACTATAAGTATAAAAAATCTATTCTCATAAATATGGTAGTTTTCAGCTAGTTAAACAGTCTAAGAGGATTAGACTTTTCTGTAAAATGTTTGTATTTTAATATTAGCTAAAACACTATAAACAGTTGAGGCCTGTGGGAATGTCACCAGTTTTCATGGTATTTAGTAAAATGTGAAAGACTGGCAATAATGTAGCATGTGATGCAAAAATGACCTTCAGATATTTTGGTTGATAGATTCCTTTATGATATGTAAACTGTTGGTAACATCCTTTTTTAATGCAAGTAATAAACAATCTTCTCATGTGTAAGGCAGAAAATAATGCATTTACCAGTATTGTTGACCTAAAAAACACAAGTGTTATTTCAGTCTCTGAGAACCAGTTTGTTCTCAGTTGGAGATCAGTGAAAATGAAATTTGCACTCCTACATGCTTGTTGTACAGTAATCCAACTCAGGAAAGTTACATTTATGGAGACATAAGTTGAGTTAAACTTTGGTTTATTACAAGTCCTGTATATGATGCTATCTCCTTTTGAGAACTATTACGCCATGTATGTCGTTAAATTGCGCAGTTTGATATTTTTTCAGTTTACCTTTTCTAAAACCAAATGCGAACTCACCCTCATCTCATCACAACACCTGTAGAAAGCATGAGCTTGTACACACTTCTCAGGAGCCCTCCCTGTTTTAGAGTCCTCCTCTTCCTTGTTTACCTCCGTCTTTATGGGACATAGCATTCAAGTTGGTAAATATAAAGTGTGGTAGTTAGGCTGTCTTACGTTTGCACTGATTCAGTGGAGGATCAGCTTCTGGCTTTTTTGACTGAAAAGCAGCAAATAGGGAGCAATTAAAGCAACAAGGAAGCAGGCAGTCATGGAGGATCAAAAGACAGGCTTAGGTGGAAATGGACTAAAAAGGTAAGGATTTTAAATAACTGAAATTCATGCAACCAAACAGACTTAGTGTCATGGAAATAATCACCTTGTGTGCGTAAAATTTATCATCAGTCACCTGACTAATTGCATGTCATTAGAAGAACTTTACTGTATTGTATTTTTGGCCAAATAGTCCATGATGTAAAGCTCAATGGGCACGACTGTGAACTTTAACTTGGAAAATTATAAAACGCTTGTGGTGCCCATACTCATTTCCGGGAGTATGGAGAACCAAAACTGCCAAGATCAAAAATTAATACAGAAATATAAAAATGGCTAAAAAAAAAAAACAAAAACCAAAAACAAACAAACAAAAATCCATTAAGAAACCAATAAAATGTGACATAAATTCATTTTTCTTTTGTCATTTTCAACTGTTTTAACTTAACTTTGTGTTCATACGCTTACCTTTCCATGTCATTTCAGATCAGTTTATTTATTTGATTTTTTTCCTCCTTTGTTTTTATTTCTGTATTTATTTCTGTATTATTTTCCTTTTACATTGTCTTATCCCAAAAATGATTTATTTCTGTATTTTATTTTCATCTGACATTTTATTTATTCATGTATTTATTGACACCTGTGTTTTATTCAGTCATATTTACACCCTCATTATTTCCATTCTTGCATTTTTTTCCTCTTTTTATTTCTCCAAGAGTATTTATTTTTGTGTCTCCTTTTTATATTTCTGTATGCATTTCTGCCTCATTATGTAAAAGGAGGGATGGGGGGTGGGGTTTCAAGGTGCATCTTGGGGGCAGATTTTTGCCTGTTGGTCAATCAACACTGAGCAGGATATAACTATGCAGCAGCCTGCCCTTGTTCTGTCTTCCTCACTTGTGGCCTCGGGAAGGAGATGGAGGTTTTAAGCGGGTAGAACCTCGACAGAAAGCTTGTTGAACAGGATCTTAGGCATGTCGCTCTTTTAGCTGAAAATCAGACAATTGTGACTGATGACTGTGATGACTGTTTACTGTTTGGTGTGGACACAGTAACTCAGAGGCTGTTCCAGCTGAGGACATGCACAACTAACAGGTTGGTGAAGCTGGCTGTGATGGTCAAAGAAGGTTACCTGGGTCGTTAAGATGAAAAATTTTCTAAACGTTCCCTGAATGTCACAACTAATCTTTGTAGAACCTTCCCAGTACCACCGTTTTCCTTCCTCTTCTTCTCCCTGGTCCGCTGCAGTCTTGTATCGAAAAGTGTTTCCCTGTCAGGGTCTGTTACCCCTACCCCCGCCCGCAGGAAAAAGGGCGGAGTCAGTCGGGCTTTCAGGAAACAGGCACATCGCATGGCACATCCCCGCAATGTTTGCTCTATTTCTAGCTCCGTGCTTCTACCACACTCATGCCACAAAGGGTCAACGGATACCACATTGTCATGTTCACCACAAGCCGTCAGAATGCGTTTCCCCCTGTTATACCTACTATATATGTATGCATATATACAGTGGTCCCTCGTTAATTGCGGGGATTATGTTTTGAAAACACCCCGCGATAAATGAAATCCGCAAAATGACAACCTTATTAATTATTCACAATTTAAATGAATGTTAAGGCCTAATTATCCCTCCTCGGAGTGTTTGTAGACCTTTCCCAAACTATAATGAACATTTTCAACATTCTCACACACTTTATACACTCTCAAAAACCTAACTTGAATTTCTTAATAATTACTCACCCCGTAATATATATTACAGCTTCTCTGCTGGCGCTGCATCCCCACCCTCGTCTGTAATGTTATTTTTCACACATTTTTTTTCAGAAAAAGACAGCACGACACGAAGTAGACTGAACAAAGTCCTTTGGCCAATCAAGACACAAAGCACAGTGGGCTGATTCCTACAGTAAAATTTGGACATAGAATGGTTGAAAAAGGATTTACATATACTTAAATATGCAGTGCTGCATACAAAAAAAATCTGCGGAACAGCGAAACACGCAGAAGATGAACCGCAATATGGAGAGGGACCACTGTAGTGCCTAAAAAAAATGGACTGAAAACAAATCAGTAGAAACACTCTGATAGATGTGGGAAGATCTTTACCCTTTAAACACAGGGGGAACGATATCTGAGAGGTAGACCTGAGCCGTCAGAATGGGTGTCCCCCTCCTATAATGAACATACTTTGTGTTAGAGGGATGAAACTCTGAGAAGCTACTGCTGGACTGAAAAATGTTAGTAGAAACACTCTGATAGATGTGAGAACTTCCTTACCCTTTAAACACAGGGGAACAGTATCTGACAGGTGCGCCTCAGCCATCAGAATGCGTGTCCCCCTGGTTATAATGAACATACTTTGTGTTAGAGGGATGAAACTCAGAGAAGCTACCAATGGACTTAAGGCAAGTCAGCAGAACCCCATCAGATATAGTTTCCCCTCAAGAATTTGACTTAACAGAGCTCTCCCTTGGCAACATTTTTGCAGCTGCATTCCTGCAGAAAGATTGTAGCCCAATACAGTAAGGAAAACACACACAGTGTGCATTTCTGAAATGGTAAGTCAAATACATTTAAATAAAATTTTATTTGAATAAACCTGAAGTTTTCATATATAACACAAATAAACACAAGTGTGGTTCTTTGTTTATAACCAAATCAAATACTGTAGGCTTTCTTCTCACAGAGCACCTAAGACAATGTTGCAAATGATATAATTATGAACATAAGTCTTTGGTTATGTTAACACTGAAAAAAGCACAGCAACAGAGAGCCAACATTGCGGGGATGTGCCATGCGATGTACCTTTCCCTGAAAGAGTGACTGACTCCGCCCGTTTTACTGCGGGTGGGGGTAGGGGTAACAAATCCTGACAGGGAAACACTTCTCAATACAAGAGCTCTCCTTTCAGACTTTGAGCCTTCCTCGATTTTGTCTGGACACTGTGTGGAAATGCTCTTACTTTCACTATAAAACACAGCCCTGAATGCTACTGGTGTTTTAATTTAATTGATTTCACCAAACGTTAAAGTGACTGTCGATCACAGTCATTCAGGACTTTTTTTCCAACCACATTTCTTCCTGTAAGACAATGGCTCTCCATTATTCTTCCAGTTTTCAATAATGAGTCGAACAGCTCCTAGCTCAATTTTAGTAGTTTTAGCAATCTCCTCAGGTGTTTTCTGTGCTTGATGCACGTCAATGATTTGACCCTTCTTAGATAGACTGGTATCTTTTCCATGACCATGGGATGTTTAGTGCTGAGATGAAAACTTTTCTAAAGGTTCTGTGAACGTTTGCAATTAACCTAAGGATAACATTTCAAACTACACTTTCCCACCATAGCTGCCTGAGAAAAATACCCTTCTCTCGGATTGTAAAGCATATCAGAGCCTTCTTTAGTTCTGTACAGAAAAAATCAACACATTCAACTAATTAATGGTTATGTTTTATTAGTACAGCTGTCATTGTCCAGCACCAGTTTGGAGCATCATCTCATCGGTTTGGTCACATCTGTTTTGGCTTTACAACACTCAGCAGCACCATCCATCCATCCATTCTTCCATCTGTCCATCCGTTTCCTTTACTGGCTCTATCCAGTTCATTTAGGCTTAATGAATAAAACTAATTTGTTTGATTCACAAAACATTACAGGGTGGTGTTCTGTCATTGTCTGCAGGACTTTTCTGGATCTGAAAAAACAACATAAAAGACAGAAAATGCAGAAAAAAATGCTTTTAATGTCTCTATTACAATTTCGGTGTTTTGACTATTGTACACTATGAACGCTTTGCTTTCTGATAACATTCTGATAACATCATATTTTGTATGTATGTGTGTTTTTTTTACATAATTTTGCATGAAACCTGACCACTGACTCATATCATTGTTTCATATATGTGACTGAAAAGATCATTTTTATCTTCTTGTTAATTAATTCACCACTAATATTGGTAATAACAACAATAGTTGAATGCTGAACAATCAATGAGGCACTTGCATTGAATGGGTTCCCAATTAAGACATTCTCACTCGTTTGAATGGACATTTTCCATAGTAATCAGCCAATTCGTATGGGACAATGGGCCGTTATAATTTATCTATATCACTGATCAGCAGCACTGATACAGGAAGACTCCTGATGCTACTCGACTGGAGTCCAGTCTGCTGGCAGACCTCAAATCCTCAGCATTATGACGTATTTTCAGGAAAAATGACATAAAATCAACACATTTAAACTATGACTATGAATAAAACAATAATTAAAATGTTGCTTTTTTCCCCAATGGATCTCAAACAAATTACTGAATAGAAAAACTAAACAGTCTTTTGGCGACATATTCTGATATTTTTAAATACCATTTTTCAGTTTTTTTTTCTCAAACTGAATTATGTTTGGACATTTTTCTTTTTTTTTATCATTGTTATTTTTTTTTTTAGTTATTCCTGAGGTTTCTTACAAAATTTTACACCATATACTGTAAGACACATGCTTTTCTTGGTCTGACTCTTTAAAATGGTCAGATTTAATTTTCCCTGCAGGTTGTATCCCCCTTTACCTTTAAAAACATCTTCTCTAAGTGGTCAGCAATGTTGTGCAAGTTCATAAAAAGCATGAACTTGCACAACATTGCTGAGTTCACTTCATTTCAGCTTTTTTAAGTTAGAACTGAGAATGAAAGACTGAAGTAGAGGAACCTGTAATTAACCAACTAACCTGGTGCTGGGAAGTCATACAACCATGAAGGCTGCAGGTTGTGTGATCTGGGTTGTTTGGTTCTCAGGGGGTTTTGCACTTTCTTAATGGCCATTTTTAAATGATTTGCAGATTTCTTCTCAAAATTGATGGATGTTTCAACTCCACATGTATCTTCGAATTAGAAGTCCATCAGGCTGATGTTTGACTTGCTTTTTAGGTGCAGGCTGACATAGCTTGCATAAAAATGTTATACTCTTACTGTTTGAATCTTTTGCAGACAGTACAATTATTGTTGTCTGTAACTCCACCAAATTGCTGAAATTAAGTGTTTTTAACTTCCAAAGTAGTACTCTTGTGTGTTTCTGATATCCCCTTAGGACTGATGTACTCACAATTTTTATTTCTTGTCTCTTTTTAGACAATCTGTTGAGAGCCAGTGCTGTCAGAAGAAGCCTTCACTCCACTTCTGGTTTATTTTCCTGCTTCTGCTTTGTCTCCTGGTCTTCATTTTGTGTTTTTACCTGTCCAACGGCTCTTTGTCGTGGTGGAGATTTCCACTGCACAGACACTACCAATGGTTTTTCAACAAGTCCAATCAAATTAATGTGTCAGTTCATCCAAAGTACGAAGTTATCATTCCTGAAATCTACGAAACCACAGACCCTCCTACTCTGCGACCTAAAAGTATCCAGTACCACCAAGCCTATCCACGCAACTACCATTTTATAATTGATAACCCAGAGACTTGCCAAAAAGAAACCCCTTTCCTGGTCCTGATGGTTCCAGTAGAACCAAGTAACGTTCAAGCTCGGTATGCAATCCGGCAGACATGGGGAAATGAAAGCCTGGTTCAGGAGAAGTTGGTGGCCACTTTGTTCATGTTGGGTCGATCTGGTGAAGATGATTCTGAGAAGCTGAAACAGGAGAATTTACAGCATCATGACTTGATCCAGAGTGACTTCATGGACACGTATGTTAATCTGACCATCAAAACCATGGTGATCATGGACTGGTTGACCACACGCTGCCGTAATGCAACCTACGCCATGAAGATTGACTCTGACATGTTTCTGAACATTGACAATCTGGTGATCATGCTACAGAAAGCAGAAATCCCCACGAAGGAATACCTGACAGGGATGCTTATGTGGAACAGGCCAGTAGTCCGTTCAAAGGATTCAAAGTGGTATGTTCCAGAGGAGATGTTCCTTGATTCTGAATACCCAACATACACTCTGGGAATGGGATATATCTTTTCCAATGATCTTCCAGAGAAATTTGTAAATGTCTCAAAAGATATAAAACCTTTTAACGTAGAGGATGCTTATATTGGAGTGTGCATGAAAAAGCTAGGACTTTCACCCACATCTCCACCCAATCCGTCCCAGTTCAAGACTTATAACACAAAGTACAACCGCTGTGAGTACTCGCAGATAATCACCTACATTCTTGGATCTCCACAAGAGTTGGTGAACTATTGGACAGATTTAAAGAAGCCTGGACCACACTGTTAGGATGATATATTATATAGAAGCACTGAGAAATTGATTGAAAGAGTTGGTTTATTTATAGTAAAAGAGACACTTTATGGCGAGCAAAATGCACTGTAGTACAAAAAGAAAACTTTAAAAAGATAAAGTTTTCTCCAGAAGTCAGGAAAGTGGGAATAGTTTTCATGGTTATATCCCTTTTTGTGTTCTAATGATTTTAAACATTATGTACAAAAGCAGCTTCCATTATTGAAACAATGACAAGTAAATAATATAAGGTCTAATAAAATAATTTCCAGGAATCATGTGCTAGAATAAAAGTTGTATCATGTTGGCTGTCTTCAGAGCACACAGGATGTTTTGATGAGTGAAATCTAATTGTCTTTCATGTTACACAACAGGTATGTAATGTCTGGGACTTTTTCTGTTGTTTTAAACTTCCTTGCCAGGGAACAATTGCATTATATATAAAGAACATCATGTCCTGGGACAAGATGTTCACAGACTACTGGCCTGTGTCCTGGTACACCCTTGGACAGTAAACTGCAAAATGCAGAAAGAAAGAAAAAGAAATAATTAAAATAAACCACTGAAAGAACTGTGTAATTTGAGTTAAATGTACTGTATGTAGCTCATTATGAGAACTGGACATGCTATGCTGTTGACACTGAGAACAAGGTGACCTCTAGTGGTGGAGAAAGCTTATTACAGTAGAGATATGTGGCTGATACCTTTAATAAGGAAATATATTCTAGTAAAACTAACCGTAGGCATCTTTTAAGAAACTGAGATCAACTAAAACTGTACTCTCAAATTTAATGAACCCTTATTAACCATTTTAGTTATGTTTGCAAAAGAAATAATTATACGACCAACAGGTAGCCTCCTGTCTCTTTTACATTATTATGATAATGATATTTTATTTTATGTATATGAAAAAAATTTATTTATTTATTTTTATTTACAGTAGTTATTGAACACACAAGTTCAATAGTAATACCAACACTACATATCCAATCACATATTTGACTAAAGTCACTGGGTTCATACAGTTCATTTTGGCTTTGCAAACCATTGTACTGTTTAAAGTCTGTCTTTTCTCTTCCAGTAGTTATTTTTGTTCTAAATGTTCTAGTAACAAAAGCAAGTAAATGAAAAAAGCACTATCCTTGCTAAAGGTGACAAAGATGCTTATGAAAAACGTGCTGGACCATCTGGTGTTGATACAGAATATACCAGCATCAAGTACAATGTGTTCATATTCACTCTGCAATTAGTTGATGGAATACATATTTTTATGCAATAGCAATCTGGCTAAAGTAGCAATATTAAAAATGAAGATAACTCTTTTATTTTCAATAACGTAGTTCATTCTTTGTGACTGGTCTTTACATGGACAAACCTTAAATGCCAAACTGCAAGTGAACGCAGTATGTAATATGTTTCTCTGTTATGTTCTACACTGAAACTACAATGTTCTTCATCATAATGTAGCATTTATACAACATCATCTCACCAACTAACTACTTTGGTGATAGCATTTGTCCATCCAAACTGTTCACAGTTTTTTAAGAGGATGTAAACATCATAAAACCACCAGATGGGGTTACTGTGCAAAATTAAACAGCCAATGATACCAAGAAACACTGATAAAACCTATGATTTGGTTCAGTTTTTCTTTGTGCAGCATTGATTAAAGGTATTGCTTAGCTGTGTCTGTAATGTGCATCACCAGCATTTTGCTGTTTTCATCCTTGTTCTAAACAGTTCCACTGATGGAGTCAGTGTCAGTAAACACCCAGCTTTAGCAATAATATTAAAATGGTTGAACTGAAATTTCAGACAGACAGGTCTCATTCCATTCAGTGTAGACTACTGACCACAGAGAGATGTGTCTTGTCATTCCAGTAAGATGTAAAGGCTCAATTTGAGCAAAATATACAGGGCACAATTACTGCGATAGATAGATAGATAGATAGATAGACAGATAGACAGATAGATAGATAGATAGATAGATAGATCGATCATCTGGAATTAAGCTGGAATTAAATAAAATCAGCCAGCAGTTAATGTAAAACTTTTAAAATCAAATTCTTCTTGCTTTTTAAATAACTTATTGTGAATTTTATTAATTTCAAATTGTCATGTAATTTGAAAATATACGTTTCCATTTAAAGATTGAAAATGCCAGCCAGTGATCTGGGACAGGCTGGTGGAAATGTGGCCACCGCACCAGCAGGCTCTGCAACCACCACCAAACATTTGTAATGGGTTAAGTCTCACACCCAAGGACACACCAACAGATTAACTGGGGGAGTGGGATTTAAACTGCCAACCTTCTTGTTACTGGACGCCACCTTAGGCACGTTTGCCCCCAAAGTTTTAACCCTCAATGATCAAAGTTAAGGTTACACACATAGAGACAGTTTTCCCTACGAGTATCATCCAGAGTCCAAGGCTTACATCACTGCTGGTGCAGGAGACTATTGCACAGTGTTGCCATGTCCACTTGTTATTAAATACTTTGGATTTGTTTTTCTATAAAGTCACTTAGAAGTATCATCAGTCTCTGGTTGTAGTTGCTTTTTTGGGCTTGTCCTGGTTCCTTTATAAAGCCCCCCTTATTCTTTCTCAGCACTCTGCAATAAAGCAATAACCCCTTGCTGCAGATCAGGAAACATAAATGCAACAGTCCTTTTTATCAGGAACTACTGTCCACAGGCCACATGAGGGTATATTCATTTATTTTTGGAGGTGGACAAGAGGACTTTTTTGGGGCATATTTTAATTGAGCTGGTTGTTTGTTTGTTTTTTTTGCAAGATCTGGCAGCACTGACTACACAGCAGCTATGTGGGGTGGATACCTGGAGGACATGTACTATGCATCTTCAATTTGTCTATTTTTTTTTTTTTTTTGCTTTGTTTATGTTCCAGTGTACAATGAGGAGTAAGATTTGACAGTATAGTATGCCTTTAGATAATGCATGTACCTTTAAAACGCTGTTCATATTTTAAAAATGTATTATTGCTTTATTCAGTGGTTTTCAATACTAATACACTAATACACTAAAGTGACATCCGACTTTAACAACTGTGACTTGTCTTATTCTTACTGTATAATTTACTGCTATGAGCAACCAGAAGAAGCTGCCAAGAAAAGCTTTGAAGCTGTTTGGCAAGATGTGAGTCATCTCAACACGCACAGTGCTACATAACGTGGAATAACATGGAAGATAAAATCTATACACAGTAATTCTAAGAACAGAAGCAACATTTATTCCAAGTATTAGGTGCTGAAATATGCTTTGTTACCCAGTCCAACAAACTGCAGAGCATCCATTTAATGTGACTTCCTTGTTCGGCTGATATCAAATACTCGCTGCTATATCCCAGTACGCTGAGGGTAATGGTAAATGGAAAGCCAAAATTCTTCCGCAGTTTCAAAGAAGCCGAAATTTTCTTTCAAGATTCTCAGACGTCCATGGATAAGTGAAGTAAGTGAGCGTTTTCTCAGTGTATGCTCACTTAATGATCTGTGACGCAATTACTCTTTGTCCGTGACTGGGTACAGTTAATACTTTTGGAAAAGAAGTGTAAAAATTTAATTTATGTAGCCCAGAAGCTACATAAATTTATAGAAGACTGTATTTGCTTCAGAGGAAAAATAAATAAAAATAAATAAATAAAAAGGGGAAAAAGGAAAGGAAAGGAAAGGGGAAGAGAAAAAGAAAAAAAAAGAAAAAAAAAAAACCAAAAAAAAAAAACAGCAATTAAATTTTCTTTAATACATTTTACTTAGTAGTCAACGCCTGTAGGCAATTTTTCTTTATATCCCTTCATATATTATTTTTTGTCTACCTGCAGTGTGTGTGTGCTATGTGTTTGTCTTGTCTTGTGTTTTTTTTTTTTCTGTCTGTCTGTGCATGGGCCTTCTCTCTGACCACATACCCCTCACCCCATCCTTTCCATATACTGAGTTAGTTTAATATGTACAGTGATAATAGTGATAATTCTATATCTGAGGATGATTCTATAGTAACTATTAACAATGATGAGTTAGAATTTGAATCCTTTCAGTGCATTGATTACAAATCTCAAATTAGAACAAATGATATTGATCCAGATAACAACATCTTTAACAATATGAGCAATAACTGTACATATTACACTGACACCATATTCAACGAAACTGTTAACGTGGAGGGGAAACTATCATTAATCCATTTTAACAGTAGGAGCTTATACTCTAATTTTGAATGTATCAAAGATTATTTGGGTCTGTTTAAAACACCTTTTAGCATAATAGCCTTCTCCGAGACATGGTTAAATAACGATAAAGGGACCGATTTCAACATGGATGGTTATGAAATGATTTGTAAAAATAGAGAATACAAGAAAGGAGGGGGTGTCGCTTTGTTTATTAATAGAAATATGAATTGGCAAACTATAGAAAGTATGTCATTAACTGTGGAAGAAGTATTTGAATGCATAACTGTGGAAATCGCCGTGCAAAAAAAGAATAACATAATTGTAAGCTGTGTTTACAGAGCGTCAGGATCAGATATTAATTTATTTAATGACTGGATGGAAAGATTATTCAATACAAAGACCAAGAAGGACATTTTTACATGTGGGGACTATAATATAGATCTTCTTAAAGCAAAAAAACATAATTCGACTAAAGAATTTATTGATACAATGTTTAGTATGAACACGTACCCTCTAATTACAAGACCTACTCGAATAACAGCTTACAGTGCTACCCTGATCGACAACATATTCACCAACAGTCTTGACAACAGCGTAATTAGTGGTATATTATTAAATGATGCCAGTGACCATTTCCCGGTTTTCATGGTGTATGATGTAAACGACAGAACAAATATTAACAACGGTGGTTTAAAATACAGTAGGATAAAAACAGAAGAATCATTAGCAGCTCTCAAGAACGATTTATTTGCTCAAAATTGGGAATTTATATACCAAGATTCGGATGTAAACACAGCTTACAATTCCTTCCTTGAAATATTTATCACATTGTATAACAAGAATTGTCCACTTAAAAAGTGTAGGAAAAAAGACCACACAAAAACTCCATGGATAACAAAAGGATTATTAAATGCATGCAAAAAGAAAAATTACCTATATAAACAATTCATTAAATACCGATCAAAGGATCCTGAATTAAAATATAAAAAGTATAAAAATAAACTGACTAGTATTATGCGTGATTGTAAAAAAGATTATTATACTAAACTACTCAACTGCAAAAGAAATAATGTTAAAGAAATGTGGAAGGTCCTAAACAATGTTATTGGAGGAAGAATGAAAAACTTCAGTTATCCTGATCATTTTATGGTAAATAATAACATTATCAGAGACAAACAGCAAATTGTGGATGGTTTCAATAGCTTCTTCGTAAACGTCGGGCCTGAATTGGCTGAGAAAATACCAACTAATAATGAGCCAATAGAAAACTCACTAGAGATCAACTCGAATTCAATGTTCCTCACTCCTGTTGAGGAGAAAGAAGTTCTTGATACTATAAATAAGTGCAATAATAAAACATCAAAGGATTTTAATGATCTCGATATGAAAACAATAAAGAAAGTCGCAGAAGCTATAATCAAGCCATTCACTTACATTTGCAATTTGTCTTTCAAAAGTGGACAATTCCCTGCTAAAATAAAAATAGCCAAAGTTATCCCGATCTTCAAATCAGGACATAAACACCTATATACAAATCACCGCCCCGTCTCACTTTTGCCTCAGTTTTCCAAAATTTTAGAAAAACTATTTGAGATCAGAGTTCATAATTTTATTGAAAAATATAATTTGTTATCTGACAGACAATATGGATTCAGACGCAATCGATCAACTAGCCTTGCTTTAATTGATTTAATAAATGAAATAACAACCTGTATAGATAAAAAGAAATATGTAATGGGTATTTTTATCGATTTACAAAAGGCCTTTGACACCATTGATCATCGCATATTAATGACCAAGTTGGAAAAGTATGGCTTTAGAGGAATCATCAAGAACTGGATACAGAGCTATTTGGGGGAAAGACAGCAGTTTGTACAGATGGACCAATATAAATCTGAGCAGAAGATCATTATATGTGGAGTACCTCAAGGGTCAATATTAGGTCCAATACTGTTTTTACTGTACATTAATGACATTTGTAATGTATCAGAAGAAATGAAATTTGTTTTGTTTGCGGATGACACAAATATTATTTGTTCAGGGAAAAACATGGAGCAACTTTTGGAAGAAATAACTCGGGGAATTTGTAAGTTAAAAAACTGGTTTAATGCAAATAAATTATCACTAAATATATTTTATTTGGAAATCGGAAAAGTAATGTACCTGTGCAACTAACTATTGAAAATATCGTAATTGAAAAAGTCCAACAAAATATATTCTTGGGAGTTGTACTGGATGAAAAGATTTCTTGGAAACCCCATATTAGTTATTTACAGATAAAAGTTGCTAAATGTGTAGGTGTAATGAAAAGAGCCAGTTTTGTTTTAAATCAAAATGCTCTGGGCATACTGTATCATTCATTCGTCATGTCATATTTAAATTATTGTATAGAGGTATGGGGGAACTGCTATAAGACACATCTAATACCATTAGTTACTCTACAGAAAAGAGCAATTAGGATCATCCATAATGTCCAATTTAAGGAACATACTAATCCACTTTTTGTTAAATCATTCGAGTTAAAATTAAGAGATCTGGTTGATTACAAAACTGCTCAAATTATGTTTAAGGCATCAAAAAACTCTCTTCCTGCCAATATCCAAAACCTCTTTAAAAACAGAGATGAACACCACAACCTAAGAGGAAATCAGACATTCTATCAACCAAGCGTAAGAACCACTCTAAAATCTATGTGTGTCTCGGTACAGGGAGTCATTTTGTGGAATAATTTAGCAGAGGAGATTAAAAACTGTACAAATCTTGCTCAGTTTAAAAAAATGTTTAAAAAAGAAGTGATAAGGAGGTATCAGGAGGAGAGAGATTGATGCTTTAAGCAGTGTATAATGTATTGATGTATGTCACAGATGGAGGGTAGGGTAGTGGTCGGTGAGTATGTGGGCCTGTGTCTGTGTGTATTTGTCTTGTCCTAATGTTACTGTGTTGTGTATGGATGAATGTTGGTGGGTTGGGGTGTGGAAATTTAAAAGCATTGCTTCTTCCACTCCCTTTTCAAACCATGCAAACTGGTATATGTAGTTTGCTTGTTGTTTTCTGTTGTATACTATGTCTGCAACTTGTTTGAAATAAATGTTGTTGAATCTTGTTGAATCTTGAACCTAAAAGACAAAACAAAGAGGACAGAATGATAACCAGAATGTTTTTGTAAATAAACACATCCCAGTGACTGAGGCATCAAGCACATAAAAACGTCCAATTAATCTTAGAATAGAGTATACAATGGTGTGTAAGGGGATCGTAGTTGGTAATGAATCTCAGTGCCTCATGGTACACACTATTCACGTAAAGCACTTTGAAATGTCTTGTACATGAAATGTACTACACAAGTAAACATAGATGGATGGATGGATGGGTGGATGAATGGATGGATGGATGGATGGATGGATGGATCTACCTTTGACCATTGTTAACACTCCTCTAAAGTTCCACCCTGCCAGTACAAACAGGTAGGAACTTTAAAGAAAGGCACTTCCTTTCAGATCTGCTTAGTGCAGGTCCAGCAAAAGGAAAGAAAAAAAAATCTAATTACTGTGTTACGCCTGATATACACTGTGCATTCTTTAGCTATTTCGGGTTGAAGATGACCCCTACATACAATGTATAATGTAAGTTAATATTTATTTATTCATTTATTTCTTTAACCTGTCTTGTCCAGCATCATGACAGCAGAATGATGGTCTGGCTGCCGTATTGTGCTGAACACATTTACTCAGCCAAGAGGAGCCTTTTGGATATGGGGCTTCCATTGAATCTCACATTTTATTCTTTATTATTATTTTAAAATATGTTTTTGTTGTAACCGCTGGTCCGGACTGGACAAACAGAAGGAAAAAGGTGGATAGAGGAGAAATAGGAAGAAAAAAAGAGAGAACAAAACAAAAAATAGAAAACAAACCACAACTGCACTTGAAGCTAAACAGAGAAACTAAACAGCTGCTACGCCTGTAAAGAAACAGTAAACCTCCTAAAGGCTTCTAAGAGAACACAACAGACAAACTATAGGAGCGTCTGTGAGAAGAAAAACTGTAAAATCCAAGAACACCAACCAACACAATAGAAACTAGTTTAAGTGTGTATGTGTCTGTGTGCAGGGGTGTGGATGTGAATGTAGGTGTGTGTAATAAGCATTAGAGGTGAGTTGTGCTGAGTGATCATGCAAATGCAATCATGCTACTTCCAAGGATCAAAGGCAGACTGAGAGGGTCCCAAGCCACGTACAACCAGCAGCCACCACAGAAAACAGAACCAATACAGCCCACCACAGGAACAGCAATGTGCCTTCTGGACAGAAGGAGGCATAGGAAGGCTGCAGCCGGCCCTCTAAAATTCACACCTCAGAACACTGCCCAACCCATCCCACCTTCCGCTAAACTGTTTCACTTCTCCAAACTCGTACCCCATAAAGCAGTTCAAATTGAAAAACACTGAGGGGCAGACAACTGTGTAGCCCTCCAGGAAGACCACCCAAAGAGACCCGCCCACCATATACCACACAGCTCGCCCCCAAAAGCCTTGTGTGTATGTGTTTTTGTAGTATCATTGTTTTAATGTAAAGATGACTAAGTGTGGTTAAAACTGAGAAGCAAGCCATATCAGGGTGTAGGAGAAGCAGCCACTGACGTCTCCTCCACCCCACCCCGTGCAACATGGACGCTCCCCAAAGCCCTAAGTGTGTGGATGTAAATGCAATGTAATATAAGTTCGTGAAAATTTGTGACAGCTTGATTTTAAGGTTTAGTAGTTTATAAATGTCTTAATGGGTTCTTCTTTATCTGTTCTGCTTTTAAATTATGAGCCCTCGCAGACCCCAAGGTACTGGTACTGGTACTCTAGGACTGGCCTTTTAGTGGCCAGTACCAGGCTGTTGATGTTTTTAAAAAGAGGGTCAAGATCCACCTTCTTAGCTTAGCTTTTAATAATAATAATAATAATGGATTAGATTTATATAGCGCTTTTCAAGGCACCCAAAGCGCTTTACATTGTGTGAATCCATTATTCATCCACTCCTCACTCATACCTGGTGATGGTAAGCTACGTGTGTAGCCACAGCTGCCCTGGGGCAAGCTGACGGAAACATGGCTGCCAGTCTGCGCCTACGGCCTCTCCGACCATCACCAAACATTCATCCACACATTCATACACCAGCGATGCCAACACTGGAGGTAAAGAGGGTTAAGTGTCTTGCCCAAGGACACAACGACAGATGACTGCGGGAGCGGGAATCAAACCGCCAACCTTCCGATCATTGGACGACCTGCTCTACCGCCTGAGCCACTGCCGCCCCAAACTGAATTTCTATTCTTTTATTTTTTGTCTTTGTCTTTCATTTTTAATTTGTGTTTTATATGGAGGACTGAAACACATGCACAATAAGTTCTTTATTAATTTTTACCCATACAAACAGTTGCAATAACTTATACGTGCAATAGTGAACTGGGAATCTGTCCCACCTCTACTGTGTGCAATGCTTGTTTATATTGTTTTATTTAACTTATCTTATTGTTACTATTGTTATATTTATTGCATTCTATTTGCCTCTATTTTGCTTTGTACCTGTATATATTGTGTCTTGTGCTTGTCCTGCTTTACTGTTGGTGTTGTATTGCTACTGGTACCCAAATTTCCCTGAGGGCTCTCTGAAGTGATTAATAAAGTATTTCTATTCTATTCTATTCTAAACTGCCAAAATGAAAAATAAATACAGAAACATAAAAATGGCTCACTAAACAAATTGATATGCCAATAAATTACACAAATATTCATTGCACAATGTTTGAATTACCTTCCTTTGCCTATTTACTTGCTATGCTGCAATGTCGATAGGTGCTAGGTGCTAAAGGTAATTTCCTCAGAAACCGAAGATAACAATCCCACAATTATGTCACTAAGCGAAATGTTAACACTTACCAGAATGAAAATGTCTGGAGCTCACTTTCATTGAGCTTGGGATATTAGCAAAGTGTATGCACATGCTTCTCACGGCAGATATCCACATCATTCGTCCCCTCCTTGTTACATCAGACACAACACACCCTTGATTTTGTTTCCAAGTAGAAAACAGAGAAAAAAAATTTGTTTCCCCTGTCGATCTTGTGCACAGAGAATGCCACCCGCTGCACAGCAAGTTCTCACCATGTCTATCGAGGTGCCACCATGAGGCTAGTGACTTGACGTCATGTTCCCATTCCCTATTAACATGGCAAGGCAAATTTATTTGTATCGCACATTTCATGTACGGCACAATTCAAAGTCTTTTACATAAAACATTACAGCAGGGTGCAGAAAGCAATACAAGTGCATAAAAAAAACCAAAGATTAAAAGAATTTATTTAACGCGAAAGTTATCCTTTAAATTTGTATTGACTCTGTTAAATGGAGGATCAGATTGTGTCTTCCATGGGAGAAACGGGCAAATAGGGAGTAATTAAAGAAACAGCTAAGAGTGGGTCGCGGTGGCCATGGGGGACCAAAAGACAGGCTCAGGTGGAAACAGACTGAAAAGGTAAGAACTGAAATAATTTAAACTGCATGCAAACAGACTTTTAGTGTTGTTGAAATCAATAGCCTCCTCTCTCTTTAGCTTAAAGTTGACTTTAAGTTCCTAATATTGTCTCGTATTTGTTGCTGATATAGTGTTTGATGTAGAAAATGTCCACATGGTAATTTCTATCCCTTTCAATTATAACGTTAGCATATGATTAATATTTGGACCCACAAATAAACTGGCCCATATATGTAAATATGTGTATATATATATATATATATATATATATATATATATATATATATATATATACACACAAATAATTGTATACACAATAATAATTATTGACAAATAAAAAATATGGAAGAAAGTTTCTGGGGCAGTCAAGAAATAAAATTGGGAGTGTGTTTATTGAATTTAAAATTACACTATCGTTCAAACGTTTGGGGTCACTTCCCTATTGAATCCCATGGCAAAGTGACCCCAAACTTTTGAACGGTAGTGTTCAAGTTCAAGTTCATTTATATAGCACATTTTCTGCAACAGCAGTTGCCCAAAGTGCTGAACAACAGAACAAAAACACTCCACAGTTAAAATAAACACTACACAATAAAACAATAAAAACCAATAAAAATAAAAACAGAAATAAAAATTGATAAAAAGATAAAATCTATAAAATAATAAAAACAACAAAACTAGAATTAAAAACTAGAATAAAATTAAATAATAAAACGAATGTCAAGCTGAGTTTTGTTCAAATGCCAGTGCAAAGAAGTAGGTTTTGAGTAAAGACTTAAAACCAGCGACAGACTGAGCCGCTCTAACGTGAAGGGGAGGAGCGGCAACAGAGAAGGCTCTGTCGCCCCTGGATTTAAGTCTGGCATTTGGGACCTTCAATAGGAGCTGTGAGGAGGACCTCAACGTCCTTGCTGGAGCATGCTGGTGTAGCAACTCTGACAAGTACGAGGGAGCCAAACCATTTAAAGCTTTAAAAACAATTAATAAAATCTTGTACTGGGTCCTAAGCATAACAGGAAGCCAATGCAAAGAGGCGAGCACAAGGTATATGCGAGGCGAGGGTAGTGTATATGTCTTGGTGTTCCTGTAACATAAGTTAAGCTACATTTGGTGAAAATGTTGTGGAGAGGATCGTGTCCTATATAAAAATTGCAGCACATCTAAAAGGAGGACAAACAGTAGAATCAGGAAGGACTAAGACAAAGTGAAACAATGATATACATTCTTTAGTGACAGTAGTTAAATTTTATCACCTCTTTTTATCAGTAATACAGATTTGACTAGAGCAGTCATGCATTCATGCTTGCAGTATTTTAAAAAAGTATGGGTGGTGGTGAAGGGACCGGCAGCTGCTGCAAGTTTCAACATGTTTCAGGGACTGTTGTTGCATGTTAAAAGTAGTTCACATTCCATAATGAAAATATTCATTACTTTACAATACTATGAGTAGCTGTTAGGTCGTTTATAAGATAAATAGCTTAAACTGGTGTTCTGATGGGGGTTAAAAATTTGCAATACATTAAACTTCATAAAATAATCATATTTATTTTACCAAACTATGTCTTAAATGTGGACATCTGCAATGTGTCATTTCTGTAGAATGTTCCCGATTGAAGACATCTTACTTAACTTGTCAGTCATAACCACATATGTATGAAAAATATTCCGGGGATTGTAGTTGGTTCTTTTAAGGAAAGAAGGAACAGGAACAAAATAATGACTCTTCTAGCAAATGTGTAGAAGCACAGAAACGGAAACGGGCTTTGCTTGAGAAACATGATTATAGCCAGTGTTGACAGATCTTACGAGGAAGCAAACAATTCGCCTGATGAAAACAAGCCCTAGAGAAGTGAGTGCACACCTCTCAGTCTCACCCATAAACACACCCCAGTACCATCCTTTGCAATCACCGAAGCCCCACTCAGCCCCTTCAAACCCCTATACCCCTTCTGCCCCCTGACCATATCCTGGGTCCCGGTCCCCAAACCAGACACCAGGGCATGGGCGCAAACCAGGGCAGGTCCAGACCCATCAACCTCTCCAACCAAAGAGAGGGGGCCATCCCCTGGCACCAGAACCCAGAACTTCCGCCCAGCCCGCCCCAGCACAGTTTGACCAACCAGCCCAGGGCTGACACCCACTGACCCAAGCCCCACCAACGGCCACGCCCCACTGCCACAAGGCGAACCAACTGCAGAACCCCCACAGCCCCCGACAAGCCTGGACACAGAGCCGTCCCCACTGCAGAGCAGCCCAGATCCCCACTGCAGGAAACCACAAAGGACACGCAGCCATCAGGCATCCCCTGCCCCCAAAGTGATGAGGTGACAATCCTTTACCTACACTAAGTGATGGGGGTAATCACAGGGGACCAGAGGGAGTGAAATTCAGTCTTTGAGGAGGCAGACATTGTTTCAATACTCATGTGGTCTGATAAGAGATTCCTAAACTGCTGAATACATAATAACAATAATAATAATAATATAATTATTTTTGGTTCACAAGGATAGTTTCTTTGCAATGCATAAGACCATGAGGATCATGTGTGCAGAGTCAATTACCATGTTAATGTCACCCAAGTCACTCAGTAGGCACAGTTAGCAGGAATATTACATTTAAACCATGTTGACATGTCTTCACATATCTGAAGCCAGAACGACCACAAGGCATGAAAGTAGTTGTCAATCATGCTGTCAGTGCAATGTGAGATTGTGTGAGATATTTGATTGTGGCAGACCCATCCTGGACATCCTTTGTCCTGTATATGAATTCAATGAAGAACTGAATTTGAATTGTATTAGCTGCATATTTGTCATGTTCTTAGTCATGTTAACATTTTTTAATGATTATTTCTCTCTATGCTCATGTTATTAATGGCAAGTTGTCTTTTTATGCTTTGTTTTATTTTTGCATGACTATTCAAATAATTGCTAAATAAAGGTGCAAATTGGAGTGAACTATTTATGAAATGTTTGATTCCTCATCTAACTCTTTGAAACACTTGTTTGTGTTATTTGTTGTCAGTAAAGGATCAAATAATATCCCAAGACTTGTCTTTTAGACATACATAGGATCATTAGCTGCTGCCTTGCTGACACTTTTGATGCCATGGCAGAGGAGGAGGGGAGGGGGTTTAGTTTGTCTAAGCAGCTGGTGTCACAGAATTTCCTTCTGGATTGATAAATCCTGTCTTATTTTATCTTATCTTATCTCTCTTATCTTATTTCTCTGATAATTTCCTCGAGCCTGTTGTTCAAAAATTTTATTCCGGATAAAAGCTATCCAGATTTGGTAATCCATTTTTTCAGGACGGCGGATCACGTCATCCGGCTTACTTTTACCCCAGTTGTTCAAAGCAAAATAGGATTGAATCACCCTGATCCAAACTCATGTTTTTCATGATCACAAAATCCAGATTTCCATCATGTAGATCAATGCACGCTGCTGGCCATGTGAAGAACAACAACAGGTAGATGAGACAGTTTGCGTGCTTTGCGAGTGGGACCATCGGGACCATACGTGGGTATTGTCTTGCATAACATTGTGACCTGGTGGAATCTCCCTCTCTGTGACAATGTTTTCAGGATGGCGGATCACGTAATCCAGCTTACTATTTTATTGATTTAATTGTGATTCTTGCTATTTGTTGCTGTCTTTTACTATTTCTTAATATCTGTAATGCTTTTGTTTTATGTAAAGGAATTTAAATTGTCCTGTTCATGAAATGTGCTATACAAATAAACTGCCTTTCCTTAATGCTGTACCTGAGCCCCATGTGGAGGTCCCTATGTTAACCTCTTTATCACTGTAACGATTAAACACCTGCTAAACCATGTTGAATAAATCCTTTCAATTCCAGTAGTAGTATTTTTGCCCTAACTGTTCCAAAGGCCACAGGTGGTCACTACCTCCCAGGAGACAAGCCTGTAATTATTGGTGCATTTCCATCAAATGGTGTGGTACAGTACAGAACAGTATGACTCGTTTCTGTTTGGGTTTCCATTGTCGGTAAAGCCATGGAAACAATACCATCTGATACTTGTTTGGTTCTACCTCAGCTGACAATGGCCATGCTTACCTGAAAGTTTCAATTCCACTTAATTCAGAATAAAAATTAAATCCTTTCTTAAAAGATTTAAAATGGCCTTGTAAACATTTAGTTCTGAATGAAAATAACCATTCTGAATTAAATTTAATTCTGCTGCTCTATTCCAGTTTTAAATCTGAACTGAATAATTCCTCGGTCATGTATACTTTCATTCTGCTTTAAATTCATTCCGGTTGTTGTGCGCATGTTCCTTCCCTTATCCTGACGTCATGATGCATATACAATATTCTCCCTTCTCCTCAGCTGATGAAAGTGAAGTAGCATGCTAGTGTTTAGCTACTGCTTCAAAGCTATAATCAAAGTCAAAGCGAAAATGGTATTTATTATGCGGTCTTCCATGTTGTAGCTGAAAAGAAGCAGGAAGTAGAGTTTGTTCTCTTGTTTGTTCTGAATAAATAATTCTAAATGATAAATCATCAAGTAACCGTGGCCATTGCAAGTTTGCAGAGTCAGTACCTATGATGTTTAAGCACTTCTGAAAGTGTTGATTGATCAGGAAGCCATCGCTTGTGGATTTAAATAACTCTCATTTGAAAGTCCAACACACAATTTACAGTAAAAATTAGGAATATCTGTGCAGACAAATTGTACACTAAATACACAAGCACATTTATTGAACTTGGATTTATATATTTTTCTTCTCTGCTGATGGAGCTGAGTCCTGCAGTGCTCAGTTGTTATGATATTCATCATATACTCAACTTTCTCTAAACTAAAAGCCAGTTGCAAACTCATTCAGTATAAGACGTTGATAGTTATCTATACCCCTCACTTGTCAGTCACCTTCGATTAAAGTGTCTGCAAAATCAATATAATAAACACAAACAAAGTTTTGTGGCCACCTCAAGTACAGAGTGACAGCTGTATCGGCCTGGTGCCCTATGCTGTGTATCATTTCCTGCTCTCTATTAACTCATTTCCTGTCAAGCTACTGTCAACCATAGACATAATAAAGAATAGACGCTGCATCAACCGCTACTGCTACTAGCCCTGACGAGCCGTAGCGCCGCCATCTTGGACCGGTACCCACTCTACTAATGACTGGCCCAATAAAGTGTCTGCGCATGAAATCAATTGTAACTGAATACTTAACTGATGTTCAAGCTTTTTTTTCCGTTTTGGTCCAAATTTCGTACATGTAATTATGATACAGAACAAAGGATTTAGCATATTTAGTATTAATTACCGCTAATGTAAAATTCTGATAGAAAAACTATGTGTGTTTATATATATATATATATATTTATATACATAAATAAACCTATATAAAATTATAAACACACCCACACAGAAAAAAAATATGTATATATATATATATATATATATATATATATATATATATATGTGTGTGTGTGTGTGTGTGTGTGTGTGTGTGTGTGTATTAGTGCTGGGCAACGATTAAAATTTTTAATCGCGACATGCTGCGATTAATCACATCGTTACACGCAAAATGTATCTTTCCTTTAAAAAAAGGCCTACAGCTATAAAAAGAAAATGCAGTAAGTTTTGGTTTACAAACACTACATCAGGGGTCTCCAACCTGCAACTCTGGAGCTGCAAGTGTCTCTCTGGACCTTCCACAATGCCTCTAAATACGTGGCTAGAATATTTTTTCTTTCTTTTACATCATTTTCCACAAATATCTACATTCCTTGGCAGAAAGTCTGTCTATCCTCGTTTTTTTAATGAAGGTTTTATGTTTTTATTTATTTTAAAACCTAAAAACAGAAATAAAAATATGGTTCTTCAAAAATAACAAACATCCTATGGTGGCTCTTCATTAAAAATATATATTAAGTTGCCTTTTTGAAAGGTCTCGTAACATTTGCGTCTCTAAAGTAGTTTTATTTAACTGGCTGAGGGAAAAATGGCTCTTTGGATTGGAAAGGTTGCAGACCCCTGCACTAAACACATAAACAGGTTTAGCAGCAATTTTCAGATAAAATATTTCTTCATATATATTTCTAAAATCAAATATTTATGACAAAGAAGGATGAAATGTTCAGGATTTACTAACTAAAAGGTAAAAAGTCAGCAGGATGGATTTAAAGCTGTGAAGCTGCTTCCTTTTAAACACAGAAGGAACAATATGTGATGAATATCAGCATCAGGTGAACAGACAGAAAGCAGGATTAGAATCTTACAGCTTCTAGATGGTGAGGAGAGAGAAATATTCACAGTAACTCCCACCCATGCACCTTCAGTGCCTAATTATCCAGATTTCTGGCCTATAATGTCTCTAAACTTTAATTTTCAGCCTCCGCTATCGGGAGTTAAGGGGTTAACATCTCGTTTCCAGGTGTAGTGTCAGGTCTGTAGATGTAACTATACACATGTGTGGTATCCACAGAAAGTCCAGAATCTCAGCTACCAGCTCAGTAAAACCATTTCTATCACCAACAAACACAGTTAAGACAAATTATTTAAAGAGCAGCTACACAAAATCCGAAAAATATGTAAACACAAATTATGTCTCCCCTCTCCACCCACGGCATGAACATGAACAAACGACTCCTCTACTGAAAGCTCACATCTCACAGATTCCACAGCTTTAAGTTTCATGTCGCTATGACCAAGATTTACCGAACCAGAGGTAGAAGATGACCCGATTTACGCTTCACGTTTGTAAAAGTCAGAAAGCATGTCTTACCTTTGCTGTCCTGCATAAATTAAAACCGCATTTAATAAAAAAAATTAATAATAATAAAGTTTCCCGTCCAAAAATTACGATGTTCTGTCCATCTGCATGTATTTTGACAAAGAGAAATGTTGGTTCTTTTTTTTCTTCTTCCTGTTCCAGACAGAAAACATCTCTTTATTTTAATAAACCCGCTCTCTCCTGATCACGTCAGACGCACCGCTGCAGCAGGGAAGAGAGACATGGACGCCATGTTTCTGTCATCAAAGCCAGCGGCGTTAATTAAAAAACATTAACGCTGTTAATTAAGAGTTGCGTTAACACGCTTTAACACGCGATTAATACACATATATATATATGTGTGTGTATATATATATATATATACACACACATATATATACATATATATAGATATATTCACACACTAATGTATAATAGAAAAGCAGCTAAGTCAACCACATTATTAGGAGACAATATACGATTAGTCTTTTAAGATATACATATAACAATTTCTGAATACTTCATATTTCTACATAAAACATAATAGATATAAGCAAATGAAAATGTATACAATTCAAATGTGAACTATCAGTTTAATTCATATATATGTAATTTATCTGTATCTATCTCTATATCTGTCTATTACTGTAACTACTGTATCTATCCTTATATCTATCTCTATATTTATCTACTTTATCTATCTATATCTACTCTATCTATGTCTTTATCTATCTTTATTTCTTTCTATCTCTATATATACATATATACATTTTCAAGAAGAGGAAAACATGAATACATCAGCATATCAATATCAGTCATATATGTACATAGGATGTAAGATGTATGATTAGAAAAAAGGAAAACATACAAATCATATACAGCGTATCAATATCATTCATACAAATGTAGATTAAAGATCTATACCAGAGAAATGGAAAATGTATACAACAGTCATGCAGAGAACTGATTTACTACGCAGAGAAAAAGAGAAGCCTTTAAGGCTGTACAAAGCACATAGAGAATAAAATGTAATGCACATGTATATTCTCAAGTTAACATATGAACACATCATCCTCATCTCAAACCATATTTACAAATGTACAAAGTATCGCACAGAGGCTTTAGAGCTAAAACCCCTGAAAGAGGACTGTTTTGCTCATTTTTTTCCTTGTGCTACCTTTTTGCAGTTCAAGGGTAGACAGTTTGGCAATGTGGTGCAGCCTTATATTGAGAAACACAAACACAACCAATGGCAACAAGTTGGAATGATGGTTGTCAATACCAAACTGTGTCTCCTCAATGTGCTCCCCAAGCAGAAAAACGTTGTCCGTTCCAACCTCTTCCTGGACTATGTGTGTGACTGTTGACACCTTTGGAGCTCGCTTTGTTGAAGCCTGGCGAATGACCCTTTCTGCAGCTCTTAGCACCTTAAAATCATAATAGTATTGATAATATTACAATATACTTATGTAATGCTCTACACATTGCTAAAAGACACTTTGAAGAATAAATAAAATAAATAAATAACAAAGCAACTTCAATATGCAAAGAAAAAACAACAAACAAACCTTCACTGTGCCATGTGATGGAATTACTAAGCCGCCGTTGTTTTTCAGGGCTAAAAAGGTGGTAGCTCTCATCAAATGATGATGGTCCAGCATCTCTGACCAAGCTTGCATGGCACATCACAGGACAGCTTTCGAAGAATCTGCCGGACTACAAACCCTGCTATGTAGACCAGAGCATTTTCCACCAGACCATCAAACCGAGTGGGAAGATAGCTGTGGTCACACAAGATAGCTGAAATGTTGGCAAATGGAGATGGGTGCTCCTCTGTAGTTTCTTCTGTGGACATCTCTACAGCAGACAGGGACACAGTGTCATCTTGAGAAGCCACATTGCCGGTCTCACTCGGTGAGACACCACACCGGACCATTAGACGGCGGAAGATGGCCTGGAACTGGCGTGCAGATGGATTGTTATTCCAACCGCCTTGTATTGAAAACAGACACACAATACATAATTACTCCCAAGGCATATCATAAAGATATTAATAGCGTATCTTTACTTATTTATTGTAATCGGAATTTATCGTAATCAAAATAACATCAAGCCGACCTGCTGCTCTGATGAAATTAAATAGGAGCTCCAAGTGATCCTGGCTGAACCTGTAGGTGAGCACATACCGCTGTACTTGGAGGAATTCAGGAATCATCAGCATCAGAGTGTCAATATTGATGACAAATCCAATGACAGACAGGTACCTACATAAGAAAAAAGTATCATTACTCTGATGACTGGAAAACAAGACACCCAAAAAAGCACCACAAAATTTAGTTCATTCAAAGTGGTGAAGTGAAATTTCTGTTACATCCAGGCAACGATGAAACTGCAGAACCTGGAGAACTTGAGAACAAGAACACGTGCAACAAGTACAATTGTGACACTATAATGTACTTGATTTTGTGTAATACATACCATTTAGAAGAACCTGGGCTGAAATACACTAAGTACAAGACAATTCTAACAAGCACAAAACTGCATATTGAAAAGCATTTTAACAAACGATGATGATATGAGCATACATACCATCCCTCTGACATCTGCATAACGTTGATCTTGTGTTATGCAAACCATTTAGAAGCATTCAGGACCTGAAACACACTGAACACAGGACAAATTCCAACAAATAAATCTGAACACTGAAAAACATTACAAACCAGTATCATGTTAACATACATACCCTTTCCTTGTTAGACACTTATTTGACTGATTACAAAACATTATGAACAGAGACAAACCTCAGGAAAAAACATGGTAACGGTGACATAATATCAACCTGATATAGAGAATGCAGCATCTTAGGAACTCGATGCACAAGGGAACAGTGCGACATGGAACTCATGTCATGAACTTTTCATGCATGAACAACAAGCAATATTCTATTAGACCTCTTGGATCTGTGAAGGGGTGTTCCATCTCTTGTCACTAAAGTGAGCAAGTACTCCCTGGCTCTTGACAAAACTGCTTTTTGCTTCACCCAATTTAGAGCACCAAAGGGAGCTTTGAATCCTTTTGCACGAGGATTGCGCCTATTCATTAGGTCAAATAGCCTGTCGATCATCTATAAATAGATATTGACGATCATTACAGGATTTAATTAAGTATCACATACTTTAAAAAAAAAAAAAAAAAAAAATCCTCATGTATTCAAAGTATACAGAAAACAAAGTACTTATTGCTAAACTATATGCTCAATAAGTTCATATTTAAGCATTATTGGCTTGATTTCCTTATTTCTAAAGGTCTGTTTTGTACTACAGCAAATTTCAGCTTTAGCACTCTAAAATCTGTGAAAGTACGAGGTTACGTACAAACTTTTGTATTTATGATGAATATGGAAAATTACTGTTTATGACAACATTAGCATGTTAACATTTTAGAATATTAGAGGAGTCAGGAATATCAACTAACTGCTCCTGATACTCAAATTATAATTCATTTTTAAAACGTGTACTTGGTTCCATAATGATTAATAGTATCACCTCAACGAATTCTGCCGTTGCCTCACAGTCTTTAAACTGAGAGTACCCAAGATCCCTCATTGCGCGGAGAGCCACTGATACAGAGCGGCTCAGTGTCTGTGCAGCCAGGGACACCCTTATGGTGTCAGATTTAAGCCATAAGTCTAGGGGGCGCAGTAACACACCCACGATAAAATGACACTCTCTCACACGCGTAGATATTAACTTTGCGCGCACAACCTAACTGTCTCACACACGTAGATATGAAGTCTGCGCACAATCTAACTCTTCAGACGCTACACTACAGGCTGCGAGCGAGGGTGTCAGCTCTGCGCAAGCAGGACTCCACCTGCGCGCGCTCTCTCTCTCGCCGTTTATGCTCGCGAGGTGAAGCTCTGCTCGCGCGGAGAAAACACTTTTGACACTTGGGTATGGCGTTACATCGCTGCCAAATACCTTGATGAGCGTACCAAATACCCTTGTGAGCGTATTTATTAATTCAGCAGCGCCTTTCTTAATCGAGCGAGCGCATTGCTCTGATCGCAGGAGTTTTTAATTACTCGCGGGGCCGTGAACGCAGCACAGCGAGCGTAAAACACGCCCCCCCACACTCACCAGTGCGCTCTCGTCGGAAAACTCTGCTCGCTCTCTCTGTTCAGCGGGCGTATTTGTCAGTCGGGGGCGGTAACCTTCTGATTAATCTGATTGGCCAGAATTTTCAGTTCCAATTCGGTGACAGCACTGGACTTGGCTGCATTCATATTTTTTTTTTTTTTTTTAATAGCTTGGTTCATCTTTATTGCCCCAAAGGTACAGAAACATTTACAAACACGACAGTTTAACCTGAAAGTAAGCGGAAAATCCTATTGGAGCACCAGGAAGATTCTAAATTTAGCTTTTGTGGCTAATTCTGGCATATTTACTGTGAAGCTTTTGCTCATATGTTGATTAATATTCATTGTCCAAAAAAAAAAAAAAAAAAAAAAAAAAAAAAAAAAAAAGAATATGTAAATGCTGCATTGCAAGTGTGATTATCTAGTGCTCATTTTAAGTGGATCTTATCCTTCAGCTGTAACATGACATGAATGTTCAAGTCGGTGGTATTTGCGTTTGTTGCTAGCAGTCCTTAAGCAACCACAGAGATCTAATCTTTTTATTTCAACTGATTACAGTAATAGATCTTTGAATCTATATGATGTATGAATGTGATAATAAAACAGTACATTAGAAATATCTTTAAGTCTGAGCAAATATAAAAAAAATGGGCACTCAGAAGATTCACTTGTTTTTTAAAGTGGGCCCCTGGAAATGTAATAAAAAATGTAAATATTCAAGTGTTAATCACTTATTTTGAACAACTTTGCAAAGCATATAATAAAATGCAGTTTATAAACACTGATACTGACTGACAGGAGACCTTTAACTTAACATGTCAATTGTATCTCTTCAACTAGTCATACAAGTCAACAATGGTACCTCAAAACCTACTGAAATCATAACCATGACAGATGGCTGTAGTTAAGTTGTTTTCAAAATCACTGTAGGTACTTGCATGACGAACTGGGAATGTGATGGCTACTGCACATGCATTTACAATGGGGTAGCAAAGGCTATGTGCCCCGTAGTGAGAGTCACAGTCATGGTCAAAAGCAACCATTATTTTAAATGCCTCTCTTTCAGTTTCAATAAGTGGGATGTGGGCTTGCCCTGTAACCCACTGGAAGAAGCTCTGGACTGAGATGCACTGAAATCCACCCTGATCTAAAAGGCTTTTTACATTCTCAAGAAAGTAACAGGTTGCTGTTTCTGTAGAGTGATGTTTACGGAAACCGAATTGCATTGGATGGAGAGGGGTACTACCACTGTTTAGATGTTCAATTAATTGAATAGAAACCCACTTCTCTGCTATTTTTGATACAATTGGTAAAATACTTATTGGCCGATAGTTCTCTGGCTTTGTCTTGTCCCCAGCTTTATACACTGGGGTAACCCTTGCAGTCTTCCATGTCAATGGAACTTTAGTATGGTTTATTGACAAATTTATTAAATGTGTGATTGGACTTGCAAACACCTCCTTATGAATCTTTAAAAAACTGTTTGTGAGTCCAAATGCATCTCTTGCTTTTGAACTTTTTAGAGATGAAATTATTTTCAAGACATCTGGGACAGTTATATTTTGGATATTGAAGATTGGTATTGTTTCATCCAGAGGCTTGTATTGGAGGTCTGGGCATTTAAAATCAGCTGTCAGTTCCTCAATCGATCTAATAAAAAATGTATTAAAACTATTAACAATAATATCTAAATTGTCAGTTAGTGTGCCATTTTCTTGGAGCTGCAATACATATTCACGACACAAGAGGTAAAGGTTTCTCATGCTTGTGTCTCCATTTTGTTCAATCAACATTTGAACCTCTACCATCTGTTCATTCAACAGACTGTCAAATTCGGGAACTACCAGCACACCATCCACATCTTCGCCGTAATCAGATGCTATGTCCCAGTCAATGTCAGGTTCTTGAATATCCTGTGTATGAGACAATTACATAACACTGAATTAGGCACATTTCCATATTTACAGAATCTTATGTAATCAGATTTGTCCCAAAATCAGCTATTTTGGATCCATCCAATGCCACATTAATTCTGCAGCTTGTTTTAAAAAACTGCTATACTAATGTCTATGCTAATGTGATGTAGGAATCATTTCAAATGTAAAACAGGAACCTCAAGATTCTCTGGCTGGTTGATTGGTCGAAGCATCATTCCCACGCACCATATCTGCTCAGGGGTGAAATTCCTTTCTGTTCTCAGGGGGTGGTTATTCCAAGCTTCCACAAAAGCCACTAGGTCAACCTTCAGTTTGGGAAGGACTGTCAGGTGGACTGTGAAAAGATCCTCTGTAAAGGACATGACCATGTTCACAGATCACTTTAAAATGTGTACCATACAAGAAAACACTATACATTTAATTACCTTTTGAAAATTAAATATTTCACCAATATATTTATACTTTCTTTACTGATTTGAACTATTTCACTACAGACTGTGGCCTCTGCAATTAGTTTGTTATTAATTCATTATTAATTAGCCTTTTGTTTTAGGAGAAAGAAATCCAATCTGGTAGTCCTTGTATTTACATGTGTCTGGATGACACTATTTTAATCATCTACACATCTAGATTTTAATCCATCCATCTACATTAATTTTCCCTGATGCATTCCAACCAATCTAATTCAACTGAAGGCCAATTTCTTTCTTGGTTTCTGCCCAACAAAAATTGATGACCATTACCTCTGGAGGACACGTCAAGGAGATGATCCATCTCTAGGACCCGGAGTTCATTGTAATATTTTGATGTCACGCATGTCCTAACATCCCGCCACAAGCGTTCAATTCTATGGAAAAAGACAAAATGTTCAAACTTAACTCTATATACAACACACATATTAACCTTGGAAAAGTGAAGAAAATAAAAAACCTCTGATTATGGACGCTTTTTCCTGACATGAAACTTCCACGATCAGGTCCACGAACCATGAACATGTATCGGGCAATTTCAACATTCTCCACACCCTGATCACCCCTCACTCTGTTATGGAAAAAAAAAGATCAAATGTTATAATTTGTTTGGACACACAAAACAACAACAAACGAAACTGAGTGCTACATTTCCTGTCAAAGTGTGTCTGTCTGAAACATGAGACAATTTGAAATAATTACACTAACTTAGATTTGACATGTAATTTTGACATCGCAATAAACATCCAAAAAGTTTGTTCCTGCAATTTACAGTTTAAGTATTCACCTTGAGGGTATTCCGTGTAACTCGGTTGCTTTTTTGAAAGCTGCAAATGCTGTTGATGCTCGGTTGTTTGTTGAAGCCTCCAAACACATAATCTATGATATTGTAAGAACATTTTAGTACACGCATCCACATGTATAGAATAAAACTTAAACAAAACATGACTGTCTAAATGTGTAGAAGCAAAGAGTGTAAACTTATGCAAAGAAAAATCTTACCTTTCTGGAGTAGCCATCAACTGCACCAAAAAGTACAATGTTGTATCTGGTGGACATGAACACTACATAAACGCTCTCTTTCTGGAGTTACAATTTACAAAATAGCATGACATGTTAACATGTTGTTAATGTGTGTTGTTATCAGTGTATTTCTCATAGCATCAGACAATGTGTACAACTGTACTAACCTTATCAACTTATGGTTAGTGTCCACATGCCAGAGAGAAAGGGGCCCCCTCACAGAGTATGCTGTGCGCACAACACAGCCAAGTCCAGCCAGTCTAGAAAGCACCCCAAATGAGTCCACTCGGTGCATTGATGCAGCCACTCTCCTCCACTGGACGTTGATTCCCATTGTCTTGAGCCTCCCTTTGACCATACGATATCCTGCTGTTGGCATTTCCTTTTTTATAAGTTGGACTGCATCATCCAGCTCCTGGTCAGTGACACTGCTGTATTTTTGTTTAGTGGAGAGGTTATATTCCCTCATTCGTCGAGTGAGTGTCCTGACTGACACACCAAGCAATTTGGCAATACAGTCCACAGTCAGATTCAAGTCCAGGAGCTCAGCAATCCTTTCTCTCTCTATAACGTACCTGGGACGCCCCATCTCTCCAGCTACAGTTTCAACAGTGTTGTTATTGAGTTCTGTATATTCAATGTGCTCCGTCACTAGCCTGAGGAATTCCTTTATGGCCTGTACAAGTTCTGGGGAGATATTTACATGTCTGGAAAGTGCTTCCCAGAGGTACAGCTCTTGCCGACATGTGAACTGTAAAAAATCCAAGTCAAGAGGTGCTCTTGAAAGGGCTGACTCCAGCTTTGTTAGGAGCCTGGAAAGAATCTCATGTCTGACAATGGCCTGCACACACAGAAACATATCACATAGAAATACACACATATATACACATATAAAGTTATTATTATTGAAAGTACATATTAGCAGATTAAAAATGCCAAACACAACAGGGAATTATTGTGTCTGTAAATACACCAAAATGTTAGTAAAAAGAACAACACACAAGAATAAGCACATAAACATAGCAGCCAGACATAATGAATTATATTATACTATAACTGATAAAGTCCATATAAGAGAGTGTTTCAGTAAAATGTTGGATTATAAACAACAACTCTAGAGTAATGTTAGTATTTACCTTTAACTCTTCATTTGTTGCAGTCATCGTCGCTATGTTGGAACCGCCACACACACAAGTAAACACAGTTAGCCGCTTTGCTCGTAGTTCCTCATTAATCTATAAATACACGCATCGGTTGAAAATGAAAAATACCGGATAATGACATTACAAAAGAACTTCACCTAATTTACCTAGCATCAATGGAGAAATGCCTCGACACTTGTTGCTTGCTTATTCGCCGCGTTTTCTTCTTCTTCTTCTTCTTCTTCTTCTTGTCTATGACCGGAAATTGTCTTGCAGGAAAAAAAATGATGTCCGTGAGGGCGGGATCGGGGCTGAAAGTGACCAATCATAAGAAGGACAAGGCTCAACCCCCCCACGTCTCCTGATCCGCCCCCAAGTGTCAAAAGTGTTTTCTCCGCGCGAGCAGAGCTTCACCTCGCGAGCATAAACGGCGAGAGAGAGAGCGCGCGCAGGTGGAGTCCTGCTTGCGCAGAGCTGACACCCTCTCTCACAGCCTGTAGTGTAGCGTCTGAAGAGTTAGATTGTGCGCAGACTTCATATCTACGTGTGTGAGACAGTTAGATTGTGCGTGCAAAGTTAATATCTACGCGTGTGAGAGAGTGTCATTTTATCGTGGGTGTGTTACTGCGCCCCCTAGACTTATGGCTTAAATCTGACACCATACACCCTCATCTTGTGGTTCTCAAAGTAGACATGTTTGTCTGTGATTTTATTAGCAGCATGCAGTCCATCTTTCTTTTGGACATCACTGAGATGATTGATGTACCTCCAATTGATCTGTCCGGTGGTTGTTGCAATTGGACTGTATGCCTGCAGGATAAGAGTCAGTCACTGCTCAACAAGCACAAATAGCAAAATGAACTCATCACACCAGCCATAACTGGTATTTATAAGGCACACTAACAACAACCTTTAGGAACCAAGGTATTGTACATATAAAAACATGCAAGGAACAAATAAGAAATAATAAAGGTTTAAAAGCTATAAAGAAATAATAATAATAATAATAATAATAATAATAATAATAATAATAATAATAATAATAATAAAAGACAGGCATGATAAAGTCTTTAAACTTATCCAGCAATTCTAATATTGCAACGCTGGATCGTCTCCACAATCCTCTTCTCTGGCATTCTAAATATATTAATATAATAGAAAAAAATGCATTATCTTAGTCGCCTTTCATGGTGTCTGTGCCTCCTCCTTAAAATTATTACTGCAGCCATTGCGCGTATACTGTTGTGCCAATTAGCACCTGCTTTTCAGAAACGCTATTTTTAGAGCAAACATAAACACCGCAAACTATTTGCGGGCTACATGAATCCCACTGCTGCGCAAACCAGATTTATTTGCATAGTCTCCTCCCACTAATGTGCACTTTCTGGCCGGAACGCCCATAATGCATATGCAGTAGCTTCAGAAACGCAAAGTGGAGAGCGGCGCAGTTTTGCCAGGATAACTGACGCAGTTCCATGTTTGCGGCTTTGATAGATAAGCTTGGGCCGATTTTAGCGGAGCAAAGCCGTCTGCACCTGTTTTAGTACACGCAAAGCGTTAATAGATCAGGGCCTAAGTATATAGAGCTCCACTAACAACTCAGTAGGGGTTTTTATTCTGAGAAACTACAACAAGGGAACAAATGTCTGTGATGATGTCATGGCAATGTCACCCTTTTAGGCTGAGCCCAGCTGGGTCCCAGCCACCAGGTGCGTGCCTCCTTGCCCCACCCTTCAGGCCTGGCTCCAGAAGGGTCCCTAGTGACCCACAATTGGGCGAAGGAAACCTGGATCCATTGATTTGACTCAACATAGGGATGCATTGAGCCCTGCTTTGGCTGGTCCCTCCTCTAGAGACCTGTTTGCCATAGGTGACCCTACCCAGAATGTTAACATAGCTCCTAGGATCTCCAGGACACGTAAACTCCATCACCATAGTCCCGTTGCGGCTCAGGGGTTGGGGTCTTGTTCGTGTTTAAGGGATGGATGAAGTGGGAGATTAAGAGGCTGATCGGTGTGGCATCTTCAGTGATGAGGACTGTGCACTGGTCTGTTGTGATGAAGAAGAAGAAGTGTTTAAATTTTTTTAAAAATATCTTAGTATTTTAATTGTGTTATAATGTGATTGTGCCAGCATCAAATCAAATGCTGTATATAACAGATTGTGTTTGCTTTTGCAAGTTTCCCTCACCCTCTCACTCACTACACAGATTGTCACATAAATACTCTGATATTCATACACTAACATTCATACATTCACGACACACTAATATGCTAAACTAAATTTACAAATACATGTCTGCGTAATATGTGTTTGTGTGTGTTATTTTATGTAAGATGTATGTAAATATGTAAATCAATAGCCTGTGTATGTATATGTCCCAATGTAAGCAGTGCTTAATTTGTAAAGTGGGAGGTCCTGGAACGTAGAGGGGGGGTGGTTCCGGCGACTCAAATGGGGGATTTTAGGGTGACATTTAGATTTAGATCTAACATTTAGATATAACATTAAACATTTAGATTTAACATATAACATTTAGATTTAGATTTAAAATTTAGATTTAGATGTTCTGTTTGACCATTATACATGTGGTTAAAAGTTATGTTAAATGTAGGAAAAATGTGCTAAATGTGAGAAAAGTGAGATAAATAATGAAAATGTGTGAGCTACAACTTTTCTACTGAATTTTTACACTTGGCGCCCCATAAGTGCAAAACTGTATAATTAGCTATTTGAGTGTCAAAAGCATTTACGAGTAATGAAATGGTCCTTGTCAGTTTTTCTGATATGTATGAAGATTTACATGAATATCAGTGCTGAATTATAATGTCTGCTATATTTTACTGCTGCAACACTGACCAATTTTTAACCACTTACTACTGTTTTGTAGCATAATCTGCAGCAATGAGTCATATTCTGTAAGATTAAAAAGGTGTGGATATTGTGGGAATGTGTTGGGTTTATTAGCATTAGCAATGGACTGGATGGTCTCATCCTCTGCAACACACCAGCAGCGTCTTCAGCCAAGGGACAGCATTTGGAAACACCACGTGGATCTGCTTGGTGACAGAGAACCTTTCCAATATGAACAATAACATTAGACACAATTCAATTTTACAGGTCCACAATAGATGGATGGATGGATGCTTGTTGGTTTTTACTCCAGATAACACACCAGACTCAAATTAATCATTCATTGCACAGAACTTCATAGGCTGCTGGATTTATAGGCTTCACAGGCTGCAGGTGAGCTAAAGCAGAAGGCTTGAGATGCATTTAGTTGGTTTCTTTTATCTCGGCTTCTAAGCATTTTGCTAAATTTCCCTTTTATGATGTCCTTTCTTTGGTCAACTAATTCTATAAGTAGGAGTATCTCCTCCTCTTTCCAGTTTGGTTTTCTTTTTGATTTCATGTTGGTTTCAGCTATGTTACTGTGACTGCAGTAGAATTAGAGTAGATGAATTAACCGCACACTAGGTTCAAGTCAGTTAATTAAACTAATTAACTAATTAATGAATTGGAAAGGAAAGGAAAGGCAAATTTATCTTTAGCACATTTAAACAACTAGGCAACTCAAAGTGCTTTACATGAAACGTACATCAAGTAAAATCAACAGATGCAGCATAGAAAGACATAAAGTACAATAAAAAAAAAAGTTACATTGGAAATAAAAATTGTATATATTTTTTAAAGGAGTTAAATTAGGAAAAATGTATTCTTTAATCATCAACAATCTGATTATTTTGTATAAATGGTTAAATGGTTCCATTCATTGATTGGTTAATTCAGTAGACTTTGAAGTGATGTCATCTAGAATTTCCTTTATGGCACCTGGTACTGTCGTAGTCCCGCTCTGAGACTGACACTTAAGATTAAGTCCTACACTTCGCTAAAAAGTTACTTGATAAGTAACTTTTAAGTGCAGCTTTTAGTGAGGAATTTTTTTATCCAAACGTCAACAGTGTTCTTAGAGTAATTCTAAGAAGTTTGATAAATACGACCCCTGAACACAAAACACCAGTTCTAAAATCTTTTCACTGGCTTACAGCCAGTCAGAATAGATTTTAAAACCCTTCTGATCATTTATAAATCTCAGAACAGTTTAGGCCCACAATACATCTGTGATATGTTCAGAGAATATAAACCTAGCAGAGCTCTGGTCAACTAGTCCAGACCAGAGTCCAGAATAAACATGGAGAAGCAGCATTTAGCTGTTATGCTGCAAACAAGTGGAACAAACTGACAGTGGAGATTAAACTTTCACCAAATGTAGACATTTTTAAATCCAGGTTAAAAACATTTCTTTTCTTATGCACCTATGCATGAAATCTGCATGTTAGCTTTTTAAGTCATCTTGCTTTTAATAATTTTAATATAATTTATGTGATTCTTGCTATGTGTTGCTGCCTTTTACTATTTCTTAATATCTTTAATGCTTTTGTTTTATGTAAAGCACTTTGAATTGTCCTGTACATGAAATGTGTTGTACGAATAAACTGCCTTTCCTTCTATGCTAAACATACATAACCTACTGTCCAACATTGTAAACAAAAACTAATTTAAGCCTCTCAAATTCAGCTTTTCAAGATTTAGTGTGACTGTGTGTGTAGGTCTGTTTGCGTATGTGTGTGCGTGTGCGAGACTTTGTGTGTGTGTGTGTAACTGTCAGTGTGTCTGTGACTCACGTTCCCTCCCTATGCTGCTCGGCCTGGCTGAAGCTTGTCCCAGCCCCTGGGGCAGCCACCTCCCCCTGCCTGCCCTCGGTGGGGTGTGAGAGGTCCCCATTGACTTGCTTGAAAAGAATTCATCTCTTGAACAATTTTGCTAAATGTATAAGACAGTGACTGTTTGTGTATGAGCTGCAAAACATTGTTTGTAATCAGTTCCCAAGGTATGAGAACAGCATGACATCGTACCAGATTCAGCCCCTTTTCCAACTGAACCGTTTCAACATCTCTGTTGATAGCTTGTTTCCCGCTCGTTTTGTTTGTAATCACTTGATCCAAAATGTTAATTAACTGACATATGACAAGGTGTTCTTGCACATAGGTTACAGACTTTAGACAGTAGTTGCCCATTATTATTTTATTTATTTATTTTTTAAATTTATTTTGTTTTCTGTTAAAAATATATAAAGAATTATTATCATACATGTTCCCACCACCTCCCAAAAATGTCCACGGCTTCACACATCACCGTTCCAAAAGTCTGCGTTGCACAAAGCCTTCAACAGACCAACCTCTCCTCTGGTCAACCTAAAGAAAAGCTTATTGATTTTATCGTGAATGCGTTGGCAAAATTGCAGCTTGTGAAGAAAGACCTCACAAAGACCAATGACCCTGTGTTCAGATACATAAAGATAGCGTTTTTCCAAAGCTCTCTGGATAGTGGAAATAAAACGATTGGTACAAAATCTCTTGTTCAACTCTTCATAACGAGTCAGGTAGAAATACTCTGGAAGATCTGCATCTGACTTGGATGCTTCATCTGACACTGTTCTCTAGCCTGACAAGTTAAACAGTTAATACATATTTGGCCTGCACTGTCCCATCTTGCCATCTTGCTCATCATTCCATCATTGTACTCTACAGTGAATTTCCACATGCTTCCTTCTGTGAAGCTAAAAACACATTTCATTTTGACCTTCAGAGAACTTTCCGTAAATGTCACTGGGTGGACTGGTTCACAAAAGTTCCCTCCCTATTAAAGTACTCCCTCCCCTTGTTCTCTCAAACAAAGTTTGAAACCGAAAGTTATCCTTTAAATTTGTATTGACTCCGTTGATTGGAGGATCAGATTGTGTCTTCCATGGGAGAAACTGGCAAATAGGGAGTAATTAAAGAAACAGCTAAGAGTGGGTCGCAGTGGCCATGGGGGACCAAAAGACAGGCTCAGGTGGAAACAGACTGAAAAGGTAAGAACTGAAATAATTTAAACTGCATGCAAACAGACTTTTAGTGTTGTTGAAATCAATAGTCTCCTCTCTCTTTAGCTTAAGGTTGACTTTAAGTTTCTAATATTGTCTCGTATTTGTTGCTGATATAGTGTTTGATGTAGAAAATGTCCACATGGTAATTTCTATCCCTTTCAATTATAACGTTAGCATATGATTAATATTTGGACCCGCAAATAAAATGGCCCATATATGTGTATTTGTGTATATATATATACACACAAATAATTGTATACACAATAATAATTATTGACAAATAAAAAATATGGAAGAAAGTTTCTGGGGCAGTCAAGAAATAAAATTGGGAGTGTGTTTATTGAATTTAAAATTACACTATTGTTCAAACGTTTGGGGTCACTTCCCTATTGAATCCCATGGCAAAGTGACCCCAAACTTTTGAACGGTAGTGTATATGTCTTGGTGTTCCTGTAACATAAGTTAAGCTACATTTGGTGAAAATGTTGTGGAGAGGATCGTGTCCTATATAAAAATTGCAGCACATCTAAAAGGACGACAAACAGTGGAATCAGGAAGGACTAAGACAAAGTGAAACAATGATATACATTCTTTAGTGACAGTAATTAAATTTTATTACCTCTTTTTTTATCAGTAATACAGGTTTGACTAGACCAGTCATGCATTTATGCTTGCAGTATTTTAAAAAAGTATGGGTGGTGGTGAAGGGACCGGCAGCTGCTGCAAGTTTCAACATGTTTCAGGGACTGTTGTTGCATGTTAAAAGTAGTTCACATTCCATAATGAAAATATTCATTACTTTACAATACTATGAGTAGCTGTTAGGTCGTTTATAAGATAAATAGCTTAAACTGGTGTTCTGATGGGGGTTAAAAATTTGCAATACATTAAACTTCATAAAATAATAATATTTATTTTACCAAACAATGTCTTAAATGTGGACATCTGCAATGTGTCATTTCTGTAGAATGTTCCCGATTGAAGACATCTTACTTAACTTGTCAGTCATAACCACATATGTATGAAAAATATTCCGGGGATTGTAGTTGGTTAAGGAAAGAAGGAACAGGAACAAAATAATGACTCTTCTAGCAAATGTGTAGAAGCACAGAAACGGAAACAGGCTTTGCTTGAGAAACATGATTACAGCCTGTGTTGACAGATCTTACGAGGAAGCAAACAATTCGCTTGATGAAAACAAGCTCCAGAGAAGTGAGTGCACACCTCTCAGTCTCACCCATAAACACACCCTAGTACCATCCCTTGCAATCACCAAAGCCCCACTCAGCCCCACTCACCCAAGCCCCACTTAGCCCCCCTTCAAACCCCTATACCCCTCCTGCCCCCTGACCATACCCTGGGTCCCGGTGCCGGTCCCGAAACCAGACACCAGGGTATGGTCGCAAACCAGGGCAGGTCCAGACCCATCAACCTCTCCAACCTTAAGAGAGGGGGCCATCCCCTGGCACCAGAACCCAGAACTCCCGCCCAGCCCGCCCCAGCACAGTTTGACCAACCAGCCCAGGGCTGACACCCACTGACCCAGGCCCCACCAACGGCCACGCCCCACTGCCACAAGGCGACCCAATGCAGAACCCCCACAGCCCCCGACAAGCCTGGACACAGAGCCGTCCCCACTGCAGAGCAGCCCAGATCCCCACTGCAGGAAACCACCAAGGACACGCAGCCATCAGGCATCCCCTGCCAACATCCAACCCCCAAAGTGACGAGGTGACAATCCTTTACCAACACTAAGTGATGGAGGTAATCACAGGGGACCAGAGGGAGTGAAATTCAGTCTTTGAGGAGGCAGACATTGTTTCAATACTCATGTGGTCTGGTAAGAGATTCCTAAACTGCTGAATACATAATAACAATAATAATAATAATATAATTATTTTTGGTTCACAAGGATAGTTTCTTTGCAATGCATAAGACCATGAGGATCATGTGTGCAGAGTCAATTACCATGTTAAGGTCACCCAAGTCACTCAGTAGGCACAGTTAGCAGGAATATTACATTTAAACCATGTTGACATGTCTTCACATATCTGAAGCCAGAACAACCACAAGGCATGAAAGTAGTTGTCAATCATGCTGTCAGTGCAATGTGAGCAGATATTTGATTGTGGCAGACCCATCCTGAACATCCTTTGTCCTGTATATGAATTCAATGAAGAACTGAATTTGAATTGTATTAGCTGCATATTTGAAATCTTAGTCATGTTCACATTTTTTAATGATTATTTCTCTCTATGCTCATGTTATTAATGGCAAGTTGTCTTTTTATGCTTTTTGTTTAATTTTTGCATGACTATTCAAATAATTGCTAAAAGGTGCAAATTGGAGTGAACTATTTATGAAATGTTTGATTCCTCACCTAACTCTTTGAAGTACTTATTCGTGTTATTTGTTGTCAGTAAAGGATCAAATAATATCCCAAGACTTGTCTTTTAGACATACACAGGATCATTAGCTGCTGCCTTGCTGACACTTTTGATGCCATGGCAGAGGAGGAGGGGAGGGGGTTTAGTTTGTCTAGGCAGCTGGTGTCACAGAATTTCCTTCTGGATTGATAAATCCTGTCTTATTTTATCTTATCTTATCAAATCAGTCCATTGTTGACGCTTGTCTTATCACTGGCTCTGTAAAGTTCTCTCTTTCCTTTCCTTGATTTCTCTGATAATTTCCTCGAGCCTGTTGTTCAAAAATTTTAATCCGGATAAAAGCTATCCAGATTTGGTAATCCATTTTTTCGGGACGGCAGATCACGTCATCCGGCTTACTTTTACCCCAGTTGTTCAAAGCAAAATAGGATTAAATCACCCTGATCCAGACTCATGTTTTTCATGATCACAAAATCCAGATTTCCATCATGTAGATCAATGCACGCTGCTGGCCATGTTAAGAACAACAACAGGTAGACGAGACAGTTTGCGTGCTTTTGTGAGTGGGACCATTGGGACTATACGTGCGAACCCCTCCTCCACAATCCTGCAGACAATGATAAAAAAAAAAAAAAAAATGAATTAGAAGCAGCTTGTGCAAAAATAAAAGATTACATGACTATAGTGACTTTATAAACTACATGGCCAATCATTTTTTGAAATGTAATTTTATAGTACTAACAGATAATACTGATTTTTGTATGTTTTTAAAAATTGACTAATGCTCATATCTATTAGATTTACAATACCTCCAAATTTTTTTATGATTAATGACAAATGTCTTGAAAAGACATGGTTTTAGACAACTGAAAGATACTTTTTTTGTTGTAAAGGTGACAAGGATTTAGGATTAGTAATGCTCCCAAGCAGGTATTTTACTATGTTTAAATCAACATTCATTCAGATTTTCTTAAAGAAGTGCAGTACGCCAGCAAAATGTTCAACTTCTGCTGCTTTTTGCTTCTGTTATTCTTATGTGACACCAAAGACATTAACAAGAAAATGGTGTTGTGCCTTGTCCTGTCACTGGAAACTGCACATGCACAGTTGAATGGCTCATTTTTTATGAATGGTCTACACTCACTAATGACGGCATATAGTCCTTTGTTGGTTGGACCTTTGGTGAGGATGACTCTGATGGGGACACCACTATTGTGGGTTGGACCACAGCAGTTTTATCACCTTTTTTTTTTTACATTCGGTCAGATGGAAAGTTGCGTCATACAGATTATAGTCTTGTCACAAAAAGGACAATAGAAATGACCTCCAACTCGGCAGGACAAATTACACCTGCAGATGACGTTTTCTGTAAAAGGAAAGTAATCTGTCTTAAAAATGTTTATATTACTGGCATCTTGCACCAAAAGGACTTAATATGGGCATAGAACTTAATTCAAGCTATTTAAAGTGGAATGTTTGACTAGGTTTTATTAATATAGTTTAAATTTGTTTGAGTTAGTCTTGAGCCCTGGAGTAGGGTAAGTAGGACTAAATGAGGACACCTGGTCTGTTTTTAATCTGGAGTGATTATAATAGCATGCCAAGCTTAGAACTCAACGCAATAACAACAGTTAAAATATGACAGCCTTACACAAGCAATAACAAATATACCAATTCAATATAACTGTTACATGTAAAATGTATAAGACCAGAAACAGATAATTCTTAACATACCCTGGAAATGTATTGCATTTGCAGTGTGGTTCCTTAAGTGCCTCTCAATCACCCCATCACTCGCAGTCTTAAAATGAGGGCAGAGAGGACACCCAAACCCAGACAGCAACCGGTTTCGCTCCAAATGGTTATCTTTATTAATGATTGATAGATGCATCTGGACAAGAGAAGGTCAACATAATACTTATTAGTGAACAGCTTGTAATACAAGCTGGCAGGTTGTACACTGTTAATCCTTTACCAATACAGAAAGCAAATTGGGGAGGAATTACAACTGTGTATCCACAAAATTAATAAAAACTGATATTAGCAGTATTACGTACGTTATGCTATTTGTTTACACCGATTAAGTTCAGGTACTGGAAGTGACTGAACACAAATATATTTTATACCACAGCCCACCAAAAAGCAGATTAAATTCCCATACAACGTTGCCAAGCTTCTGATTAAAAGGACAGCTATTTAGCTAAGCTAACGTTAGCCCGGTCCACCGAATCGGAAAGTGCACACTCGCTTTAGCAATGCTAACGTTAGCCCAGTCCACCGAATCGGAAAGTGCACACTCGCTTTAGCAAAGCTAACGTTAGCCCACATCGTTGTATAAATCTCAAAGTAGGACTTTGTGGAGAAACAGCAGCTAATGACCCCTAAATATTTGATATGTTGTATTTGTATATACCAAAAAGAAGAAGAAAATAAAAAAAAGCATATTAGAGACGATACCACTTGTTAGATAGATGATAATTAAAACACTATTTTACTTACGTTCTTTCTCCGTCACGTCTCGCTTCCAGTAGAAGAAGAACTTCTTCCTCGGGTTCTGGACGCAAGCGCGTGTTGCTGCCACACGAAGAAGAAAACTTTCCGGGGTCGAGGTCTACTTGCATTCCGGAATAGAGTTGAGGTATGGCGGCGCTATGTCCGCCATCTTAACTGCAGTTGGGTGCCTCTCGAAAAAGGAGAAAAAAAGTGACCATGATGGTGGCGGTTGCATTTTATAAAAGGATCTATTTTAGCGGGTGTGGAGATAATTGCTTACTAGACAAACGCTTACAACTCTAAAAGAAAAGAAAAAAAAAAAAAAAAGCTCACAAATTGTTCTGTAATCTATATTTTTCAAACAGGAAAAAGTCATTATTGTGGCCACTACCTAGTTCTAGTCCTAGTCCTAGTCCCAGTCCTACTTCATCATAAATACTGCTCAAAAGTACTCAACACACTAAGTATATAGAGCTCCACTATCTTGTCTTGTTCATGTGACGGATGAAGTGGGAGATTGAGAGGCGGATCGGTGTGGCATCTTCAGTGATGAGGACTCTGCATTGGTCTGTCGTGGTGAAGAAGAAGAAGAAGTGTTTAATTATTTTTTTTTAATATCTTAGTATTTTAATTGTGTTATAATTTGATTGTGCCAGCATCAAATCAAATGCATCAAATGCTGTATATACCAGATTGCGTTTGCTTTTGCAAGCTTCCCTCACCCTCTCACTCACTACACAGATTGTCACATTAATACTCTGATATTCATACACTCTAACATTCATACATTCACGACACACTAATATGCTAAACTAAATTTACAAATACATGTCTGCGTAATTTGTGTTTGTGTGTGTTATTTTATGTAAGATGTATGTAAATATGTAAATCAATAGCCTGTGTATGTATATGTCCCAATGTAAGCAGTGCTTAATTTGTAAAGTGGGAGGTCCCGGAACGCAGAGGGGGGTGGTTCCGGCGACTCAAAAGAGGGGCTCGACGTTACGGAACACACACACAGACACACACACACAAACTCGGCAAAGGTACTAATCCCTTTTAGTAAATCCAAACATCACTGTGTGGATAACAGTGCAATATTTATTTTAATTTCAGAACAGTGGCCTAACAAAAAAAAACAAAAAACAAAAAGAAAACATGACCACCACATCAGCGTTTAGACAGCACTGGGTGCAAAATGTAAAAAGATAAAATAAAAACTAGGCCAACACCACAACATTGCTTTCATAAACAGCAATAGCAATAGTATTTTTCGACCTATTAAGTTATACAAAAATCATGTGGATGACACAACCACTCCACCATATAATAACAATGTAAAAACAAAAAAAGCCAACTCATGTTGCAACTTAGGCAACTTGTGGGACGTATACAATATAAAATTATGTACACACAGAAATTAAACCCCGAGTTATAGGTGTGTGGCGTTTTCCATTCTACTGGTGAGAGGCTCTGACAGTATTTTACATTTTTTATTGTTTTTTATGATTCTTTACGGCTTTTAATTATTTTTTCCAGTATCATAGCTTTTATTGAAGCCGTTTTAAAATTTTAATCCGTCTCTCTAGACACCGGTGGAAACAAAATGCTTCCGTCGCTGTCCACAACGGACAACCTGGAACATTCTAATACTGACAGGCAGATCACTAACTTCAAAGAAGACATCCGTAAACTCTCTGATGAACTCAGGTCCAAGAACGAACTGCTTGATAGCCTGCTGGACTTCTAGAGATGGGATTAATGGCTCTTTGAAGGGAGCCGGATCTTGAGGAGCCATTCCTTTCAAAGAGCCGTTCAAAAGACTGGCTCGTTCTCACAATATCTTACAAAATTTCACAATATATAAGAATGACAAACAATGGAAATATGTACCTATATGAAATCTACTATACAAGTGTAAAAAATTATAGGAAAAACATAGATAAAAAAGGATAAACCTGAGCAGTTAGTGTAAATTCTAGTAAATGTTTTGGATAGAACTCACAGTATTTGTTTCTGAACAAGTCTCTCTGTCCATAGATGCTTCACATGAATAGAGCATGTTGGACATCAGACTTCTATGATGTCACATGTTATTTATTTTATTTTCATTTTACTCAACTGTACTACTTCTTATTTACTTATTTATTTATTCATTCATTCAGTCATTTTTAGCTGGAAACGGGGGGGGGGGGGGGGTTTGGGCTTGGCGTTTGTGTTTGTGTATACGTGTGTGCGTGTGACTGTGTGAAAGATTTCATTGAGTGTTTTTATTCTTATGTTTTTAATCATGTAAAGAACTTTGTGTTGCCTATGGCATCTATGGCATGAAAGCGCTTTATAAATAAAGTTTGATTTGATTTGATGAAGGCAGTGTCAAAAATTTGTCTATATAAAGAATGGCTCGCAAATGAACGGCTCACAGCTGTGAATCGATTCCCATAGTTCATTTAAAAGAGTCGTTCAAAAGAATTGATTTGTTCATTAACGCCACATCTCTATTTTGCCTCACTGAAGGCGGCTCTCCTGAACACAGTACCTTGGGATCATAATCCATCGCCTCAGCCTCTGAGCTCAACACCTCACTCTTGTCCGAAGTTGTTTGCCGGAGGAACAGGGCCTTGGACTGTGGCAACCTTGTCCTGTCAAACTGCTTTAACGGTCTATCAGTACCTGTGTCCAACCACCATGTCGTCCAGCTGTGATCTGGAGGCCGAGGGACTTGGCACTGAGCGGCAAACGCGTAGCTGCTGCTTCGGTCCACGCTCACACCAACGGGGAGTCCCGGCGCTCCCGGAGGTCGTCCTCTGCAAAACGCCGGCAGCTCCTCAGAGATGCGGTGAGTAAACACTCTAGAGCACGGCATCGCTCTGCCCGGGAACGTTCATCTGCGTTGGCTACAAGCAAGTTATCCCCCTGCGGGGGATTTCCATCAGGAGGACCGCCGGCTCCTCTTCCATTGTGCCTACAGCAAGAACCTCTTTGATGCATACTGCGTCCTCCTTGGCTGTGCCTGCCTCTGCTGCATCCCCTGCGTCCACGCTGACAACCACCTGCCCCTCTCCCCTGGTGCCTGCAGCAGGAACCTCAGGTGCACTCATTAAGGACATTACTGACTCCACCCACATGCTCTCCTATCAACACTCTTCTGTTTCCACATTTATTGTCCATACTGGTACAAACGACATGAAACTACAGCAGTCAGAGACCCTCAATTGCTCGAGGATTAATTTTAGCAAAAATATTGTTGTTTGATAATTACTCGTCATTTGAATATCATGTGTTTGTTTTTAGCAACCCACCTATTTTATCTGTGCCAGTTTATAGACCACCCAAGCCTCGCTTCTGCTTTATACAAGAATTTTCCAAACCCACACCACCGTGGAGGAATGAGCAAATCAAAGAACTCAAAAGACATTGCGGGAGAGCAGAGAGGAAATGGAGGAAAAGAAAATTAATCCTTTATTTAGAAATTTTTAAGGAACAACTTAAAACCTACAATAAAACAGTTAAACAAGCCAGAACCCTTCATTTTTCCAATCTTATTACAGAAAACAAGAATAACCCCAAATTTCTTTTTAAAACAATAGATCTTTTAATAAACACAAGTTTTAATAAGTCTTCCATGCCTGCATCAGATGCTGTATGCGAGGACTTTGCATGCCACTTCAGAAGTAAAATCAATGGCATTAGATACAGTCTTTTATCTCAACAACATTTTGATTTAAACAGACCTGAAGCTCTGCTTTTACCTGAGGAAACACTGGAGAGTTTTGTCCTGGTTGATGCAAAGATGCTTGGTCGAGTTTTCTCCCAACTTAACACAACCACTTGCCTTTTAGACCCAATTCCCACATCACTTTTAAAAACATTTTATGGTTTCTTTGAGTGTGAGCTTTTAAACAGTAAATTACTCTCTTCAGACGGGTGTCTTCCCTGCTTCCTTTAAAATGGCAATGGTGAGGCCCCTTCTGAAGAAGAGTAATTTAATCTAGACATTCTTGATAACTACCGACCTGTATCCAACTTACCTTTTTTAAGTAAAATTATTGAAAAACAATGTTATGCAATTACATGAGTTTTTGCATAAACATAATATTTTAGAAAAATATCGATCTGGTTTTAGGACAAACCACAGAACCGAGATGTCCCCTTTAAATATTGTTAATGATCTTAGATCTAATGATCTTAGTGCCGCCTTTGATACAGTTGATCACCAGATTTTACTAGACAGACTCAGAAGTCTGGTGGGCCTCTCAGGTACTGTTCTTAAATGGTTTTACTCTTATCTCACAGATCGAAAATTCTTTGTAAGTATGGATACATGCTCCTCAAAAATCCATGAAGTCAAGTGTGGGGTTCCCCAGGGATCAGTTTTAGGCCCAATACCTCTTGGGGATGTCATCAGGCGATCAGCATTGATTTTCACAGATATGCTGATGACACACAGCTTTACATTGCCATGTCTCCTGATGACCTGGAGCCAGTCAATGTCCTTTTAAATGTCTTTTAGATATAAAGTCATGGATGGCAGAGAACTTCTTACAGTTCAATCAGCACAAAACTGAAGTTTTAATTATTGGTCCTGAAGACAAGAGAGAGATCATTTTACCAAAACTACATAATTTTAATCCCTGTCAGTGTGTGAGAAATCTGGGTGTTCTTTTCGACTATGAGCTTGATTTCATTCCATACATCAGAAGTGTCACAAAGACAGGATTTTATCATCTCAAAAACATCGCCAGAGTCCGCTCATTTATCTCTCTTGCCAGCACGGAAGTGCTGATGCATGCTTTTATTTTTAGTAGATTAGATTACTGCTCTCTGGTCTTCCCAAAAAGTCCATTTCAAACCTACAGCTACTTCAGAACTTGGCAGCACGAGTTCTGACGAGGACCAGAGGGCGGGAACACATTACACCAGTCTTACAATCGCTGCACTGGCGTTTCAGGATTGATTTTAAAGTTCTTTTAGTAGTTTATAAACATCTTAATGGTTTTGGGCCCTCTTATTTATCCGACTTGCTTTTAGATTATGAACCCTCGCGGACCCTGAGGTCCTCTGGTAGCGGTCTATTAGTTGTTCCAAGGGTGAGGACCAAGACATATGGTGAGGCCTCTTTCCGTTGTTATGACCCTCGTCTGTGGAATGGCCTGCCAGAGAACCTCAGGGCTGCAGAGACTGTTGATGTTTTTAAAAAGAGGCTTAAGACCTACCTTTTTAGCTTAGTTTTTAACTACATTTTATTTGAACTTAAGCTATTTTAAAATTTTATATCTTGTTATTTACTGTACCGTATTTATTTTATTTATTTATTTATTTACTTACTCTTAGCTTATTGTTTCTTAAGGTTATTTAATATTTGTTTTAACTCCAGTGTTTTCCTCATGGAGATCCTCCACGCCGGGGGCTCTGCCTGCTCAGTTTGGGGGTTGTTGCTGTGGTAATTGCCCTTGTCTGGGTGGCGGGGTTCCTATACTCTAGCCCAGGGGTAGCCAACGTCGTTCCTCGAGGGCACCAATCCGGCAGGTTTTCCAGATTTCCCTGCTTCAGCACACCTGACTCAAATTAAATAGATCCAACAGCCTATAAGTATCTTCACAATGACTCGTTAGTTTAAGTCAGGTGTGTTGGAGCACGGAAATCTGGAAAACCTGCTGGATTGGTGCCCTCGAGGACCAACGTTGGCTACCCCTGCTCTAGCCTTATGGCTGTGGTGTGGGCCCCGGTCTGCCCTGATCGGGCTGGTTGTCGTGATGGCAGCCTCTGTAGGACATGGGTGGACTGGCTCCTGGTGTGGATGGATCCCCATGATATTGTTTCCTCACAGCAACATCAAGCCAGATGGTTATCACTTTTAGTGTTTTATACTACTTTTAGTACAGAGAGAGAAATCAAGGAGTCATATTCCGAGGGGGGGGTATCTGCTTTGTGTGTATATATGCATGTTCGTGCGTGCAAGTGTAACTTTTCTTTTCTGTTATGTAATTTCTTTTTGTTTTAATATGCATAAATTGATTTTTCATGTTAAGCACTTTGTGTTGCCCCAGCATGAAAAGTGCTTTATAAATAAAGTTTGATTGATTGATTGATTCTGAGCAACAGACCAGAAAATAAAACTGCGGGTAATTATTAATCAAAAATATTACTAGTGCGTGCACATGCATGCACGTTTCATCAAACCATTCTGTTTTGCGGTTATTTTGAGTAACCATGAGAGTAGTCTACATTAACTAAGTTTTCTTGCTCAGTATACTGCAAAGATCTAAAATTCAAAGGCAACAAAAACACAGCAGAGAATAATTGCGAGGTCTTCTTACCATCATTTTAGTCTGTTTATCCAAAACAGCCCATACAGCATCCATGGAGTCCCCACACTCCTTTCCCCTGCTTCTTTCTCTACTCCTAGTGTCCTGTGCAGTTCTATGACCTTTTGCAATCCTTGACCTCACATATGGAATCGGGTAAGCGGTGGGCCGATGAGGCACAGAAAGAGTAAGGAGGAGATGGTAGATGGGAGAAGAGACCCTGTTTTCTGTACAGATTAAGTTCATCTGGGAAAAGCATCTTTCACACGCTGCACTTGAGATGGGGACAGTGTTTACCGGAACTAAGAGGTCTTTCAGTCCATCTGGGATCAATTCCCTATCATTTTCCCAGTATTTCCTGACTGCCCTGATGACATTTCGTGAGCCATCGATGCAAAACTGCTGTCAGAGCGTCTCAACTTCACCTTCTTCAAACAGCTCGCCTGCATCCCGTGGCCAGTATTGTGGATAAAGCACCTTTAAATCCTCGATGAGCTTGTTGTATCCTGTTTGGTCTTTTCCTTGTGATAACATGCGTTTCTCCATATTTATTGTAAGGCTCCCAAAACACGCCCTCTGGTCCAGGGATTTGTCAGTTAACCGCCCTGTGTGTGCAGGGGTACACCTTGGAAAGAGTTTTTCTCGACCCCGCGCTGGCTCAGTAGGCAGTGTCGACTGGGCCGCTCAGACATGGCCTCGAACACCATGATCTGTCAGCCAGTGGTTTTATGTGTCATTATGATATTAGATTCTCGATTTTGGAGCTCGAGAGACAGCTCCGACAGTTCTTACAGTGCATCATACATGACTCCTAAATTGTTTACAAAAGCATGGAATGTGATGCGCTTTGTCAAGCAAGTGTAGCTTTCCCGAGTTGTGTTGTCACACACAGAATCCTGTGCTGGATAAAATCTGTGGGTCTGTGGAGTGCAGGTTAATTTGTCCAGACAGCCTCAAACGTTCTGAGACTAGATGCCACCCATCTGTTGTCAAAGACCCAACCAATTTTTCACAACTGAATGTCCAAACTGTCAGCACATACTTTGAGCTCCGCTTGGTTTTTGTTTGATGTGCTGTATAATGCATAGTTTATCCATGAGGATTTTGAAATTATTAATAGCCCCCATTTCTTTCATCACATTGGCAACCGCAAGTTTAAGACAATGTGCTGAGCAGTGCCATACTATGATGTTTGGGAAGCAGGTTTGGAGTCAAACTGCCACTCCGCTCTTACGTCCGAGCATCACTGATGCACTGCCACGTGAGACCGACGAGGGTTTTTGAGAGGAAGACTTCGCTGAAGTTTGCATTATTTAAAGCATCTAACAGTTTGTGGACAATGCCTTCTGCGCTCAAATCATCCGGTTCCATCTCTGGCAACTGCAGTCTTAAATATAATATTAAGGTGCTGTTTTTATTTAAGCTTGTGGCCTCATCCAGCACGATTCCGATTTTTGGAGCACAAGTAACAGTCTTCTCAAGCAATTTTTTTTCCCATGTCAGTTGCAGTATGCTCCTGTATGTGAGAACATGCAATGTTAGAGTGGAGTATCCCTCCCCATATCCAAACCATTCATTTCCTGACAGTCTATTTCATGTTCAAACACTTAAGGTGGCCTATGGCGCTTGGCTTCCTTGTAAGCAGTTTGAAAAATTCTGGCAGTCGTTTGCACCTGGTTGTTATGGCCATTATATATATATTTATTATAGCGTTTGTCAATCTGTCTTCGCTACACCTATCATAAATATTTGATGCCATTTCATGTGCTTTAGTACTGCACTGCTCAAAAATCTTTTCACTTAAGTCTCTTTGTTTTTTCTTAACGTCAGGCGCAGATGAAGTAACTAACCCTGAGATCCATTCTTTGGCAAGATTCATACCTACAGTTTTTCCAGACCCAGTGACCTTATTTTTTTAAAAATGGCACAGCCCAGTCCAGTTTGGTTCATTGTAAGCCAGATATAACTTTTTTCTGAGCATCCATCCAGATTTTTCCAGTTTGACTGTCATTGCCATCATAATCTCTCACCGATTCAAAGTCCTCGTTTGCCATCTTGTCATCTTCTTCCCCTTCCTGAGTGGGTCATCATTCTCGCTAGCAGGCACCTGACTAGCATTAACACTGCTGCTGCTGTCTCTGCACTGTTGATCCGCTGATACAATTTTGGCTTGTTTAGGATCTGACTGGCCAGCTAGTTTGAAAAACTTTAGGAAACCGTGTCTTTTTGACATTTTTTTTTCCATCTGAGTGAACACTAACTACAATCTCAAAATCATTGTGCGCCTGTGTAACCTGATCCTTTCCCGCCCTCTGATTCCGTAGCCTAAAATTCCCCTTAGAATACCTCTAAATTATGCAAAGACAAGATTTCTTTTTTTTTTTTTGTGTAACCACAATGGGGAATATACAGTAACAAAACAGAAAATTATTCTAAACACGAAACAAACATTTAGTTATATATTTTGTATTTAGGCAATTTGTTAATAGTGACACAGCGGGTCGCGGATCCAATAAAATAGGTTCCGGAGCCAAAGTTGGAGGTGCCAGAACGTGTTCTGGCTGGATCCGGCTCAAATTAAGCCCTGAATGTAAGGTTAAGGATGTATGTCAGCAGATGTAATAAAGCAGTAATTTTACCTAAATCTCACGTTCCCCTGTTTGTTAATCAATGAATCAATATCAATATGAACGCAGAAACTCCTTCTCTCATAATCCCACAAAGTTTGGATCGACTTTTGCAAAGAAAGATCGATGCAAAGTTGTGTCTTCTGCGCGAGCTTAACAACTCTACTTGTAACTCTTTTTTTCTGTCTTGACTGAAAAATCTTGTAAAATAATAACCTCATTTAAAACTTTTCTGTTGAAAGGGCTTTTAAACCTCAGTCCCCAAGGACCACTGTCCTGCAGATTTTAGATGTTTTTTTGCTTGCACTCAGCAGGCCCAAGTTAATGGCTCATTAAGAAGTTGTCCAGAACCTAAGCGCAAAATCTGCATGGCAGTGGCCCTCAAGGACCAGTGTTAAAGAATTCTGGTTTAAACAAAGTACCAACTGTTTTGTCAGTAGTGAAAAAAACAAGGTAGTCTTTGAACAGTCATATTCAAACTATTTTATTAATGTTTTTCTTCCCTATATAGGCAGTCCTTACAGAAACTTATTTAACTTTCTACATGGAGAGATAAAAGGCAGAAAACAGCCTGGAAATTTATATATTTAATAAAAATATGAACTTACTGTAAAGCTCATGATTATTAGTAGACATCACCGCTAAAAATGCCTTGAGAATGAAAATGTATTTGAACGCTTTTGCTGTCAGAATCTCCACACCAACAGTAATACCAGTCAGTTAAATATTGGTTGAGGTAATTTAATTGACAATACCTCAAAGTAAAAATACTGCAATATGAGTTACTGTAATGTATTCTAAAGTTCAGAAAACATACACAAGTGCAAAACTGTATAATTAGCTATTTGAGTGTCAAAAGCATTTACGAGTAATGAAATGGTCCTTGTCAGTTTTTCTGATATGTATGAAGATTCACATGAATATCAGTGCTGAATTATAATGTCTGCTATATTTTACTGCTGCAACACTGACCAATTTTTACTTACTACTTACTACTGTTTTGTAGCATAATCTGCAGCAATGAGTCATATTCTGTAAGATTAAAAAGGTTTGGATATTGTGGGAATGTGTTGTGTTTATTAGCATTAGCAATGTACTGGATGGTCTCATCCTCTGCAACACACCAGCAGCTTCTTCAGCCAAGGGACAGCATTTGGAAACACCACGTGGATCTGCCTGGTGACAGGGAACCTTTCCAATATGAACAATAACATTAGACACAATTCAATTTTACAGGTCCACAATAGATGGATGGACGGATGGATGGATGGATGGATGGATGGATGGATGCTTGTTGGTTTTTACTCCAGATAACACACCCGACTCAAATTAATCATTTATTGCACGGAACTTCATAGGCTGCAGGTGAGCTAGAGCAGAAGGCTTGAGATGCATTTAGTTGGTTTCTTTTATCTCGGCTTCTAAGCATTTTGCTAAATTTCCCTTTTATTATGTCCTTTCTTTGGTCAACTAATTCTATAAGTAGGAGTATCTCCTCCTCTTTCCAGTTTGGTTTTCTTTTTGATTTCATGTTGGTTTCAGCTATGTTACTGTGACTGCAGTAGAATTAGAGTAGATGAATTAACCGCACACTAGGTTCAAGTCAGTCGCCTAATTAATGAATTGGAAAGGAAAGGAAAGGCAAATTTATCTTTAGCACATTTAAACAACTAGGCAACTCAAAGTGCTTTACATGAAACGTACATCAAGTAAAATCAGCAGATGCAGCATAGAAAGACATAAAGTACAATAAAAAAAAAGTTACATTGGAAATAAAAATTGTATAATATCTTTTTTAAAGGAGTTAAATTAGGAAAAATGTATTCTTTAATCATCAACAATCTGATTATTTTGTATAAATAGTTAAATGGTTCCATTCATTGATTGGTTAATTCAGTAGACTTTGAAGTGATGTCATCTAGAATTTCCTTTATGGCACCTGGTACTGTCGTAGTCCCGCTCTGAGACTGACACTTAAGATTAAGTCCTACACTTCGCTAAAAAGTTACTTGATAAGTAACTTTTAAGTGCAGCTTTTAGCGAGGAATTTTTTTATCCAAATGTCAACAGTGTTCTTAGGAGTAATTTTAAGAAGTTTGATAAATACGACCCCTGAACACATCACACCAGTTCTAAAATCTTTTCACTGGCTTACAGTCAGTCAGAATAGATTTTAAAACCCTTCTGATCATTTATAAATCTCAGAACAGTTTAGGCCCACAATACATCTGTGATATGTTCAGAGAATATAAACCTAGCAGAGCTCTGGTCAACTAGTCCAGCCCAGAGTCCAGAATAAACATGGAGAAGCAGCATTTAGCTGTTATGCTGCAAACAAGTGGAACAAACTGACAGTGGAGATTAAACTTTCACCAAATGTAGACATTTTTAAATCTGTCTCAGCCTGTCCTGCAAATCCTCCGTCAGCACTCCCCTGATCCTTCACACCTGTGCATGTTCCCATCACTCCAATGGAGCCTAACCAGTCACACCTTTCTCCCATTGGCTCACCAGTCTTTATATACCCCAGCACCACAGTCACTCCCTGTCAGACCTTAACCGATGCACTGCATGGACTTATCCTCTTCCCTAGCTCAGCTCTGTGATTCCTGTGCCTCTGTTCCACCAGTTTTCCTCTAGCAGTAAAGCTCATTCATCTTATCTTTGTCTGTTTAATAAAGTCTTGTTTTATTCTGTCTCTGAGGAGTTCATGCATAACAAAATCCAGGTCAAAAGCATTTCTTTTCTCATGCGTCAATTTTTGCTGTCTGTTGCTGCCTTTTACTACTTTTTAATGTTTTCTTTGCACCATCTGTAAAGCTTTTAATGTCTTATGGAAGGCACTTTGAATTGTCCTGTACATGAAATGGGCTATACAAATAAACTTGCGTTGCCTATTAACATAACACTATTGGGGGAAAAAAGAGTATTAGTGATATACTCACTTTTCTTTTTTTTCTCTCTTTTTAGACAATCTGTTGAGAGCCTGTGCTGGCAGAAGAAGCCTTCGCTCCACTTCTGGTTCCAGTTCCTGCTTCTGCTTTGTCTCCTGGTCTTCATTTTGTGTTTTTACCTGTTCAACAGCTCTTTGTCATGGCAGGAGAGATTTCTACTGTACAGACAACAATGGTTCTTCAATAAGTCCAATCAAGTTAATGTATCAGCTTATAAAGTTCATCCAACGCACAAAGCTGTCATTCCTGAAATCTACAAAACCACAGGCCCTCCTACTGTGCATCCTGAAGGTATCCAGCACCACCAAGCCTATCCACTCAACTACCGTTTTATTATGGATAACCCAGAGGTTTGCCAAAAAGAAACCCCTTTCCTGGTCCTAATGGTTCCAGTAGAACCAAGTAACGTTCAAGCTCGGGATGCAATCCGGCAGACATGGGGAAATGAAAGCCTGGTTCAGGGGCAGTTGGTGGCCACTTTGTTCATGTTGGGTCGATCTGGTGAAGATGATTCTGAGAAGCTGAAACAGGAGAATTTACAGCATCATGACTTGATCCAGAGTGACTTCATGGACACGTATGTTAATCTGACCATCAAAACCATGGTGATCATGGACTGGTTGACCACACGCTGCCGTAATGCAACCTACGCCATGAAGGTTGACTCTGACATGTTTCTGAACATTGACAATCTGGTGATCATGCTAAAAAAAGCAGAAATCCCCACGAAGGAATACCTGACAGGGAATATTATGTGGAACATCCCAGTAATCCGTTCAAAGGAATCTAAGTGGTATGTTGCAGAGGAGATGTTCCCTGATTCTGAATACCCAACATACACTCTGGGAATGGGATATATCTTTTCCAATGATCTTCCAGAGAAATTTGTAAATGTCTCAAAAGATATAAAACCTTTTAACATAGAGGATGCTTATATTGGAGTGTGCATGAAAAAGCTAGGACTTTCACCCACACCTCCACCCAATCCTTCCCAGTTCAAGACTTATAACACAAAGTACAACCGCTGTGAGTACTCGCAGATAATCACCTACATTCTTGGATCTCCACAAGAGTTGGTGAACTATTGGACAGATTTAAAGAAGCCTGGACCACACTGTTAGGATGATATATTATACAGAAGCACTGAGAAATTGATTGAAGGGGTTAGTTTATCTATAGATTTCACTGTAAAGGAGCCATTTATTGGGGTTCCAGGATTTTGAAGGTGAACAGAATGTACTGTAGTACAAAACGAAAACTTTATCTTTTTAAAGTTGTTTTTGTGTTTAAAACTCTTTCCTGACTTCTGGAGAAAAATGGGAATAGTTTTCATGGTTATATCCCTTTTTGTGTTCTAATGTTTTTAAACATTATGTACAAAAGCAGCTTCCATTATTGAAACAATGACACCAACTAAATAATATAAGGTCTAATAGATAGATAGATAGATAGATAGATAGATAGATAGATAGATAGATAGATAGATAGATCATCTATGTTTATTTTAAAAAATAACAGCTTACTCTTGAGGTAAGCGAAGCTAAATCTTCTGCAACACAGTTTAGAGACCGTTTTCCCTACGAGTGTCAACCAGAGTCCAAGGCTTACATCTCTGCTGGTGCAGGAGACTATTACACAGTGTTGCCATGTCCACTTGTTATTAAATACTTTGGGTTTGTTTTTCTATAAAGTCACTCATCATCAGTCTCTGGTTGTAGAGTTTTGAGCTTGTTATGTTTAGTGTAGTTGCTTATTTGGGTTCTTTTTTGTTCCTTTATAAATTCCCCCTTATTCTTTCTCAGCACTCTGCAATAAAGCAATAACCCCTTGCTGCAGATCAGGAAACATAAATGCAACAGTCCTTTTTATCAGGAACTACTGTCCACAGGCCACATGAGGGTATATTCATTTATTTGAAGGTGGCCAGGAGGGCTTTTTTGGGGCATGTTTTAATCGAGCTGGTTGTTTGTTTTTTTGCGAGATCTGGCAGCACTGACTACACTGCAGCTATGTGGGGTGGATACCTGGAGGACATGTACAGACTTGTCAGGGAACCAGAACTATGCATCTTCAATTTTTTTTCTTTTTGCTTGGTTTTTGTTCAAGTGTACAATGAGGAGTAAGATTTGACAGTATAGTATGCCTTTAGATAATGCATGTACCTTTAAAACGCTGCTCATATTTTAAAAATGTATTATTGCTTTATTCAGTGGTTTTCAATACTAATACACTAATACACTTAAGTGACATCTGACTTTAACAACTGTGACTTGTCTTATTCTTACTGTATAATTTACTGCTATGAGCAACCAGAAGAAGATGCCAAGAAAAGCTTTGAAGCTGTTTGGCAAGAGGTGAGTCATCTCAACAAGCACAGTATAAAATCTATACACAGTAATTCTAAGAACAGAAGCAAATTTTATTCCAAGTATTAGGTGCTGAAAAATGCTTCATTGCCCATTTCAACAAATTGCAGAGCATCCATTGTGAAAGAAATTTTGCTGTATATGGTAATCACTCATATATACTCATATAATAATCACATGTATATTCAGTTTTCTTTATTCATTTATTATTGTTAATCCATTCACTATTACGTTTTCATATTGTGTGTTCTCATTTTACAGAATACTGAAGTTACAGATTTCATTGTGTATGCGTGTGTGAGGTCAGACTGACCACTTTCTTCCCAGAGCTCTAATATGGCAGAGTTGAAACTGGTTTTCGCACCTGCTAGATAGCAATTGTTGTTTGGGATATCAGCTTGTTGTGGTATGCGGGCTTTGTCTGAAAACTGGAAGAAAGTGGCGCCACTCAATCTTCTATTCCTCATTTATTATTTTACTGTTTGACCTTCTTCTGGGGACCAGCTGAATAAAACTGTTTTTCTTTGATGAATCCCCAGAGTCTCTCCCGACTTCACGCGAGTCGGGATGACCACTCGCATTACTTGCAAGTAATTCTTTATTCAATACTTCTCCTGTAAATAAACCTTATATACTTTTACTCATTCCAGACTCTTGGTAATTTTTCTACAACACCATATATTGTGACTTCCTTGTTTCGTTAAAAAACAAAACAAATAGGACAGAATGATAACCAGAATGTTTTTGTAAATAAACACATCCCAGTGACTGAGGCATTAAGCACATTAAAACGTCTAGTTAATCTTAGAATAGAGTATACAATGGTGTGTAAGGGGATCGTAGTTGGTGATGAATCTCAAGGCCTCGTGGTACACACTATTCACGTAAAGCACTTTGAAATGTCTTGTACGTGAAATGTACTTAACAAGTAAACATGCTTTCTGCTACCGTCAGCTTCAGGGCCAAAACAAAGAATAGTAGTCATTCCAGTCTTGTGATAACTGAGAAGTACAGAGCTTTGCAAAGATTTAGCTGTTTGAAAGTTCAAGGTTTAAGGAATTTTTATTATCCCATGAGGGTAAATTGCTGTACAGCCAGCAGTAAAAACAATCAGTCAAAATATTTAACCAGCAATCTGACAACAAACTGATACATTATCAAGAAAAGTCAACCATAAAACTTGTTATGTGAAAGGAGATTTGTAGAATGGATTTAGATCGTCTTTGGCAGCAGAAAATGACAATCTTTTCCAAGAAAGGCAGAGGGCAGCAAACAACCCTCTGACCATTGTTCACACTCCTCTAAAATTCCACCCTGCCAGTAACTTCCTGCTTACAGACAGAAAGGAACTTTTAAAAAAGGCACTTCCTGTCAGCTCTGCTCAGTGCAGGTCCACTAAAAGGAAAGAAAAAAAATCTAATTATTGTGTTAAGTCTGATATAGACTGTGTATTGTTTAACCAATTTGGATTGAACATAGATAGAACATTTTCCCTTTTTCCACATCCCTGAAACAGTCATCACTCATACCATTAATTATTTACACGAAACAGGATGATATATAATACAGGTTTATAATACACACAAAACAGATCATTAGTGTTCAGTATGTGAGCTTGTTACATATTACATGACATTACCAGTCAAAAACTCTTTGCTTAAAGCACCAGTATCAAATCCAGCCTCTCCAATTAAAGTCACATGGAGTTTGTAAGCTGGGGAGGCCTTCTTCTGTCGTCGTAAAGGAAGCTTCTCTGAACAAGGTCATTTCTGGTGAGGCATATAATAAAATCTCTACTTGTATCTACCTGTCCTGCAAGCCACTGTAGCACACCATCTTCACTAATGCAAACTGGGAAAAAAAAGAAAAGAAGTTGCTAAACTGGAAAGTAAGGAATACCTGAAGAAAACACAAGTAGTGCTAAAATGGCAGGTATTAAAATCACCTCGATAAATCATTTGGGAAGTATATAAAACTGCAGAATGATTGTCCATATTTGATAATTCCCATTTCAGGTCACTGGACTCTTTGTTCACAAATGGTGTATTAATGAATATTTTATTAATAAACAATCATTCATAAAATATAATTGAATATTTATCTAAAATAATTGCAGTTCTAAAAGTGATTGTTTTTCTTATTTTCGGTTGATATTGTTAATGTTGCAGCTGAGTGCTTGTGGAGTAACACCTGGATGGCCGTAATAAAAGTTTATTACGAGCTGCTTCACAGTGTTGAAGAAGACTGCCTACTAGATTCTTCGAACAGTCTACTCTTACTCTGTGCTCCATACGTTTTCGTGAAACACCTTCAGAAAGACATTGACACTTTTTCTGATGCGCTTTTTTAGAAACTATAGCAATGTTGTATATAATCTAATGTATTTTTTTTTGTTTGTTTGTTATATATTATTGAATGCACAAGTATTTGACATGCTTTTTCTAGCAGCTAAGCCTTACATGTTTTCTTATTTAGACTTAACTGTCTTGTTTTTGTGTGATATAAATGTTCTGCGTGCAACATGGTTATTAAAGCCAGTTATAAAAGTGTCAAAATTCATACATGGTTTAATAAATGGTCTTGTAAGTTTATAGTAATAAATTTAGTTTTTAAAAGTCTGTGTTCAAGTCAGAAAAATTACAAAATTATATACAGTGCCAGTCAATGGTTTGGACACACCTACCAATTTCTTAATGAGTATATCCAAACTTGAGGGGTTTGAACAGTGGCCTTTCTGTGCAGAGTTTGCATGTTCTCCCCATGTATGCGTGGGTTCCTCTCTGGGTACTCTGGCTTACTCCCATCGTCCAAAGACGTATATTAGGCTAATTGGTTATTCTAAATTCTCCCTAGTAGTGAATAAATTATAAGTGGTTGTTTGTCTCTCTATACCCTACAATGAAGTGGCGAGCTGTCCAGGGTGTACTCTGCTTCTCACCTGTAAACTGCTGGGATAGGCTCCAGCTTTCCAGTGACCCTGAATTGGACTAAGCAGTATAGAAGATGGATGAATGGATGGATGGATGGATGGATGGAGTAGATCCAAACTTTTAAGTGGTATTGTATGGCCATTATGTCTTATGCAGACATAGCATGCAGCGTTTGGCATTTTTTTAAATTCAGTTGCATCAGAAGGCAGTGGAGTAAGATCAAGGTCCTGCTGAAGTGGAATAATGTAGAAGAGGGTCTTCCCAACACCTGAAACAATGCAAAGTGTAAACAGTACGTTTACAGCCCTCTGATGGTGAATTTGGTCTGTAGTTCATTTGTTAGGCCACAGTTAAGGTTCAGATAAAAAAAAAATCTGGACTTTGTTCAGCAGTGTGATCATACTGGAAGTAGCTGAAATCAGACAATTTAAAATGGAAATTTACTTCAGCCCTGGAGGACTATATGTTACATCCACATACATGATCTTTTGAAATCAACCCATCTTTAATGTCTGTATGAGAAGCAGCAGGAATTATCTCACAGAAAAGAGAGACATTAAAAATGTGAAAACAAACACAAACTTCTGATATTAAGCTAAATTAATGCCTACTGTATGGGATGCATTCTGCTTCATCACAGTATTTATGTGTCTATCAGTTTTAGATTTACATTACAGTATTTGAGTTATGGGCATGCTGGGTGGGGGAAGTCTTGTCACAAGGGGGATTAATCAGTACAGTACCAAACTCAAACCCAGTGAAGAATCCAATGACTTCCAGCTATTAACAGCAGGTTATATTGAGGAATAACAGGAAAATGACATAGATAGATAGATAGATAGATAGATAGATAGATAGATAGACAGATAGACAGATAGATAGATAGATAGATAGATAAAAACTTTATTTATCCCCAAAGGGGAAATTCAGGTGTCCGGCAGCAAACACAATCACCAAAACCACGCACACACATAAATAAGTATAAAAAGTGTACAAATACAAATACAATGCACAGATAAAAAAGTAATCAGTTCAGACATATCTGTTGAACAGCCTAATAGCTGAAGGAAGAAACGACTTTTTAAACCGTTCTGTCCTGCTGTGCAGCGAGAGAAGCCTGTTGCTGTGATTACTCCGCTAGTTTGTTATTGCGACATGCAGTGGATGCTTGGTATTGCTCAGAATGCCCTGCATTAGTGCCATCATCCTCCTCTCCAGCACAGCTCCCACATAGTCCACTTTCCTTCCCATCACCGAAACACACTTATTACTCAGCTTGTCCAGCCGATTGCCATCCCTTGTGGTCATACTGCTGCCCCAGCATACAATCCCAAAGAAGACAGCACTCGCCACCACAGACTGATAAAAAATGTGCAACACTTCACTGCATACGTCAGAAGCCCTGAGCCTCCTCAGGAATAACAGTCTGCTCTGTCCCTTCTTATACACGGCACGTGCATGTGCTGACCAGTCCAGTTTGTGATCAAGGTGTACACCCAGATACTTATAGGTGCTGACCACCTCAATGTCCTCCCTGTTAATGGTGACCGGTTGATGAGAGGGCTTCCTGGAGAAATCAATAATAATTTCCTTAGTTTTTGTTACATTAAGAATAAGACCATTGTCCCTGCTCCAGGTGGTGAATTTAAGCAATGAGTTCCCTGTATTCCTTCTCGTCCCCATTCTTCACACATGCCACAATAGCGGTGTCATCAGAGTACTTCTGTACGTGGCACGCTGCTGATCTATATGTAAAGTCAGCAGTGTAGAGTGTGTATAAGAACGGCGAAAGAACAGTCCCCTGTGGTGCCCCGGTATTACTCTCCAAGGTTTGTGAGACAAACTTTCCCAGCCGAATTAACTGTGACCTCCGAATGAGATGACTATGTATCCAGGTGATAAAAAGAGGATCCACCCCCAACCTCACAAGCTTTCCCTTGAGTAACTGGGGCTGGATGGTATCAAAGGCGCTCGTAAAGTCGAAGAACATCAGCCTCACGTAACCCCCTGCAAGAAGGAAAGAGACCGGTGGAGCATATGGAGGACTGCATCATCCACCCCCACGTTCTCCCGAAAGGCAAACTGAAGAGGGTCTAGTGCCCCCTCTACTTGGGGTTGTTGAAACCGCTGACGAATATTTACCCTATTGTCAGTTCTTTGACCGACCTTTCAGGCTCACGTCCTGTTGTTTCCTCTCTTGGATCTTTAATGACCGGTGAGACTCCAGTCGCGAAGTGATGGGCGAACCTTTCCACCTCGATTCTTTTGGCGCGAGAACAAGCAATTTTACCCCTTTAGAATTCCTGGTTATTATCGTCCGCTCATGCGGAGGTAGGCCTGAGGAGTTATTCAGGTAGATAAGCCAACCTTTGGGTCTAGGAGTATGAAGCTACCGTACTATCGTCCTAACAGGATCAATACCTGGTATCGAAGTAATAACCTAGCAAATTCTAATGTCTCTTCGGGCGTTGGGGAATCTGGGGCTCACCTGCTCGTTGTGTTGTCCTCTCCTCTCCTCAGTGGATGTGGACAAATATAAGAAAAATAAGTTTGGTTGGGAAGTTAACCGAAGTTAACTATAACCCTTTTATTCAAGTTTTCTTTTATTGGTAAAATACAGAAAAAAAGAAAAAGAAAGAAAAAATAATAAAATTCCCTTTTCGGGCTTCCCTTTCAGTGAGGGCTAAAAAGCAGAATATAAGAAATAAGTATAAGGTAAAAGTTTCCCTCAATGGGTGATTCCGCGTTCGCGGTCTACATCTTCTCTAATAATGATTCAATCTCCCTTGGTAAGAAGTGGAAAAAACTATCCCAGTGAAGGGATGAAGGTCGAAAAATCTCTGCAGATTCTCCGCCGCAGCTCCTCAAAATCTCCGTAAAATCTCCGGACAATCCGACTCTCTTCACAAAATCACCAGTATATATACATAACTTAACAACCATCCCATCTGGTACCTTCCCATTAGCAGAAAAACACCCAAAACCAACCCACTCAGTATTTTTCCATCAACAGAAAACAACTCAGAACCAACCCACTTAGTATTTTTCCATCAGCGGAAAAAGCATATGTGGGCATCCGCAAAGTGGTCCCTCGTTCTGGGTTGCATCAGAGCTGAAGGAAAAGAAGAAACTTTTCCCTGCCCCATTATCTATCTATCCTCAACAGTTTTTTTTACACAAAGGCTGCTTGATAATATTTTCTGAGTTTGCTGGGGAATTCCGCTCTGCTTCGGAGCAAGCAGATAAGGAGTAACTCCCTTCTTAGTCTCCCAGACCTTCTGGGCCTCTCTCCACTTCTTCAGCAGTGTAAAAAACTCTGTCTCTTATTTGCATCTTATTTGTGAATGCACTCTCTGTAAGCTGCAGAATAATAACAACTAAGCTGTAGCTCTATTAATCAAAACCAAAACCTAATGAACATCACTAAATCTAAGGATAATAATGTAAATAATAGGTAATGAATAGGTAATGCATAACACATAGAAAAACATAACTGAGTATTGATCAGGCAGTCCATAAACTCAGTTTTTTGATTAAAAACATCATCTCACATCATGCGTGCCATAACAGTCATAGATTCAAACTTTAATAAAACTTCTCTCCCTCCTTCACTCACTGAGAGCAAAAGCGGGGGTTTCCAGCAGGTGTGAGTTATCTGTCGAGATAAGGGCCTCTGCTCCCTATCCGTTGCCTTAGCAATGGCTCTCTGGCCTAGAGCAGTGTTCACGCCATCATTGAAGAGCGCGGCCTTCACAGGGTTTAAGCCGTCGGAGTAGTAGTCTCTCCAAAGTCTTCATTATAACAGATGTGAGGGCCACTGGTCTGTAGTCCTTTGGCCCTGCCGGCCTTGCCACCTTAGGCACAGGGACAAGGCACAAGGTTTTCCACCGGGCAGGGACACGTCCAGATTGAAAGCTACGGTTAAAGAGGGTCTGTAAAAGTACTGCCAACTCTGATGGACATTCCTTCAACAGCCGTGGTGATATACCATCAGGGCCAGCAGACTTCTGGCAACAAAGCTTTCTCAGTTCCATGTGCACTTCCTCCACAGAGACAACGGTCACTTCAGCATAGGTGTAGTCGCTACTGGGTGGAGCAGGGCCGGAGGAGGTCGTAGCAGCAAGGGTAGAACAGCCACCAGGCGGAGCCGAGCAGGAGGAGTTCGTAGTAGCAGAAGTAGAACAGCCACTGGGTAGAGCAGAGCAGGAGGAGGCCTCAGCAGCAGAGGTAGAACAGCCGCCGGATGGAGCAGAGCAGGAGGAGGTCTCAGCAGCAGAGGTGGAGCATCCGTCTGGAGGAGCCGAGGTGAAGGAGGTCCCAGCAGCCAAGGTAGAACAGCTGCTGGGTGGAGCAGAGCAGGAGGAAGTCCTGGCAGCAGTGGTGGTGGGACAGGCGCAGACGTAGACGGGAACAGGAGGAGGAGGAGGGGGAAGGAAAGCCATCGGATGGGCATGTGTGGGCCAGTGTAGAGTCAAACCTATTAAAAAAGGGGCTGAACTCATCCACCATATCCTCAGTATCAGATGTTACGCATCCCCTCTCCTTATAGCCAGTGATGGCTCTCATACCCCTCCATACTTCTCGGGTGTTATTGTTCTGCAATGTCCTCTCGAGACTTAGTTTGTAGTCCCTTCTGGCTCGCCTCAAAGTCCTCTTCAGGTTGTTTTGTATAATCCTTGCCCCATTTCTATCTCCAGTGTTAAACGCATATTTTTTTAAGTTCAAAGTATGCTTAATGTTGCTTTTGATCCAAGGCTTGTTATTTGGAAAACAGCTAACAGTTCTCAATGGCAACACCACATCTGTGCAGAAGTTAATATAATCTGTGACACAGTCCACTTCCTCATCAATATCACAGTTGCTGCTGCCACTCTGTGGGCCCACAAATATACTCCAATCAGTAGATTCAAAGCAGTCCCTCAGCGCATCACTCGCTTCTGGGGTCCATTTTCTAAATGATCTACTTTTTGTGGGCAGTCTCATCACACAAGGCTTGTAAGCAGGCCTGAGCTGGATCAAATTGTGATCAGACTTGCCAAGAGGAGGCAAAGCCACCACACTGTAGGCATCTTTTAAGTTAACATAACAAAGGTCCAAAGTGTTGTTATGTCTCGTAGGACAGTCCACATATTGTGTGAAACCTCCTAGATGGGAGCTCACATCAACATGGTTAAAGTCCCCAGATAGTATAATTAATGTCTCCGAATGTAGTGACTGAATACTGGCAACATATTCCTGGATGACATCACACGCAGTCGCCGGGTCTGCCCGCGGTGGAATGTAAACAACAATGGCGACGACATATGAGAATTCCCGGGGCATATAGTAAGGTCTAAGGCCGACCACTAACAGCTCCACATCACGGTGGCAGCTCTTGCTTTTTACCGTGATGTGTCCAGGATGACACCACTTGCTGTTCACCAGCATGGCAAGGCCACCACCCTTCGCTTTCCCACACGTTTCCACAGCTCTGTCCGCCCTTACAAGAGTGTACCCAGATATGCTAACAGCTGAATCGGTGATGCTATCAGTCAACCAAGTCTCTGTTAGGAGGTACAAGCAACACTCCCGATAAGCTCTGTCCCACCTCACCAGAGCCTCCAGTTCTTCACACTTGTTAGCTAGAGAGTTGACGTTCCCCATGATTATAGATGGTACAAAAGGCTTATACCGCCACCTTCTAGCCTTTAGTGTAGCTCCAGCCCGGCATCCACGGAAAGGCCTCCTGATCTCTGACGGTATGTATAATCCCACTCGATTTGCCTTGTAAGTGAAGCAGCTCTTCCCTTGAGTATTTAAAGAAGCATATCTTCAATAAAAATGAAAAATATGAAAAATACAAGAAACAAGACCCATACGGAGCCACATACAGAGCCACATACGGAGCCACATGGACTAGCAGCCACAGCGGTCAGCGCTCATTGTGGACACTGTGGAAATGTCTAGTGTTATCGTCACCTGTACTCTCTTCACACCACCCTGCCTTCATCACTGTATTCTTGGCACTCGGCACACCATTGTTACTCCAACCTCAGAGGCTTCACATCTGCCTAATGAGTTCAAATTAATGAAAAGGTTTAATAGCTAATACAAATAAGTTGAATAAATGTTACAATTAGAATTTAACATAACAATTGATTGATAGATTGATTTATTGATATTTCTTTATTTTAAACAAAAAATAACACAAATTACTCAACAGATTAAAGAAAAAGCAACCGTTACTATTAAGTATGAAATGGAGCAGGATGAAGTAAAAGCTTGTTTAATCCTGCCCTCCTGTATAATCATAATTTTATCTTCCTCACAGTTGTTACATTAATCCCTTAATTTTCAGTTTTTAAAAAAAAAAGCTAAAAAATAAATAAAAACAGAAAAAAATAAATAAATGCAGACATGTCCACATACATACTCATGTACACATCTGCTTATATATGTACACATGTACACACACATATACATGCATACCAACATACATTCACAGAGACAAAGCAAATACCTCTATATTAGAAAAGAATAGAATAGAATAGAATAGAAATACTTTATTAATCCGTTTGGAGAGTCATCAGGGAAATTTGGGTACCAGCAGCAATACAACACCAACAGTAAAGCAGGATAAGCACAAGATATAATATATACAGGTATAAAGTAAAATAGAGGCAATAAGGTACAAGAAAAGTATAAATAGAATGCAATAAATAATAATAAGATAAGTTAAATAAAATAATATAAACAAGCATTGCACACAGTAGAGGTGGTACAGATTCCCAGTTCACTATTGCCCGTATAAGTTATTGCAACTGTTTGTATGGATTATTGTGCATGTGTTGTGTCAGGCGGACTGCACACCTCCCTCTCCCCCCTCCTTATTCCCCTCCTGCCTAATGCAGAGTTGTACAGTTTGATGGCTCGGGGGACAAAGGAGTCTCTGAGCCGGTTGGTCCTACTCTTGGGGAGGAGCAGCCTGTTACTGGTCAGGCTTCTCTGTGCACTGATGACAGTGTGCAGAGGGTGACTGGCATCATTCACAATAGCCAGTAGTTCTTTTAGTGTTCTCCTCTTTGCCACTGTCACCAGGGAGTCCAGCTTCATGCCAACCACAGAGCCTGCCCACCTGATGAGTTTTTTCAGCCTGTTAGCACACCTTTTTGTCATGCTACCCCCCCAGCAGACAACAGCATAAAAAAGCGTACTAGCCACCACAGACTGATAGAACATCCACAGGAGTTTCCTGCAGATGTTAAAAGATCCCAGTCTTCGCAGGAAGTACAGACGGCTTTGGCCCTTCTTGTACAGGTGATCTGTACAGCATGTCCAGTCCAGCTTGTTATCCAGCCACAACCCGAGATACCTGTAGTTGTCTACAATCTCCACCTTGTCGTCCTTGATGGTCACTGGACGTGGTTGTGGGCTGGACTTCCTGAAGTCAATAACCAGCTCCTTAGTCTTTGAGGTGTTAAGCTAGAGATGGTTCATCTGACTCCACGTGACAAAGACACTGACCAGATTCCTGTACTCATCCTCTCCATCATCCCTGATACACCCCACGATGGCTGTGTCATCTGCAAACTTCTGGATGTGACACAGCTCTGAGTTGTAACAGAAGTCTGAGGTGTAGAGTGTGAAGAGGAGGGGGTCCAGCACTGTCCCCTGGGGTGCTCCTGTGCTGCTAATAACAGTGTCAGATGTGATGTCCTTTAGCCTGACGTACTGCGGTTTCTCTGTGAGGTAGTTACCAATCCAGGACACCAAGCAGGGGTCCACCTGCATCTCCCTTAGTTTGTCCAGAAGCATCAGGGGCTGGATTGTGTTGAAGGCACTTGAAAAATCCAAGAAGAGAATCCTCAGTGTGCCCCTCCCCTTATCCAGATGTACTTGGACACGGTGTAGGAGGTAGAGAATAGCATCCTCCACACCCACACCTGCGCGATAGGCAAACTGTAGGGGGTCCTGGGCCTGTTGCACTTGGGGCTTGAGGAGATTGAGGATGAGCCGCTCCATCGTATTCATCAGCTGGGATGTAATTGCCACCGGTCTGTAATCGTTCAGCTCACCAGGGCGGTTTTTCTTTGGAACTGGAACAATACAGGATGTTTTCCACAAGGTAGGCACTTTCCCCAGCTGTAGACTGTGGTTGAAGACATGCTGGAGTGGTTCCCCCAGTTCAGCAGTGCAGGTCCTAAGCAGACGAGGAGGCACTCTGTCAGGGCCTGCTGCTTGCCATGGGTGGAGCTTCCTCAATTCTCCCCTCACCTGTTCTGCTGTTATGTGTGGAGGGTGTTGAGATGGGGGGAGGGGTAAAGGTTGGCAGGGGGGCTGCACAGGGGATGAAGTCAGGGAGGTTGTGTACTGCAGTGGGGGAGGGGGGACCGTGGGCTGGTCAAAGCAGTTAAAGAAGATGTTCAGCCTTTTTGCTTCTTCCACTGTCCCCCCCCGCTGTTATGGCCTTTGATCTGAAGCCTGTGATGGTGTTGACACCATCCCAGACCTCCTTCATACGGCTCTCACTCAGTTTATCCTCCACCTTCCTTCTGTAGGTGTCCCTCGCCACCTTCAGGCATTGTTTCACCTCCTGCTGTGCTAATTGCATTGCCTCTGTTACGACCCAAAGTAGGGGTATGATTGGGCGTAACAAAAAAAGATAACATTGGGACAGATGTAAAATTATAATCAGCCCATTTTATTGGCACAGCAGTGAAACGCCGAATAAAACCTGTAAAAGAAATAACCAAGTGTTGGGGTTAGAGAAACTGCTGAAATAAATACAAAGGAATGAACAAAACCCTGTATAAAACCCACCGAGTGAAACCAAAAGAATGTACAGAACTCAGTGTGAAAACCAAAAAAAACAAAAGAGCAGCAGTTCCATAAACTAATGTGACATCGTCCCAAACAAAATACTAAACTAGCCCAACACCAAACTAAACAAAAGATAACCACAATGGCAGAACACAAAGATGTAGCAAAGGTTGAACTAAAACTGAGTGTAAAACAAACAGGTAAGTCCAGACTAAATGGACTGTTCTACCGTCCCCCACTAGGAACACACAAGCAGCCAGGATTTGTCCTGCTGCACTCACTCGAACAGTCCAACACCAAACAGACAACCAAAATAGCACAGCGGACACCCAGTAAACCATGCTACCAATTTCCTGCCAAACTCGGAGCCGAGGCCACCTGCGCTGACCAGCCTCGCTCCTACAACCTGAACACACACAGTAAATAAAGTGAGGGGAAGCGGCCTGTGCCATTCCGGCTTCCCCTCCCGACTGAACTCTGCAGCAGCCTTTTCAATGTTTGCTTCCACTAAGCTGCAGCCTGATTGACTGCTCGTTCAGTCAATCAGAGGGGAGGAGACTGGGGTGTGTTGGAATCCAGCCAATCCAGACAGAGCTCTGACTCAGGCAATCAGCGGCAGAATGAGCCGCAGCTGCCAGCAATCGGCAGTGGCCGTAACAGCCTCCCTGTCATGGTTCATGAAAGCCACCTTCTTCCTGTTGAGGGCAGCTTTGACATCTTGTGTTATCCAAGGTTTGTTATTTGGATAACAACGGACAGTCTTATTGGGGGAGACTACGTCCAGCGAGAAGTTGATGTAGTCTCTCAGACAGTGAGTCTGCTCCTCTATGTCCTCACCATGTTGTCTCAGCAGTACATCCCAGTCAGTGATGTCAAAGCAGTCTCTCAGAGCATCCTCTGCCTCAGGTGACCACTTCCTGAGCGTGTGGTTTTAGACATCCTTTTGACCAGGGGGTGTACTGTGGCTGTAGGTGAACCAGGTTGTAGTCAGACTTTCCAAGTGGGTGGAGGGGGGTGGCTCTGTAGGCATCCTTCACATTGGAGTACAGCAGGTCTATTGTTCTGTTGTTCCTTGTGGGACAGTCCACAGCCTGGTAGAAGGAGGCCAAGGTAGGGTCCAGGGAAGCATGATTAAAATCCCCAGATATGACCATAAACGCCTCGGGGTGCTTTGTCTGCAGCCTTGCTGTTACTGTGTGTATCTTCTCACAGGCAGCTGATGCTTCTGCGCTCGGCGGGATGTAAACACAAAGCACGATCACATGACTAAGTTCCCTCGGCAAGTAATATGGCCGCAGACTAACGGGCAACAGTTCCACGTCCTGGCAACACAGTTCCTTTTTCACTGAGACATGTCCTGGGCAACAGCCACGTTTGTTCACATATATGATGAGCCCCCCACCTCTGCTCTTACCGCAGGCGTTCATGTCTCTGTCAGCTCTCACAGCAGTGAAACCCGGTAGATCCACGTTAGCATCCGGTATCGCATCAGTGAGCCATGTCTCTGTGAAGATGTATAAGCTGCACTGGCGATAACTCCGTTGATTGTTCAGTGCCAACAGCTCATCCATCTTGTTAGGTAGTGAGTAGACGTTCCCCATTAGTACAGAGGGGATCACTGGCTTAAAACATCGTCGAGAAGCCTTTAGCTTAGATCCTGACTTGCAGACTCTGTACTTCCTCCTCAGCTCTGTCGGTACGTTGTGCTGCATTCCTACATTAGTCTTCCATGCAAAAAGTTCCTCTCTTGAATAAACAAGACGACGTGCAAGTGCCATGCCAGAGTTCAAAATATTCAATAGGATATATATATATATATATATATATATAATAAGGAATGAAACGATAAGTAAGAAAGAAAGAAACACTCGGGTGTGTAAGAGACACTGATAAGGCAGCAGTCTCCTACAGTGCTAATTAATTCACCACTAATATTGGTAATAACAAGAATAGTTGAATGCTGAACAACCAATGAGGCACTCGCATTGAATGGGTTCCCATCTAAGACATTCTCACATGTTTGAATGGACATTTTCCATAGTAATCAGCCAATTCGTATGGGACAATGCTACACAGCAGCTATGTGGGGTGGATACCTGGAGGACATGTACAGGCTTGTTAGGTAACCAGAACTATGCATCTTCAGTTTTTTTTTCTTTTTTTTTTTTTGCTTTGTTTTTGTTCCAGTGTACAATGAGGAGTAAGATTTGACAGTATAGTATGCCTTTAGATAATGCATGTACCTTTAAAACGCTGTTCATATTTTAAAAATGTATTATTGCTTTATTCAGTGGTTTTCAATACTAATACACTAAAGTGACATCCGACTTTAACAACTGTGACTTGTCTTATTCTTACTGTATAATTTACTGCTATGACCAACCAGAAAAAGATGCCAAGAAAAGCTTTGAAGCTGTTTGGCAAGACGCACAGTGCTACATAACGTGGAATAACATGGAAGATAAAAGCTATACACAGTAATTCTAAGAACAGAAGCAAATTTTATTCCAATTATTAGGTGCTGAAATATGCTTTGTTGCCCAGTTCAACAAATTGCAGAGCATCCATTTAATGTGACTTCCTTGTTTTGTGGCTAAAAAACAAAAGAGGACAGAATGATAACCAGAATGTTTTTGTAAATAAACACATCCTGTGACTGAGGCATCAAACACATAAAAACATCTAATTAATCTTAGAATAGAGTATACAATGGTGTGTAAGGGGGTCGCAGTTGGTAATGAATCTAAAGCACTTTGAAATGTCTTGTACATGAAATGTACTACACAAGTAAACATAGATGGATGGATGGATGGATGGATGGATGGATGGGTGGATGGATGGATGGATGGATGGATAGATGGATGGATCTACCTTTGACCATTGTTAACACTCCTCTAAAGTTCCACCCTGCCAGTACAAACAGGAAGGAACTTTAAAGAAAGGCACTTCCTTTCAGATCTGCTTAGTGCAGGTCCAGCAAAAGGAAAGAAAAAAAAAATCTAATTATTGTGTTAAGCCTGATATACACTGTGCATTCTTTAGCTATTTTGGGTTGAAGATGACCCCTACATACAATGTATTATGTAAATTAATATTTATTTATTCATTTATTTCTTTAACCTGTCTTGTCCAGCATCATGACAGCAGAACGATGGTCTGGCTGAATTGTGCTGAACAAATTTACTCAGCCAAGAGGAGCCTTTTGGATATGGGACTTCCCTTGAATCTTCCATGTTATTCTTTATTATTATTTTAAAATATGTTTTTCTTGTAACTGGACTGGACAAACAGAAGGAAAAAGGTGAATAGAGGAGAAATAGGAAGAAAAAAAGAGAGAACAAAACAAAAAGTAGAACACAAACCACAACTGTACTTGAAGCTAAACAGAGAAACTAAACAGCTGCTACGCCTGTAAAGAAACAGTAAACCTCCTAAAGGCTTCTAAGAGAACACAACAGACAAACTATAGGAGCGTCTGTGAGAAGAAAAACTGTAAAATCCAAGAACACCAACAAACACAATAGAAACTAGTTTAAGTGTGTATGTGTCTTTGTGAAGGGATGTGGATGTGAATGTAAGTGTGTGTAATAAGCATTAGAGGTGAGTTGTGCTGAGTGATCATGCAAATGCAATCATGCTACTTCCAAGGATCAAAGGCAGACTGAGAGGGTCCCAAGCCACGTACAACCAGCAGCCACCACAGAAAACAGAACCAAGACAGCCCACCACAGGAACGGCAATGTGTCTTCTGGACAGAAGGAGGCATAGGAAGGCTGCAGCCGGCCCTCTAAAATTCACACCTCAGAACACGGCCCAACCCATCCCACCTTCCGCTAAACTGTTTCACTTCTCCAAACTTTACCCCATAAAGCAGTTCAAATTGAAAAACACTGAGGGGCAGACAACTGTGTAGCTCCCAGGAAGACCACCCAAAGAGGCCCGCCCACCATATACCACACAGCTCGCCCCCAAAAGCCTTGTGTGTATGTGTTTTTGTAGTATCATTGTTTTAATGTAAAGATGACTAAGTGTGGTTAAAACTGAGAAGCAAGCCATATCAGGGTGTAGGAGAAGCAGCCACTGAGGCCTCCTCCACCCCACCCCGTGCAACATGGATGCTCCCCAAAGCCCTAAGTGTGTGGATGTAAATGCAATGTAATTTAAGTTCAAGAAAATTTGTGACAGCTTGATTTTAAGGTTTAGTAGTTTATAAATGTCTTAATGGGTTCTTCTTTATCTGATCTGCTTTTAAATTATGAGCCCTCGCAGACCCCAAGGTACTGGTACTGATACTCTAGATCTAGCCTTTTAGTGGACAGTACCAGGCTGTTGATGTTTTTAAAAAGAGGGTCAAGATCCACCTTTTTAGCTTAGCTTTTAACTGAATTTCTATTCTTTTATTTTTTGTCTTTTTCTTTCATTTTTAATTTATTAATTTGTGTTTTTTTTATATGGAGGACTGAAACTGCCAAAATTAATTAATACAGAAACATAAAAATGGCTCACTAAACAAATTGATATGCCAATAAATTATACAAATATTCATTGCACAATGTTTGAACTACCTTCCTTTGCCTATTTACTTGCTATGCTGCAATGTCGATAGGTGCTAGGTGCTAAAGGTAATTTCCTCAGAAACGAAAGATAACAATCCCACAATTATGTCACTAAGCGAAATGTTAACACTTACCAGAATGAAAATGTCTGGAGCTCACTTTCATTGAGCTTGGGATATTAGCAAAGTGTATGCACATGCTTCTCACGGCAGATATCCACATCATTCGTCTCCTCCTTGTTACATCAGACACAACACACCCTTGATTTTGTTTCCAAGTAGAAAACAGAGAAAAAAAATTTGTTTCCCCTGTCGATCTTGTGCACAGAGAATGCAACCCGCTGCACAGCAAGTTCTCACCATGTCTATGGCGGTGCCACCATGAGGCTTGTGACTTGACGTCATGTTCCCATTCCCTATTAACATGGCAAGGCAAATTTATTTGTATAGCACATTTCATGTACAGCACAATTCAAAGTCTTTTACATAAAACATTACAGCAGGGTGCAGAAAACAATACAAGTGCATAAAAAAACAAAGATTAAAAGAAATAAAATTTATTTAACAGCCTCCACCACCACCCCCCATTACCTCCCACCCAGATGCGGCCGACTGGGCATCCGCCAGGATCAGAAGCCCCCCATCAGTGCAGCCACTCAGGGTCCCAGCCCCTGGGGCAGCCACCTCCCCCTGCCCTCCCTCGGCGGTGCCCCAGGAAACAGGGGTGTGAGAGGTCCCATTGACTCGCTTGAAAAGGATTCATCTCTTGAACAATTTTGCTAAATGTATAAGACAGTGACTGTTTGTGTATGAGCTGCAAAACATTGTTTACAATCAGTTCCCAAGGTATGAGAACAGCATGACCTCGTACCAGATTCAGCCTCCTTTCCAACTGAAACGTTTCAACATCTCTGTTGATGGCTTGTTTCCCGCTCGTTTTGTTTGTAATCACTTGATCCAAAATGCTAATTAACTGACATATGACAAGGTGTTCTTGCACATAGGTTGCAGACTTTAGACAGTAGTTGCCCATTATTATTTTATTTATTTATTTTTTAAATTTCCTTTGTTTTCTGTTAAAAATATATAAAGAATTATTATCATACATGTTTCCACCAGCTCCCAAAAATGTCCACGGCTTCACACATCACCGTTCCAAAAGTCTGCGTTGCACAAAGTCTTCAACAGACCAACCTCTCCTCTGGTCAACCTAAAGAAAAGCTTGTTGATTTTATCGTGGGTGCATTGGCAAAATTGCAGCTTGTGAAGAAAGACCTCACAAAGACCAATGACCCTGTGTTCAGATACATAAAGACAGCATTTTTCCAAAGCTCTTTGGATAGTGGAACTAAAATGATTGGTACAAAATCTCTTCATAATGAGTCAGGTAGAAATACTCTGGAAGATCCGCATCTGACTTGGATGCTTCATCTGACACTGTTCTCTAGCCTGACAAGTTCAACAGTTAATAAATATTTGGCCTGCACTGTCCTATCTTGCCATCTTGATCATCAGTCCATCATTGTACTCTACAGTGAATTTCCACATGCTTCGCTAAAAACACATTTCATTTTGACCTTCAGAGAACTTTCTGTAAATGTCAGTGGATGGACTGGTTCACACACACCCTAAAGTTCCCTCCCTCTCAAAGTACTCCCTCCACGTGCTCTCTCATGGGGCAAAGTTTAGGCTATAATTTGGTAAATATGAAATGCGAAAGTTATCCTTCAAATTTGTATTTAAAGCGAAGAGTGGGTCTTGGTTGCCATGGGGGATCAAAAGACAGGCTCAGGTGGAAAAAGACTGAAAAGGTAAGAACTTGAAATAATTTAAACTCCTGCATGCAAACAGACTTTTAGTGTTGTTGAAATCAATAGCCTCCTCTCTCTTTAGCTTAAAGTTGACTTTAAGTTCCTAATATTGTCTCGTATTTGTTGCCGATATAGTGTTTGATGTAGGTAATAGCGGCAGGAGCATGACTGTAAACTTCAGCTTGGTTAAATTAAGTTGGTTGCATTTGTGTTCTCAGTGGGTGTCAGGGGAAGATGAGGATACACAGAAGTGCTCATGTTACTGTTACTTATTTCCATGTCAAGAAAATACTGCCACAATGATGAAAAAATATCCACATGGTTATTTCTATCCCTTTCAATTATAAAGTTAGCATATGATTAATATTTGCACCTTCAAATAAAATGGCGCATATTTGTATATATATGTATATATGTGTATATATATTGTTGTAAATATTTTTTATAAACATTCTTATTCATTTACTCATTTACATTTTATATATTTTATAAACATTCTTACTTACTTTACATTTTATCTTTATATTCTAGTGACATTTATCAGGCTCTGCTTTTAATTAATGGAGCTACATTACTATAGTGCTGCTGAGGTGAAACAGCTTAATTATTATTATTGCTTCACAGCTTACAGCCAGTGCACTCACATGAGCAGGACACAAACTCACACAGGGTTACTGAGTCAAACATTCACATATTGAAAAAATACCAAGGGACCTTAAAACTGTTCTGGGTGCCCAGCAAGGGAGTGTGATAAGGAAATATGCATAGGGAGGATCAAAATTGTTTTGCAGATCTCACCCAAAGACTGTGGGAAAGAGAAGCCTGGAAGAAAAGTGAAGAAGAGGAGCAACACACTTTGCAAAAATACACATTCACATGAACGTGCACAACATGCACGCACATAGCCACATGCATTGTATCGGTATAAAATGAGGAGGATAGCTGAGGTAGGCGGGTCTTTCTGGCTGAACCTGAGGACTCTGCACTTCCTGTACTAGAGCTCGGCAGCTAAGGCTAAGACGGACCTCCTCTTAAGAGATATGTATTGCTTTCTTTTTGCTGGCTAAACAATGAATCGTCAATTCTACTCAATCTCTGGTGTTTTCATAATGAAAATATTCATTACTTTACAATACTATGAGTAGCTGTTAGGTCGTTTATAAGATAAATAGCATAAAATGGTGTTCAGATGGGGGCTAAAAATGTGTAATACAATAAACTTCATAAAATAATCATATTTATTTTACCAAACTATGTCTTAAATGTGGACATCTGCAATGTGTCATTTCTGTAGAATGTTCCAGATTGAAGACATCTTACTTAACTTGTCAGTCATAACCACATATGTATTAAAAATATTCCGGGGATTGTAGTTGGTTCTTTTAAGGAAAGAGGGAACAGGAACAAAATAATGACTCTTCTGGCAAAAATGTAGAAGCACAGAAACGGAAACGGGCTTTGCTTGAGAAACATGATTATAGCCAGTGTTGACAGATCTTACAAGGAAACAAACAATTCGCTTGATGAAAACAAGCCCCAGAGAAGTGACTACACACCTCTCAGTCTCACCCCTAAACACACCCCAGTACCATCCCTTGCAACCACCGAAGCCCCACTGTAATGTGTGATTTTTAGAGGTTCGTGGTGGTCGGCAGATGAAACACACAAAGTCAGAGTGCTAGAATAAATGTGTCAGGTTTATTCCCCGCAGCTCATGACACTCATCGTTACATCTCAATGGGTTCAGCCTTATAAGCATAGCATAGCATAGCATAGCTTGCCCTACCTTTGACACGGACTGGAGAGCCAACAATCCCGGTAGAGTGGCTTAGAAAACCCCGGCTGGGCGTTCGTACGTAACCCGCAGCAGACTCTACCGAGATGTGGGATTTCCCCGTCTTTATACTTATTTAGAAAAACACAACATCGCATGAGAGAGAGGATGGCCGGTCCTTTCCCACAGGCGAGGATGAGTCCTGAGATCCTGTCTTGTAAACATATTTACAAGACACCCTTTTCTCACCCTTCCAAAGATAGGCAGTTACACAGGCACCAAAACAAGCAGAATAATATAACAAAAACAGTATACAGGTGGTCACTTGGGACAAAACAAGCAGTTATATAACACCAATAGTATACAGATGGTCATTTTAGGACACAAATTAGATATTCCCATATCATTCCACCTCTGGCCTAAAATGGCCTTAATTCATAAAACCTTCCAAAACAAGCAGTTATATAACCCCAATAGCATACAGGTGGGCATTTTAGGACACAAATTAGATATTCTCATATCATACCACCTCTGGCCTAAAATGCCATTAATCCATAAAACCTCCACCTTCCCACATGACATCCAATAATTCCATCAAAAACCTGCACATGCCCCCAGTGATTTTGATTATCTACGGTCAGATTATAACACACAATGCGGCGTATATAAAGGCATGTTAATACATTGCATAGCGTCAATACACATAAAATAGCCACAAGAATCAATAATGGTGGAGCTACATATGTTCTAGCGGTGACAGACATTCCTGAAAAAATGTCCCACCAGTGATGAGCACTGTCCATCTCCACCATCCTTGCTGCATGCAAAACCTGTTCCCGGTTAACTAGAGTTGTTGCTAAGGCACGGGTAACATTGTTACATTGTGCCAATTCCATAGGTGTAAACCTTTTAAACAACCTGAGAACGGTACAGTAGGCAACTGAGTATGGTTGTGAGTAGTAGCTACGCAAAGGGTGTTGGGGCCCACTTGCCATAGCATGTCGCTAGCTGGTTCTATAAACCATTCACACAGTGCAGTGTCTCCTGTAAAGCATGGATTTCTATACCCTTTAGATAAGAGGCAGGCTTGGCCTCGATCAGTACTTTCACAGTCCGTCAGGTCATACGTGTGATTGGTTTGGGGACTAAACCATTCACCGTGAGTTCTCAAAAACATATACTTATTATGTACGATCAATGGTAATACCTGAAACTTACAGATGGTGATTACTTGAGTAACATTCCACTGTATCCAACTTACTGTACACATGGTCATATTACATCGAGTCTGTTCAGGTTTCATTTGTAACCATAAAGCATCAGATATATCAAACAATCGTCTCCATTCATTTGGGTTAGGTGTAGTTATTACCCGTACAAACCTCTCCTCCTGTAGTCGGGAATATATCACCTGTAAACCACACACAGTTGCATCAATAGCTTTGGTTACATTTATTAAAACATCGGCAGTGTCATTAAACAATCTAGTTTGCCATTTCAACTGTTGTTGTAAAATGATTGCAGTCTCTTTTTGTGGTCCTATAGGGACCGGCATCCAGTTCCCCAGGCGATGAACGGCCTGGCTAGCTTTATTTCCAGTGTTGGACAACATTGTCCAAGTGATTTCTCCTGTTCGAACCACAGCGTGTGCTTTTTCCTGGCAGGTCGTCACCAGTGGAGCTGTATGATTTTTAATTACTAGTTCCTTTGGCAATGCGTCCACTGGGTAAATAAAAGGGTTAGTCCGATTATCTATGGTTGTAGCATTTCTTAACTGATAAATTGGCAATGTAACAGGCCTCATTGTTGTTGCGTTCCTCCAGCCCATTCGAAACTGAACCACTTCCTCCATCGACTGGTGGGGGGGGGGGGTCATCGCAGTGACAGTGAGGGCAGCTAGCAGCATGCCCCAGCAGGCAGCACCACCAGGTCTCAGGCGGGCCCTAGCGAGGATCCTTCTGCGTCCCCTCCTTATTGGATCTTCCGATCAACCTCCTCCACTCCCACTCAGACATCCACCAGGCACACCAGGCTGAAAGAGACACATGACTTCAGAAGAATATAGCACACAGCATTAGTCTTTTAAATCCAAATCCCCCTTGACCTCTAGTAGTAAACACCTGTGGTGTTGTTATTTCTTGCACCATTGTCATATTACATGGTTTTATTACCAGCTGAGCTATTTTGTCACCTTTAGTGACCACAAACGGTTCAGCAGCTATATTTAATAGCACTACACCCAGTTCTCCCTGGTAATCAGCATCAATTACTCCTGCCATAACAGTGATTCCTTTCAGAGACAGTCCTGATCTAGGCAGGATATGTCCGTACATGCCCGGCGGGCATTGTAACCCTAAACCGGTTTTCACAACCGTTGGGGTATGACTAGGGAGCGTTACTGTTTGTAGACTCGTCAGGTCTAAACCCGCTGAGCCAGGTGTGGCACGCAGTGGAATTTTAGCATCATTGTGTAATTTCCACATTTTAACACTTTCATCTGCTGGGGTAGCATGCACCATGACCATTCGAGTGAGTGGTGTCACTCCTTCTGCAAGAGGTCTGTTATTAATTTGTTTAACCACCTCTGGTAAATTGCGCTTCCAATTATTTAAACTATTATCACCTGAGGCTTTCCTCAGTGAGGATTTCAATAATCCATTTAGTCTTTCAATTAACCCTGCTGCTTGTGGGTGATACGGAATGTGATAAATCCATTCTACATGGTTTTCATCCGCCCATTTCCTTACCATGTGACCTGTGAAATGTGATCCATTATCAGTTTGAATTTGTACAGGCATGCCATAATATTGTTCAATCATGTCCAAACATTTTAACGTTGCCTTTTGATTACTAAATTTACAGGGATGAACTATCAATACTCCAGAATATGTATCTACAGCAGTACATGCATATTTACAGTTCTGTGAGACTGGCAACGGTCCTACAAAATCCATCTGCCAGACTTGAGCAGGACTTTTTCCTCTCTGAATATGACCCTGTAGATGTTGAGGCTTGCCACGCCTCTGATGTTGACACTGTTCACATTGTTCTATGGCAGTTTTTACATCATCCTGTTTTAGATCGATTCCTCTGTCCTGAGCCCATTGCAGGGTTCCTTTAATACCCCAGTGACCGCTTTTCTGATGAGCCCATCTTGCCAACCCTTCTGTGGACTCTCTAGCAACCACCATGGTTCTAGCAATTTCATCAGCATGTTTATTATGCAGTGCTTCTGCACTATTATTAGTGGTATGTGCATCCACATGAACAACATATATAGTTATGGCTTGAGCTTTTTCCCAAATATCTTTCCACAATTCCTGCCCCCATACTTCCTTTGATTGTATCATCCAGTTATTCTTCTTCCACGTAGGCATCCATGTTAACATACCATTTACTACTGACCAGGAATCAGAATAAATTCTTGCTTGTTGTATTCCTACCTGTTGCAATACCATATGTACTGCTTTTAATTCTGCCCACTGGCTACTCTTTCCATCCCCTGTTTGTTCCAGGGTCTGTCCTATGGCTGGATTATAAGCCACAGCTTTCCACTTCTGCTTGCCTGCTGTCCACTTAGCAGAACCATCTGTAAACCATGACTGAGCCTGCTGTTCAGATGTCAAACTTCCATAAGCCTGTCCTGGCCGGACTGGAGACGCATCCATTTCAGTCACCAGGAACCTGGCTTCATCTGCTGCAGGAGCATCTGCAACCTGTTCATGCAGAGTAGACACACCTTTTTCTCCGGGTTTTACCCGTTCAGATAAATACCATTTCCATTTAATAACACTGCTTTCTTGTGCTGTTCCTATTCTATGAGTAGTTGGATTACTCAAAATCCATGACATTATAGGTATTTGTGGGCGCATAATGACCTCATGCCCCACTGTCTGAGCTTCTGTTTCTATTAAACTCCAATAACAAGCCAGCAATTGTTTTTCAAATGGTGTGTATCTTTCACCTGCAGGCGGCAGTTTCCGGGACCAGAACCCCATGGGCTTTCTGACCCGCCCTTGCTTCTGCCACAAGCTCCAATTGGCATAATCTGCTGAAGCAGACACCTGCAGTTCTACTGGACCAGATATCAGCTTTCCCAATGACACAGCCTGCTGTATAGCGTCTTTAGCTAACTCAAATGCAGTCTGATGTACACCTGTCCATTCAAACACAGCCTTTTTCCTTGTTATTGCATAGAGAGGTTTCAGGATCTGTCCCAAGTGTGGAATATGATGTCTCCAGAATCCAAACAAACCAATAAACCTCTGCAGGTCAGCCTGTGTGTGTGGGACGGCAAATGTCAATATTTTTCCTTTGGCCTTCTCAGTTATCTCTCTTTCTCCTCTGTTCCAGTTTATTCCTAAGAACTTCACTTGTTGTGCTGGGCCCTGCACTTTAGCAGGGTTTATTTCCCATCCATGTGACTGCATGTGAGTCATCACTTGTTGCAATACTGCAGCCACTTCGTCCTTATTGATCCCCTGGATCATTATGTCATCGATGTAATGGGAAATCATTATTCCCGATGGTAATTGCATTTCAGCAAGATGTTCAGCCACTATGCGATGACAAATAGTAGGACTATGCACGTAGCCCTGTGGAAGGTGAGTAAACGTGTACTGTCGCCCCTCCCAGGTAAATGCAAACTGTTCCATCCTATCCTCTGGGATAGGAATAGTGAAGAAAGCATTAGCCAGATCAAGCACTGCATACCATACACCGGGATGATGTTGAACCCGTTCTATTATGGTAAGTGAGTCAGGTACTGCAGCAGTTAACGGGGGAGTGTGTTTGTTTAACCCCCGATAATCCACAGTCATCCTCCAGCTGCCATCTGATTTTCTGACCGGCCACAAAGGATTATTCCAAGCAGTGGAGATTGTTTTCAACACTCCAGCTTCTAAATAATCAGATATTGTCACAGTTATCTCATCATGTCCTCCTGGTATTCTGTACTGCTTTTGTGATATCACTTTTTCAGCCAGAGGGATTGGGAACGGTGCCATATGCACTTTTCCAACCCGTACAGCACACACACTTAGTGAGCGGAGTTCTTTAACTCCAAATGAGAATCTGCCCCCTCTCAGATGGAGAGTCATACCTGTCAAAATATCCATTCCAATAATGTATTCTTTAATGGGAGTGATTATAACTTGATAAATATGTGGAGGTAACGTGCCGATAGTGAGAGAGAGCTTAACTATTTTTCCTTGAACAACTCCACCACCTAAACCACTCAATGTAGCAACTAAACCTTTAAATTTATGTGGATTACCATATATAAGGGTGGCCTCCGCCCCCGTATCTACCAGAGCTTCCACTGTTTGTGTAGAATTTCGCCAATGTATACCCAACATCACATGTGGGCGTATATCATTAGCAGCCCAATTAACTAGCCGAATTGGAGGGGCTCGGCCAGTTTCCTAGTAATAATTTTCAGGTAGACCAGGATATAGGCGAGAGCGCCTCTTATCTTTTTTATCCTTTTTCTCCTTCTTCTTCTGAGCTTTGGTTTTCTTCACTCGTGCTATTTGACAGAGTTCTCCTTCCTCCTCCTCCTCCTCCTCGGAGCTCTCCTCAGGCTCCGGCTCTGCACGCCTTTCACGCACCAAGTCCGACAGCATTTCTTTCATTTCTCTCCATCCATCCAGACCAGACACACATGACACTTTAAGTCCCTTTTTAGACACAATTTCTCTTAATTCACTCGTGGGTTTACCATCTATCTGTGACACAGGAACCCCAGCTTTCACTAGAGCATTCCAGTAATCTCGGCGTGTGGGGCCACCAGCTTGTGGCTGAAATGCCTGCTTAGGTCTCGGGGTGAATTTTGGTCTGTCTCCCCTCTGTTGAGACGGTTGAGGACGAACATTCATGTCATCCCACTGTGCCAGATTTTCTAATTCTCTTATCATCCCTTGTACAGCAGAAGCAGGTCTGTCTACAGAATTTAACATTAATGTTAACACCAGGGATCTGTAATGTGGAGGACTGGTTTTTATCAGATGATCCCGTACTGATTTGGGCACATGCATATCAGCCCATGCATCAGCCGTTCCCAGAAACACTCCTTCCCTCATCATTAACTGAGCCACCCGTTGCACAGCATCTCTGATAGTATACCAGGGCCGGGTAATTGGTGCCCAATCACCGGGCAGGCGGAACACAGTTCCGGTTGCAAGGGCGTACAAAGAAAACACTGATGCCGTGGCTCCACGCAAATCCGTCATTGCATCCCTGTATGCGGCATTAACATCAGGGTTTCTGGATAAACTGACAAATTTATGTGCATCCCCCTGATCCACATCAGTTTGATGGGCCCCTTCATCCAACAATCTTACCAGCCATGAATCCAGGGGCTCCTCCACCCCCTGCCTGAATTTTCTCCCCAGATGTGACACCTCCTCTGCAGTATAATCCTCTGTAATTCTCTGAAACAGTGCTGCAGGGGGTCGTGGTTGCACCATAACGGGCTGCCCATTTTCATCGAACATGAGGTCACCCAGCCCGTCTACAGCCTGAACAGGGGCTGCAGGACCCATATTCTCAGTCTGGCGACGACGGGTCACTGGATTTGCCCGATACCAGTCTAACCCTTCAGCCTCGTCCCAGACATCCTCATCCCATTTCATGGGATCCCAACTAGCATCCTCCCGTACCCGTGCAGCCAGGGTACGGACTTTGGCAGGGTCAGTACGGCGGGGCGGTCTCCTCCGCATTTGCCGCCGAGTCTGAGCCAAACCCACCAAAGCTTTGTTCAAACATTGATTCAGTGCTTCTTTCTCTGCCTGTATTTTCATTACTTCTTGCCTGGCTAAAGACAGCTATGTTTCCAACTGTTCTTTTTTCTCCTGCGATACACGCCATGCTGATGCACAAAACCACGCACGCCTCTGAACCCCCCCCAACGGGGATTTCGGAGGAACAACAATTTCTTTTAGCGCAGGCAATGCAGCCGCTAGAGAGCCATCCTTTACAACATCTCCCCACGGCTCGGGACGACCACCGCCGTCCCGCAGACAGAGCGCAACTTCACTCCATTCGCCAGTCCAACCTGGCACATCAGATTGCTCCACGGCGGGAGACTTCCTATTCTGTTTCTTAAACATTTCTGCAGCCACCAAATAATATCAATTACAATTTATTAATTGTTCGTGACGCCAATAATGTAATGTGTGATTTTTAGAGGTTCGTGGTGGTCGGCAGATGAAACACACAAAGTCAGAGTGCTAGAATAAATGTGTCAGGTTTATTCCCCGCAGCTCATGACACTCATCGTTACATCTCAATGGGTTCAGCCTTATAAGCATAGCATAGCATAGCATAGCTTGCCCTACCTTTGACACGGACTGGAGAGCCAACAATCCCGGTAGAGTGGCTTAGAAAACCCCGGCTGGGCGTTCGTACGTAACCCGCAGCAGACTCTACCGAGATGTGGGATTTCCCCGTCTTTATACTTATTTAGAAAAACACAACATCGCATGAGAGAGAGGATGGCCGGTCCTTTCCCACAGGCGAGGATGAGTCCTGAGATCCTGTCTTGTAAACATATTTACAAGACACCCTTTTCTCACCCTTCCAAAGATAGGCAGTTACACAGGCACCAAAACAAGCAGAATAATATAACAAAAACAGTATACAGGTGGTCACTTGGGACAAAACAAGCAGTTATATAACACCAATAGTATACAGATGGTCATTTTAGGACACAAATTAGATATTCCCATATCACCCACTCAGCCCCCCTTCAAACCCCTATACCCCTCCTGCCCCCTGACCATACCCTGGGTCCCGGTCCCGAAACCAGACACCAGGGCATGGTCGCAAACCAGGGCAGGTCCAGACCCATCAACCTCTCCAACCAAAGAGAGGGGGCCACCCCCTGGCACCAGAACCCAGAACTCCCGCCCAGCCCGCCCCAGCACAGTTCAACCAACCAGCCCAGGGCTGACACCCACTGACCCAGGCCCCACCAATGGCCACGCCCCACTGCCACAAGGCGACCCAATTGCAGAACCCCCACAGCCCCCGACAGGGCTGGACACAGAGCCGTCCCCACTGCAGAGCAGCCCAGATCCCCACTGCAGGAAACCACCAAGGACACACAGCCACCAGACATCCCCTGCCAACATCCAACCCCCAAAGTGACGAGGTGACAATCCTCTACCTACACTAAGTGATGGAGGTAATCAATTCAGTCTGAGTGAAATTCAGTCTTTGAGGAGGCAGACATTGTTTCAATACTCATGTGGTCTGATAAGAGATTCCTAAACTGCTGAATACATAATAACAATAATAGAACGACCACAAGGCATGAAAGTAGTTGTCAGTCATGCTGTCAGTGTGAGCAGATATTTGATTGTGGCAGACCCATCCTGAACATCCTTTGTCCTGTATATGAATTCTGTGAAGAACTGAATTTGAATTGTATTAGCTGCATATTTGAAATCTTAGTCATGTTCACATTTTTTAATGATTATTTCTCTCTATGCTCATGTTATTAATGGCAAGTTGTCTTTTTATGCTTTTTGTTTTATTTTTGCATGACTATTCAAATAATTGCTAAATAAAGGTGCAAATTGGAGTGAACTATTTATGAAATATTTGATTCCTCACCTAACTCTTTGAAGCACTTATTTGTGTTATTTGTTGTTAGTAAAGGATCAAATAATATTCCAAGACTTGTCTTTTAGACATACACAGGATCATTAGCTGCTGCCTTGCTGACACTTTTGATGCCATGGCAGAGGAGGGGGGGTATCAGTAGAGAGAACTGGAAGGTGCAATTGTGGACTAAGTAGACCCTAAAGCAGAGTACTCATAAAGTGTACATTTTTAATAAATTATAATGAAATGTTTAAATCTATTTATTGAATTTATTCTCTTTTTATCAATTTTACTCAACTGATTTCCTTTTTTATACAATTTATTTATTGATTAAAGGTTTTAGTTTGTCTAAGCAGCTGGTGTCACAGAATTTCCTTCTGGATTGAAAAATCCCGTCTTATTTTATCTTATCTTATCAAATCAGTCCATTGTTGATGCTTGTCTTATCACTGGCTCTGTAAAGTTCTCTCTTTCCTTTCCTTGCTTTGTCTGATAATTTCCTCGAGCCTGTTGTTCAAAAATTTTAATCCAGATAAAAGCTATCCAGATTTGGTAATCCATTTCTTCGGGACGGCGGATCACGTCATCCGGCTTACGTTTACCCCAGTTATTCAAAGCAAAATAGGATTGAATCACCCTGATCCAAAATCATGTTTTTCATGATCACAAAATCCAGATTTCCAGCATGTAGATCAATGCATGCTGCTGGCCATGTGAAGAACAACAACAGGTAGACGAGACGGTTTGCGTGCTTTGCGAGTGGGACCATCGGGACCATATGTGCGTATTGTCTTGCATAACATTGTGACCTGGTGAAATCTCCCTCTCTGTGACATAATATTTTTGCCCTAACTGTTCCAAAGGCCACACAATTTACAGTAAAAATTAGAAATATCTGTGCAGACAAATTGTACACTAAATACACAAGCACATTTGTTGAATTTGGATTCATATATTTTTCTTCTCTGCTGATGGAGTTGAGTCCTGCAGTGCTCAGTTGTTTTGATATTCATCATATAATCAACTTTCTCTGAACTAAAAGCCAGTTGCAAACTCATTCAGTATAAGAAGTTGATAGTTATTGAAGTGTGCAATTTTTCCACAACCTGTTAAAATTACATCAGAAGGAGTTTGTTCAAACTCGGCGGTACGAGTTCTGATGAGGACCAGAGGGCAGAAACACATTACACCAGTCTTACAATCGCTGCACTGGCTCTCTGTGCGTTTCAGGATTGATTTTAAAATTCTTTTAGTAGTTTATAAACATCTTAATGGTTTTGGGCCCTCTTATTTATCCGACTTGCTTTTAGATTATGAATCCTCGCGGACCCTGAGGTCCTCTGGTAGCGGTCTATTAGTTGTTCCAAGGGTGAGGACCAAGACATATGGTGAGGCCTCTTTCCGTTGTTACGGCCCTCGTGTGTGGAATGGCCTGCCAGAGAACCTCAGGGCTGCAGAGACTGTTGATGTTTTTAAAAAAGAGGCTTAAGACCTACCTTTTTAGCTTAGTTTTTAACTACATTTTATTTGAACTATTTTTAAATTTTATATATTGTTATTTTATTTTCATTATTTTCAACGGTATTTATTTTATTTATTTTTTATTTATTTATTTACTTACTCTTAGCTTATTGTTTCTTAAGGTTATTTAATATTTATTTTAACTCCAGTGTTTTTCTCATGGGGATCCTCCACGCCGGGGGCTCTGCCTGCTCAGTTTGGGGGTTGTTGCTGCGGTAATCGCCCTTGTCTGGGTGGCTGGGGCCCTATACTGCAGCCTTATGGCTGTGGTGTGGGCCCCGGTCTGCCCTGATCAGGGTGGTTGTCGTGATGGCAGCCTCTGTAGGACATGGGTGGACTGGCTCCTGGTGTGGATGGATCCCCATGATATTGTTTCCTCACAGCAACATCAAGCCAGATGGTTATCACTTTTAGTGTTTTATACTACTTTTAGTACAGAGAAAGAAATCAAGGATCCATGTTCCGAATGGGGGTGGGGTGTGTGTGTGTGTGTGTACGTGGGGGGGTATCGGCTTTTTGTGTATATATGCATGTTTGTGCGTACAACTGTAACTTTTTTTTCTGTTATGTAATTTCTTTTTGTTTTAATATGCATAAGTTGATTTTTCATGTAAAGCACTTTGTGTTGCCCCAGCATGAAAAGTGCTTTATAAATAAAGTTTGATTGATTGATTGATACAGAGCAACAGACCAGAAAATAAAACTGCGGGTAATTATTAATCAAATATATTACTAGTGCGTGCACATGCATGCACGTTTCATCAAACCATTCTGTTTTGCGGTTATTTTGAGTAACCATGAGAGTAGTCTACATTAACTAAGTTTTCTTGCTCAGTATACTGCAAAGATCTAAAATTCAAAGGCAACAAAAACACAGCAGAGAATAATTGCGAGGTCTTCTTACCATCATTTTTAGTCTATTTATCCAAAACAGCCCATACAGCATCCATGGAGCCCCCAGACTCCTTTCCCCTGCTTCTTTCTCTACTCCTAGTGTCCTTTGCAGTTCTATGTCCTTTTGCAATCCATGACCTCACATATGGAATCGGGTAAGCGGTGGGCCGATGACGCACAGAAAGAGTAAGGAGGAGATGGTAGATGGGAGAAGAGACCCTGTTTTCTGTACAGATTAAGTTCATCTGGGAAAAGCATCTTTCACACTCTGCACTTGAGATGGGGACAGTGTTTACCGGAACCAAGAGGTCTTTCAGTCCATCTGGGATCAATTCCCCATCATTTTCCCAGTATTCCCTGAATGCCCTGATTACATTTCGTGAGCCATTGATGCAAAACTGCTGGCACCTTGGAAAGAGTTTTCCTTGACCCCGGGCTGGCTCAGTAGGCAGTGTCGACTGGGCAGCTCAGAGATGGCCTCGAACACCCTGATCTGTCAGCCAGTGGTTTTATGTGTCATTATGATATTGGATTCTCGATTTTGGAGCTTGAGAGACAGCTCCAACAGTTCTTACAGTGCATCATACATGACTCCTAAATCGTTTACAAAAGCATGGAATGTGATGCGCTTTGTCAAGCAAGTGTAGCTTTCCCGAGTTGTGTTGTTACACACAGAATCCTGTGCTGCTGTCACAGTCTGTCCTGCCACTCCTCCAGCACTTCCCTGATCCTCCACACCTGTCCCTGATCCCGGCTCTCCAATACCTGTACCTTGTGTTTCCGTCTTACTAATAAAGTATTGTTAACCTGACCTTGTCTCCGTGGAGTCCATATGTAACAGAAGGTCTGACATAGCAGTACGAATCGCGTAAGGAGGAAAGAATTCCCCCCTGCAGGCCCAATGTTTACAAGTGAGGCTGAGATGAATTGTTGGCTGAATCAAATGATAGCCCTTCAGGAGAGTCTCCCTGGCTGGTCTCCATTCCAGGGCTCCAGACTGGCTATCCGGAGAACTCCAACTCCCAGGCTCATGTCTCCAGCGTCTCCTCCCGCTTCCACGCCAGTGTCTCCTGTGTCTCTTCGGGCTCCACACTCCAAGAAGGCTCCTGCTCCCAGGCTCACATCCCCTGAGCCGACGCCTGCTCCCCAGTCCTGCCTGGCTCTACAGTGTCCGACGCCACAGCAACGGTCAGTTCCGGCTCTACAGCGTCCAACGCCACAGCCGTGGTCAGTAACTGTCCAGCAGCCTCCTACGCCTGCTCACCAGTCCAGCCGGCTCTACAGCGTCCGACACCACAGCAACGGTCAGTTCCGGCTCTACAGCATCCGACACCACAGCCACGGTCAGTTCTGGTCCTGCAGTCTTCCATGCCTGGGCCCCAGTCCTGTCTAGATTCGCAGCCTCTGACGCCTGCTCCCCGAGCCTACCCGGCTCTCCCACGTCTGATGCCAATGCCACGGTGTTACATCCTGTCATGCCACATACAGCCTGTGATGCCACTCCTCCACCTGCAGTTCCCTGATCCTACACACCTGTCCCTGATCCTCACACTCCAATAAAGTCAACCTGTCACACCTGTTTCCTTTGGACTCACTAGCCCTTATATTTCCCAGCACCACACTCACTCCCTGTTGGACCTTTATGATCAACACACTGCGGACTCACTCCTACTCCATTCCATGGTTCCTGTCCCTCCGATCTAGGCCTTCAGTTCTGTCACTGTAAGACCTCTTCCTAAATATCCTGTCAGTTAATATAGGATCTTTAATCTGCCCTTGTCTCCTTGGAGTCCAGTGTAACACGGTCTGTTCCAGCTTGGCCTCCGACGACAGCGCAACGGTCCAGTCCGGCGCTTCCCTGTCTGTTGGTTCCTGTCTCCGAGGAGGTCTATGGTAACGACGCTCCTCTCCAGCCAGTGGCTCCAGTCTCCAAGGGGGTCTCCGAGCGGGACGCTCCTCTCCAGCCTCTGGTTCTTTCCTGTCTCTTGGTTCCTGTCTCCGAGGAGGTCTATGGTAACGACGCTCCTCTCCAGCCAGTGGCTCCAGTCTCCAAGGGGTCTCCGAGCGGGACGCTCCTCTCCAGCCTCTGGTTCTTTCCTGTCTGTTGGTTCCTGTCTCCGAGGAGGTCTGTGGTAACGACGCTCCTCTCCAGCCAGTGGCTCCAGTCTCCAAGGGGGTCTCCGAGCGGGACGCTCCTCTCCAGCCTCTGGTTCTTTCCTGTCTGTTGGTTCCTGTCTCCGAGGAGGTCTATGGTAACGACGCTCCTCTCCAGCCAGTGGCTCCAGTCTCCAAGGGGGTGTCCGAGCGGGACGCTCCTCTCCAGCCTCTGGTTCTTTCCTGTCTGTTGGTTCCTGTCTCCGAGGAGGTCTATGGTAACGACGCTCCTCTCCAGCCAGTGGCTCCAGTCTCCAAGGGGGTCTCCGAGCAGGACGCTCCTCTCCAGCCTCTGGTTCTTTCCTGTGTGTTGGTTCCTGTCTCAGAGGAGGTCTATTGTAACGACGCTCCTCTCCAGCCAGTGGCTCCAGTCTCCAAGGGGGTCTCCGAGCGGGATGCTCCTCTCCAGCCTCTGGTTCTTTCCTGTCTGTTGGTTCCTGTCTCCGAGGAGGTCTATGGTAACGACGCTCCTCTCCAGCCAGTGGCTCCAGTCTCCAAGGGGGTCTCCGAGCGGGACGCTCCTCTCCAGCCTCTGGTTCTTTCCTGTCTGTTGGTTCCTGTCTCCGAGGAGGTCTGTGGTAACGACGCTCCTCTCCAGCCAGTGGCTCCAGTCTCCAAGGGGGTCTCCGAGCGGGACGCTCCTCTCCAGCCTCTGGTTCTTTCCTGTCTGTTGGTTCCTGTCTCCGAGGAGGTCTGTGGTAACGACGCTCCTCTCCAGCCAGTGGCTCCAGTCTCCAAGGGGGTCTCCGAGCGGGACGCTCCTCTCCAGCCTCTGGTTCCTTCCTGTCTGTTGGTTCCTGTCTCCGAGGAGGTCTGTGGTAACGATGCTCCTCTCCAGCCGCTGGCTCAGCCCTGTCCATTGGTTTCTGGCCCCAAGGGGTTCTCTGCGGGAGACTCTCCTCTTCGGGGGCCCATGGTGCCACCTGCCGAGAAGATGGCTTCTCTGCGGCCTCCGGCACCTAGGCTCGCTTTGCGGTGGACACTGAGTTTCCCAGAGCTCCCGTCTGTCCAGCCACCCGGTCGCCCGCCAGAGACTTTGCTCCTGTCAATGTGACCTCCCGGTCGCCCACCAGAGACTTTGCTCCTGTCAGTGCGACCTCCCGGTCGCCAGCCAGAACTAATAAATTGTGCCTGTCTTCCAGTATTCAAGCTCCAGTCAGCGCGCCTTCCTGCGCTCAAGCTCCAGTCAGCGCGCCTTCCTGCACTCAAGCTCCAGTCAGCGTGCCTTCCTGTGCTCAAGCTACAGTCAGCGCGCATCCCTGAGATCCAGCTCCTGTCAGCGCGCATCCCTGAGATTCAGCTCCTGTCTGTGCGACTTCCCGGCCACCCACCAGACGTATTATTAAAGTTTATCTGTCTTCCAGAGATTCAGTCAGCTCGCCTACCGGTGCTCCAGTCAGCACGCCTCCTGGTGCTCCAGCTCCAGTCAGTGCGTCTTCCCGCGCTTCAGACCCAGTCATCTCGCCTGCCAGAGATCCAGCTCCAGTAAGCGCGCCTGCCAGAGATCCAGCTCCATTCAGCGTGCCTGCCAGAGATCCAGCTCCGGTCAGCGCGCCTGCCAGAGATCCAGCTCCTGTCAGCGTGCCTGCCAGAGATCCAGCTCCTGTCAGCACAGCCCTCTGGCTGTCCGCCAGAAATCCAGCACCTCTCTGTTCAGCCCTCTGGCCATCCGCCAGAGATCCAGCTCCACTCTGCGCATCCCTCTGGCTGTCTGCCAGAGATCCGGTCCAGGTGTGCCCATCCTCCGGGTCCTCCTCCAGAGATCCGGTCCAAGTCTGCCCATCCTCCGGGTCCTCCTCCAGAGATCCGGTCCAAGTCTGCCCGTCCTCCGGGTCCTCCTCCAGAGATCCGGTCCAAGTCTGCCTGTCCTCCGGGTCCTCCTTCCATGACCCGGCCCTGGTTTGCTCGTCCTGCGGGTCCTCCTTCCATGACCCGGCCCAGATCTGCTCGTCCTCCGGGTCCTCCTCCAGAGATCCGGTCCAAGTCTGCCCATCCTCCGGGTCCTCCTCCAGAGATCCGGTCCAAGTCTGCCTGTCCTCCGGGTCCTCTTCCAGAGATCCGGTCCAGGTCTGTTCGTCCTCCGGGTCCTCCTTCAAAGACCAGGCCCTGGTTTGCTCGTCCTGCGGGTCCTCCTTCCATGACCCGGCCCAGGTCTGCTCGTCCTCCGGGTCCTCCTCCAGAGATCCGGTCCAGGTCTGCTCGTCCTCCGGGTCTTCCTCCAGAGATCTGGTCCAGGTCCGCTCACCATCCAGGTCGTCCTCCTGAGTTCTGGCCCTGGTCCGCTCACAGTCCGGGTCGTCCTCCTGAGACCCGGCCCTGGTCTGCTCGCCGTCCGGGTCATCCTCCTGAGATCCGGCCCTGGTCTGCTCGCTGTCCGGGTCGTCCTCCAGAGATCCGGCCCTGGTCTGCTTGCTGCCCGGGTCGTCCTCCTGAGATCCGGCCCTGGTCTGCTCGTTCTCCTGAGATCCAGCTATAGTAGTATAAAACTGTATAATTAGCTATTTGAGTGTCAAAAGTATTTACAAGTAATGAAATGGTCCTTGTCAGATTTTCTGATATGTATGATGATGGATGGATGGATGGATGGATGGATGCTTGTTGGTTTTTACTCCAGATAACACACCCGACTCAAATTAATCATTCATTGCACAGAACTTCATAGGCTGCTGGATTTATAGCCTTCATAGGCTGCAGGTGAGCTAGAGCAGAAGGCTTGAGATGCATTTAGTTGGTTTCTTTTATCTCGGCTTCTAAGCATTTTGCTAAATTTCCCTTTTATGATGTCCTTTCTTTGGTCAACTAATTCTATAAGTAGGAGTATCTCTTCCTCTTTTCCAGTTTGGTTTTCTTTTTGATTTCATGTTGGCTTCAGCTATGTTACTGTGACTGCAGTAGAATTAGAGCAGATGAATTAACTGCACACTAGGTTCAAGTTAGTCGCCTAATTAATGAATTGGAAAGGAAAGGAAAGGAAAGGCAAATTTATCTTTAGCACATTTAAACAACTAGGCAACTCAAAGTGCTTTACATGAAACGTACATCAAGTAAAAGCAGCAAATGCAGCACAGAAAGACATAAAGTACAATAAAAAAATTACATTGGAAATAAAAATTGTATAATATATTTTTTAAAGGAGTTAAATTAGGAAAAATGTATTCTTTAATCATCAACAATCTGATTATTTTGTATCAATGGTTAAATGGTTCCATTCGGTGATTGGTTAATTCAGTAGACTTTGAAGTGACGTCATCTAGAATTTCCTTTATGGCACCTGGTACTGTCGTAATCCCGCTCTGAGACTGACACTTAAGATTAAGTCCTACACTTCGCTAAAAAGTTACTAGATAAGTAACTTTTAAGTGCAGCTTTTAGCGAGGAAGTTTTTTTTATCCAAATGTCAACAGTGTTCTTAGGAGTAATTTTAAGAAGTTTGATAAATACGACCCCTGAACACATCACACCAGTTCTAAAATCTTTTCACTGGCTTACAGTCAGTCAGAATAGATTTTAAAACCCCTCTGATTGTTTATAAATCTCAGAACAGTTTAGGACCACAATACATCTGTGATATGTTCAGAGAATATAAACCTAGCAGAGCTCTGGTCAACTAGTCCAGACCAGAGTCCAGAATAAACATGGAGAAGCAGCATTTAGCTGTTATGCTGCAAACAAGTGGAACAAACTGCCAGTGGAGATTAAACTTTCTCCAAATGTAGACATTTTTAAATCTGTCTCAGCCTGTCCTGCAAATCCTCCGTCAGCACTCCCCTGATCCTTCACACCTGTGCCTGATCCCCTCACTCCAATCGAGCCTAACCAGTCACACCTTTCTCCCATTGGCCTTAACCGATGCACTGCATGGACTTATCCTCTTCCCCAGCTCAGCTCTGTGATTCCTGTGCCTCTGTCTGTTCCAACAGTTTTCCTCTAGGAGTAAAGCTCATTCATCTTATCTCTGTCTGTTTAATAAAGTCTTGTTCATTCTGTCTCTGAGGAGTTCATGCATAACAAAATCCAGGTCAAAAACATTTCTTTTCTTATGCATAAACTTTTGCTATCTGTTGCTGCCTTTTCTTTTTAATGTTTTCTTTGCACCATCTGTAAAGCTTTTAATGTCTTATGAAAGGCACTTTGAATTGTGTTGTACATGAAATGGGCTATACAAATAAACTTGCGTTGCCTATTAACATAATATTGGGGGAAAAAAGAGCATTAGTGATACACTCACTATTTTTTATTTTTTTCTATTTTTAGACAATCTGTTGAGAGCCTGTGCTATCAGAAGAAGCCTTCGCTCCACTTCTGGTTCCAGTTCCTGCTTCTGCTTTGTCTCCTGGTCTTCATTTTGTGTTTTTACCTGTTCAACCTCACTTTGTCATGGCAGGAGAAATTTCTACTGCACAGACAACAATGGTTCTTCAATAAGTCCAATCAAGTTAATGTATCAGCTTATAAAGTTCATCCAAAGCACAAAGCTGTCATTCCTGAAATCTACAAAACCACAGGCCCTCCTACTGTGCATCCTGAAGGTATCCAGTACCACCAAGCCTATCCACGCAACTACCGTTTTATTATTGATAACCCAGAGACTTGCCAAAAAGAAACCCCTTTCCTGGTCCTGATGGTTCCAGTAGAACCAAGTAACGTTCAAGCTTGGGATGCAATCCGGCAGACATGGGGAAATGAAAGCCTGGTTCAGGGGCAGTTGGTGGCCACTTTGTTCATGTTGGGTCGATCTGGTGAAGATGATTCTGAGAAGCTGAAACAGGAGAATTTACAGCATCATGACTTGATCCAGAGTGACTTCATGGACACGTATGTTAATCTGACCATCAAAACCATGGTGATCATGGACTGGTTGACCACACGCTGCCGTAATGCAACCTACACCATGAAGGTTGACTCTGACATGTTTCTGAACATTGACAATCTGGTGATCATGCTAAAAAAAGCAGAAATCCCCACGAAGGAATACCTGACAGGGAATATTATGTGGAACATCCCAGTAATCCGTTCAAAGGATTCAAAGTGGTATGTTCCAGAGGAGATGTTTCCTGATTCTAAATACCCAACATACACTATGGGTATGGGATATATCTTTTCCAATGATCTTCCAGAGAAATTTGTAGAGGTCTCAAAAATGATAAAACCCTTTAACATAGAGGATGCTTATATTGGAATGTGCATGAAAAAGCTAGAACTTGAACTCACACCTCCACCCAATCCGTCCCAGTTCAAGACTTATAACACAAAGTACAACCGCTGTGAGTACTCGCAGATAATCACCTACATTCTTGGATCTCCACAAGAGTTGGTGAACTATTGGACAGATTTAAAGAAGCCTGGACCGCACTGTTAGGATGATATATTATACAGAAGCACTGAGAAATTAAATGAAGGGGTTAGTTTATCTATAGATTTCACTGTAAAGGAGCCATTTATTGGGGTTCCAGGATTTTGAAGGTGAACAGAATGTACTGTAGTACAAAAAGAAAACTTTATCTTTTTAAAGTTGTTTTTGTGTTTAAAACTCTTTCCTGACTTCTGGAGAAAAATGGGAATAGTTTTCATGGTTATATCCCTTTTTGTGTTCTAATGTTTTTAAACATTATGTACAAAAGCAGCTTCCATCATTGAAACAATGACACCTAATAGATAGATAGATAGATAGATAGATAGATAGATAGATAGATAGATAGATAGATAGATAGATAGATAGATAGATAGATAGATAGATAGATAGATAGATAGATAGATCATCTATGTTTATTTAAAAAAATAACAGCTTACTCTTGAGGTAAGTGAAGCTAATCTTCTGCAACACAGCTTAGAGACCGTTTTCCCTACGAGTGTAAAACCAGAGTCCAAGGCTTACATCTCTGCTGGTGCAGGAGACTATTACACAGTGTTGCCACGTCCACTTGTTATAGGCTACTTTGGGTTTGTTTTTCTATAAAGTCACTTAGAAGTATCGTCAGTCTCTGGTTGTAGTTGCTTTTTTGGGCTTGTCCTGGTTCCTTTATAAAGCCCCCCTTTCTCAGCACTCTGCAATAAAGCAATAACCCCTTGCTGCAGATCAGGAAACATAAATGCAACAGTCTTTTTTATCAGGAACTACTGTCCACAGGCCACATGAGGGTATATTCATTTATTTTTGGAGGTGGCCAGCAGGGCTTTTTTGGGGCATGTTTTAATCGAGCTGGTTGTTTGTTTGTTTTTTTGCAAGATCTGGCAGCACTGACTACACAGCAGCTATGTGGGATGGATCCCTGGAGGACATGTACAGGCTTGTTAGGGAACCAGAACTATGCATCTTCAATTTTTTTTCTTTATTTGTTTTTTTTGCTTTGTTTTTGTTCCAGTGTACAATGAGGAGGAAGATTTGACAGTATAGTATGCCTTTAGATCAGGGATCACCAACTCTGGACCTCTTGAGCCAGTGTCCTGCAGGTTTTCAATCTCTCCATACTACAGCACACCTGACTCAAATAATGGGTCGTTAAGAGGCTGGTGTAGACCTTGACTATTGACTGTTTCATTTGAACCAGGTGTGTTGCAGCAGGGATGCAGTGAAAACCTGCAGGACACTGGCTCAAGAGGTCCGGAGTTGGTGATCCCTGCTTTAAATAATGTCAAATGTATCAAAATGTATTATTGCTTTATTCAGTGGTTTTCAATACTAATACACTAATACACTAAAGTGACATCCGACTTTAACAACTGTGACTTGTCTTATTCTTACTGAATAATTTACTGCTATGAGCAACCAGAAGAAGATGCCAAGAAAAGCTTTGAAGCTGTTTGGCAAGAGGTGAGTCGTCTCAACAAGCACAGTGCTGCATAATAATGGAAGATAAAATCTATACACAGTAATTCTAAGAACAGAAGCAAATTTTATTCCAAGTATTAGGTGCTGAAAAATGCTTTATTGCCTATTTCAACAAATTGCAAAGCATCCATTGTGAAAGAAATTTTGCTGTATATGGTAATCACTCATATATGCTCATATAATAATCACATGTACAGTTTTCTTTATTAATTTATTATTGTTAATCCATTCACTATTACATTTTCATATTGTGTATTCTCATTTTACAGAATACTGAAGTTACAGTTTTCATTGTGTATGCGTGTGTGAGGTCAGACTGACCACTTTCTTCCCAGAGCTCTGATATGGCAGAGTTGAGACTGGTTGTCGCACCTGCTAGATAGCAATTGTTGTTTGGGATATCAGCTTGTTGTGGTATGCGGGCTTTGTCTGAAAACTGGAAGAAAGTGCTGCCACTCAATCTTCTATTCCTCATTTATTATTTTACTGTTTGACCTTCATCTGGGGACCAGCTGAATAAAACTGTTTTTCTTTGATGAATCCCCAGAGTCTCTCCCGACTTCACGCGAGTTGGGATGACCACTCGCATTACTTGCAAGTAATTCTTTATTCAATACTTCTCCTGTAAATAAACCTTATATACTTTTACTCATTCCAGACTCTTGGTAATTTTTCTACAACACCATATATTGTGACTTCCTTGTTTCGTTAAAAAACAAAACAAATAGGACAGAATGATAACCAGAATGTTTTTGTAAATAAACACATCCCAGTGACCGAGGCATTAAGCACATAAAAACGTCTAGTTAATCTTAGAATAGAGTATACAATGGTGTGTAAGGGGATCGTAGTTGGTGATGAATCTCAGGGCCTCGTGGTACACACTATTCACGTAAAGCACTTTGAAATGTCTTGTACGTGAAATGTACTTAACAAGTAAACATGCTTTCTGCTACCGCCAGCTTCAGGGCCAAAACAAAGAATAGTAGTCATTCCAGTCTTGTGATAACTGAGAAGTACAGAGCTTTGCAAAGATTTAGCTGTTTGAAAGTTCAAGGTTTAAGGAATCATTATTATCCCATGAGGGTAAATTGCTGTACAGCCAGCAGTAAAAACAATCAGTCACAAATACACAAATACCAAAAAATATTTAAAAGGGCTATGATAAAATAAAAAGAAATTGATTTAAAATTGAAACTACTTGTTCAGCAAGCTGACCTTGTGAAAGTTCACAAGGTCAGCTCATCTAAGTTATTCAAAAACATCCATTGGCATCTGTGAATGATGATGAATGTTGATGGGGCCAACCCCAAAATATTTAACCAGCAATCTGACAACAAACTGATACATTATCAAGAAAAGTCAACCATAAAACTTGTTATGTGAAAGGAGATTTGTAGAATCGATTTAGATCGTCTTTGGCAGCAGAAAATGACAATCTTTTCCAAGAAAGGCAGAGGGCAGCAAACAACCCTCTGACCATTGTTCACACTCCTCTAAAATTCCACCCTGCCAGTAACTTCCTGCTTAAAAACAGAAAGGAACTTTAAAAAAAGGCACTTCCTGTCAGCTCTGCTCAGTGCAGGTCCACTAAAAGGAAAGAAAAAACATCTAATTATTGTGTTAAGTCTGATATACACTGTGTATTGTTTAGCTATTTTGGATTGAACATAGATAGAACATTTTCCCTTTTTCCACATCCCTGAAACAGTCATCACTCATACCATTAATTATTTACACGAAACAGGATGATATATAATACAGGTTTATAATACACACAAAACAGATCATTAGTGTTCAGTATGTGAGCTTGTTACATATTACATGACATTACCAGTCAAAAACTCTTTGCTTAAGGCACCAGTATCAAATCCAGCCTCTCCAATTAAAGTCACATGGAGTTTGTAAGCTGGGGAGGCCTTCTTCTGTCGTCGTAAAGGAAGCTTCTCTGAACAAGGTCATTTCTGGTGAGGCATATAATAAAATCTCTACTTGTATCTACCTGTCCTGCAAGCCTCTGTAGCACACCATCTTCACTAATGCAAACAGGGAAAAAAAGAAAAGAAGTTGCTAAACTGGAAAGTAAGGAATACCTGAAGAAAACACAAGTAGTGCTAAAATGGCAGGTATTAAAATCACCTCGATAAATCATTTGGGAAGTATATAAAACTGCAGAATGATTGTCCATATTTGATAATTCCCATTTCAGGTCGCTGGACTCTTTGTTCACAAATGGTGTATTAATGAATATTTTATTAATAAACAATCATTCATAAAATATAACCATCAAATTTTGCAGGTTTCAGCTTTAGTCAAAACCACCTGAAATTATTAAGTCTTTGCTTTTGCCATTTTTAATTGAATAGTTATCTAAAATAATTAAACAAGTGCAGTTCTAAAAGTGATTGTTTTTCTTATTTTCGGTTGATATTGTTAATGTTGCAGCTGAGTGCTTGTGGAGTAACACCTGGATGGCCGTAATAAAAGTTTATTACAGCTGCTTCACAGTGTTGAAGAAGACTGCCTACTAGATTCCTCGAACAGTCTACTCTTACTCTGTGCTCCATACGTTTTCGTGAAACACCTTCAGAAAGACATTGGCACTTTTTCTGATGGGCTTTTTTAGAAACTATAGCAATGTTGTATATAATCTAATGTATTTTTGTTTGTTTGTTTGTTATATATTATTGAAAGCACAAGTATTTGACATGTTTTTTTCTAGCAGCTAAGCCTTACATGTTTTCTTATTTAGACTGTGTTCAAGTCAGAAAAATTACAAAATTATATACAGTACCGGTCAAAGGTTTGGACACACCTAACAATTTCTTAATGAGCAGTGTTGGGAAAGTTACTTCCCAAGTGTAATATATTTCACATTACCAGTTACTTTCAATTTTAAGTAATACATTTCTTTACAATATTACTCTCTGTATAAAGTAATAAGTAACATATTACTTTTCAGTTACTTTTCACCAAAATAAGCATTTAGGACAAGGCATTACGCAATGAAGGTGCGCAATATTTTGTCATGGTGAATAGTTCTCATTTAAATGTAGTTCCTCATTATTATAGTATGTGTGTGGCAACAAAGTCTAATGAGGTTGCATCAGAAAGTAGTTGTTAATATGAACTGCTGAATTACAATAATGTAATGATATGGAAGAATTAAACGACATGATGTGATACAAACTCTTGTTCTACACCTCATTGTTCTTTTCGATTTCTCTGATGTATTCAAAATAGTGAGAGTAAACCCACTTAGAAAATGTCGAGTCGGTTGCCATCATTCCTCGTCCTTTTCTTCTTCTTCTTCTGTTAATTTAAAGCCGCCGCCCTCGTCTTCTTCTTCTTCCTCTTCTTCTTCTTCTTCTACTTCATATTTATTTTCGGCTGTTGCGCGATGGTTGTTTTATTATTTATTTGTCTGATGTTTATACTGACAGTTGGGATTGTAACGCATTACCGGACTCATTTACTGTAATAATATTACCAAAATATAGTTAGTAACGCGTTGTATTACTTCGTTACTGCCAAACGTAGTATATTAGAGTAACGAGTTACCTTTGTAACGCGTTACCCCCAACACTGTTAATGAGTATATCCAAACTTGAGGGGTTTGAACAGTGGCCTCTCTGTGCAGCGTTTGCATGTTTTCCCCATGTATGCGTGGGTTCTCTATGGGTACTCTGGCTTACTCCCATCGTCCAAAGACGTATATTAGGCTAATCTGAACACATCACACCAGTTTTGAAATCTTTACACTGGCTTCCAGTCAGTCACAGAATAGATTTTAAAACCCTTCTCATTGTTTACAAATCCCAAAATGGTTTAGGCCCAGAATACATCTGTGATATGTTCAGAGAATATAAACCTAGCAGAGCTCTTAGATCCAAAGACTCTGGTCAACTAGTCCAGACCAGAGTACAGACTAAACATGGAGAAGCAGCATTTAGCTGTTATGCTGCAAACAAATGGAACAAACTGCCAGTGGAGATTAAACTTTCCCCAAATGTAGACATTTTTAAATCCAGGTTAAAAACATTTCTTTTCTCATGCGCCTATGCATGAAACCTGCACGGTAACTTTTTTAACTTATCTTGCTTTTAATCATTTTAATGTAATTTATTATTTTATTGTATTTGTGCATTGATTATGTGTTGATGCCTTTTACTGTTCTAAATATTTGTTTTATGTAAACCACTTTGAATCGTCCTGTACATGAAATGTGCTATACAAATAAACTGCCTTGCCCTTGCCTAATTGGTTATTTGTCTCTCTATACCCTACAATGAACTGGCGAGCTGTCCAGGGTGTACTCTGCTTCTCACCTGTAAACTGCTGGGATAGGCTCCAGCTTCCCAGTGACCCTGAATTGGACTAAGCAGTATAGAAGATGGATGAATGGATGGATGGATGGATGGAGTAGATCCAAACTTTTAAGTGGTATTGTATGGCCATTATGTCTTATGTAGACATAGCATGCAGCGTTTGGCATTTTTTTAAATTCAGTTGCATCAGAAGGCAGTGGAGTAAGATCAAGGTCCTGCTGAAGTGGAATAATGTAGAAGAGGGTCTTCCCAACACCTGAAACACTGCAAAGTGTAAACAGTTAGTTTACACTTAATATTTGCTTGCAATTCATTATATTCCAGCCATGCCTTTCTGTGCAGATAAACAGCCCTCTGATGGTGAATTTGGTCTGTAGTTCATTTGTTAAGCCACAGTTAAGGTTCAGATAAGAAAAAAATCTGGACTTTGTTCAGCAGTGTGATCATACTGGAAGTAGCTGAAATCAGATAATTTAAAATGGAAATTTACTTCAGCCCTGGAGGACTATATGTTACATCCACATACATGATCTTTTGAAATCAACCCATCTTTAATGTCTGTATGAGAAGCAGCAGGAATTATCTCACAGAAAAGAGAGACATTAAAAATGTGAAAACAAACACAAACTTCTGATATTAAGCTAAATTAATGCCTACTGTATGGGATGCATTCTGCTTCATCACAGTATTTATGTCTCTATCAGTTTTAGATTTACATTACAGTATTTGAGTTATGGGCATGCTGGGTGGGGGAAGTCTTGTCACAAGGGGGATTAATCAGTACAGTACCAAACTCAAACCCAGTGAAGGATCCAATGACTTCCAGCTATTAACAGCAGGTTATATTGAGGAATAACAGGAAAATGATCACTGTATTCTTGGCACTCGGCACACCATTGTTACTGCAGCCTCAGAGGCTTCACATCTGCCAGGGAGAGGAAAGTCTGGGTTTCCCTGCTTAGGCAGCTGCCCCCACAACCCGACTCCAGATAAGCGGCAGACAAATGATGGATGGAATGTTTCTTCATTCATTTTTGTCTGAACAAACTTGAAATGATTTCCAGCATATTCTGTGGTTGATAATCACACAAAGAAGTTTGTAATCATATACCCTTTCAATTATTACATCCTCTATCTTTACTTGTCTCCCAATATCTGTACTACAGTTTCCAAATAACATGATTTTTGTTTCATTTAAATTGACTGAAAATTTATTACTTTATTTCCTGTGTGATTTTTCCTAGAACCTGATGCAAGTCTTCTCCAGTGCATAGAACATTGGTACCATCTGCAAATAGGGCAGATTTTAAAATATCAGAAACTTTCCAAATATCATTTATGTAGAGAATAAAAACTATTGGCCCCAACACTGAACCCTGGGTGACTCCACAAACAATGTCCAAACAATCTGACTTGTGTTCACTAATCCTCACATACTGTTGCTTCTTTGTTAAATAGCTCCATATTCATTTCAGCACAACCCTTCTCACCACATACTGCTTCAATTTATTCATCAAAATACCATGGCCAATAGTGTCAAAAGTGTTTTTGAGGTTAATAAATACTCCTGCTGCAAAAAGTTCCTGATCTATACAGTTAGTTATTTCCTATATTACATGCATCATCACCAAAGATGTTGATCTGTTTTTTCTACATCTATACTGACAGTTTGATAAAATATCATGTTTGTCAATAAATTTATCCAATCTTTTAATAAATAACTTTTCCAAGATTTTAGAAAACTGTGACAGCAATGAAACGAGCCTGTAATTTGTAAATTGGTGTTAGTCTCCTATTTTGAAAAATAGTGTAACTTTTGCAATTTTCATTTTACTTGGAAATGTGACAGTTTGAGATGATAAATTGCAGATACGTGTTAACCATTTAGAAATTCATAGCATAGCCTTTTTGAGTATTGCCATGTCAATTTCATTCTAGTCTGTTGATGTCTTATTTTTGCATTAACTTAAGATATTTATTATCTAATTTTCTTCAACTTTGGACAGAGTTGAAGAATACATACTCGTGTATATATACAGTACATTCATGGTCATTTAAAATTACCATGACGCTGGTAATTGCAGCAGTTTCTGCAATTACAACAATTATAAATTAATAATTAGAATTATTTTTAGTTTGATCATGTTATTGTATCTGTATTCATTGTTGTAGTTTTAGATGGATTAATAACTATATCCATACAATTTGACAATGAGTTCTTCTGTACACATGAAGACTTCAGTGTTGACTGTGGCTATGGTGACAAAGAAGACTATTTAGGGTCATAAAGATCCCTTCACAGATGTGAAATGTTGGGAACCTCTCTTTTTCACAAATTCACTGCTGAGGAAATGCAGATGCTTCTGAAATATGCATCCTCTGGTTCAAGTCATTTGTTTTATTTTTCTGCTGTTTGTAATTCTGGACACTTTAGTTTTGCTTTGTTTTTTCCTTTATGGTAATACATTTAATCTGTATTAACGCCCTGTTGAATTGTGGTAAAATACTTAAGCTTTAATTACAAAGTGAATGACCATGAGCGAGGAGCCATGAGACTGTATCACTTAACTGTGAATTTTCCTTGATTTTCTATGTTGTGTCTCTGCACTGCTGATGAGTGCGTCTGTGCTAGAACTTTACTCTGGATGATATCCTTTCTATGCTCAAGTTGTTCTTACATTCAGTTCTTCAGATGACTTGATTCACCTTGTCTATCTTTACAAATGATGCACTGCAGTAAGTGTTTTCTTTGTTTTCTGCAGATGGAAACATCTTGCAATGAATAAAACTTATAAAATCCAGCTCTTTGACACTCCAGGTCTTATAATTTTGCAGATTTCTCTCCAAAAAAGAGAATTTGAGATAAAATATATGATATGAGATAAATGAACACTGCTTGAGTGAGTCTGGTTTGAGTGGTGTTTTCCATGAACTTCATAAAAAGGACAGTGCTCACAAATATACATCAGTTTCAAATTGAACTTAGGTCTAAAAAGAGCCTGGAACTGACTTGTGATGTTATCATGATTTCCTGTCAGTACATTAAATTAGTTATTAAAAATCCAGGATAAACAAGTGTATTAAATTGAACCAGAATCTATTTTAACATAAACTATTAGACTAATTACATACAGTAGCTTCTGTATATGCAGGCTTCTGGGTCAGCCCCTGAGACAGCAGCAGATTCCTTCATCTTTAAAAAGACAAAAAGAAATAACGGATTAAATGTCTGTATTTGTGTGTTTTATAAAAACAGTCAAACTTTTTGGGACATACCTGTTTCACAGTAAATTGGAATTAGGTCTTTTTTTCTGTCTTTTGTTACAGATGGTGCTGATAGTCTATTTGGAAATATATCATTTGTCAGCTGAAAATGTTTTATTAATTTACCACAAGGCTGTTGATGTTTGTGTCATTGTTTTGATAAGCATGCTGGCCGGGAAACACTTTTATATTTGCAATATTTTGTGTTTTCCGTTCAGTCTATGACAATAAGAGACTGAAAAGCATTAGGATAAACATGTGATAATCAGGATGGTGTATTTTTATTGTAGGTTTTTGTTTCATTTCAAATCAATGTTCTTATATCAGTAAACCTGTTGGAAACTTGTCTAATGATTTTAGGCTTAAAACGTTCCTTTTAGATAAAGCTTAGGACAACTTTAGGTCACCCATAGCCATCCATGTTGTTATGCTACTGTAATCTTAGTCATTGTTTAAATATTTTGGTTTATTTAAATTAATTAATAAACAGGTCTGCCATCTTATAGAATATTATTTAGGTACTTTAGTTATTTTAACTATTAGTTAAATACCAGTTGCAGCACCTTACTTAATGTTTATAGAACACATCTTCTGATGCACTCAGATACATCATCAGTGATGTTTTCCAGGGTCATCAGCTGTTTCAGGTCGAAACATCATACACCCTCACATGGGCGACCCAGCCGGGGTTGATCAGGCACTGATTTGTGTCTGAGCAGCATTTTTCCACAGCTCACTCCACGCATGCACACAACACGAAAATGTCATTTCAGTGTGCAGAAAGAACACGTCCATAAATCCATCCTACCTTCAAGTTGGTGTCTAACAGCTGTACTTGTTTTGAGGCTTCTGTCAGCTGTATCTCATGAAAAAAAAAAAAAAACAACTTTCATTTTATATATGTATTATATGTATTTTTCATTGAAATTATAGGCCTACATTTAAAGTATTTTAAGCTCTTCACTTTTATAAAAGCCTAATAATAGAAACTTTCATTAATTTATACTGTCGAAGCGTACCTACCTTAATACTAATGCCTGTATGTTTTAGAATTGACTTTAAGATTTTATTGTATTAAAGCTTTAAAATGGACTGGCCCTCTAAATACATTACCAACTGCCTCCTAATTTACACTCCAGTGCACACTCTGAAGTCAGATGGCCAGTTCCAGCTCGTGGTGCTTAAGACGAGACTTAAAACTAGAGGGGACATGGGGCCTTCTCCGTAGTCTGCCCCAGACTCTGGAACGCTCTAGCCCTCCATGTCCCATCTGCCCCCACAGGGCAGTGCTTTAAGTCTTGTCTGAAGACCCACTTTTACTCTCTGGGTTTTAACACCCCATGAGTTGTGTGGTCTTCTGTGCCGTTTTATTTATTTTATCTTTTCACTTGTTTGTTTGAATTGTTTTAATTAATTAATTTTTCACTTTTTATTTTATCTATCTTTTTTTGTTTTTAATCTGTACGGTGGTGGCAGCTTAACAAATAGGTGGATGGCAGGAACCTCACAGAAACAAATAGATGAGTGAAAAGCAAAAATAGTTTTAATGTCAAAAATCCAGAAATAAGACCAGGTCCAGAAGGACTGTGGCAATGCAGAGTGGCTGGGGATCTTCCAATGTGCAGAAACTCAGGTGGCTGAATCCAGGGAACAAAAGATCAGGCAGTTGGCTTAAACTGAACTGAGAGGGACAAAAACAGACAAAATCACTTGAAGGGAAAAAATAAAAAGAACTCACTTGTTGGGTGGCCGTAGCCATACTATACCGCAATCTCAGGTGTTATGCTGGAGCCAAATAAGGAGCACCTGTGTCCAGTAATCAGCCACTCAGGAGAGCTAGGTGGAAAGAGGACCCAAACACAAATCCCAACAGTATTGTTGATGTTAATTTGCAGCACTTTTCAGACATGTCTTTGTTGTTAAAATACGCACAAAATCTGATCATTTGTTCCTTATTCTATTTCTGACATTTCCTGAAAATGTAATACTTCATAATACTTTAATAACGTTTGAGTTATGTTGCTAACAGACCAGTACTGCTGAAAACACAACCTCCATTATTTGATTAATTCCTCATTAGTTTCAGAAAACATTCCGGTGTCAACACAGCACTTGTGTAAGAAAGAGTCATGCACAGTTTTTTTTTTTTTTTTAAGATTCTTGAAATTCTGTTAGTTCACACAACTTCCTGTTCTGAAAGTCCATAGATTTCAGAATTCTGTTATATCGTTTTTTTTTTTTGTTTTTTTTTTTTACCAAAAGCACAACTTTGCAAAACGACAGAAACACACTTCATTTCGAATCTCGTTCCTTTAAAGTCACTGGATGGGGTTCGCACGCACTTTCATCTTAAGTCACCTCCCAATCGGAGTCCGCCCTCCCTCTCTTCCTCTTCTCTCCCTCGTTAGGCGAAGCCAAGGCTGTAACTTAGGAAATGCGAAACGTGAAAGTTAGTTAAAATTTGTATTGATTCTGTTAAATGGATGATCAGATAGTGGCTTTCATGGCAGTGCAGGGCTAATAAGGAATAGTTAACAAGAAAAGGGAGGTCGCGGCAGTCATGAGAGCTCAAAAGACAGGCTCAGGTGGAAATGGACTGAAAAGGTAAGAGTTTCAAATAATTTAAACTCCTGCAATCAAGCAGACTTTTAGAATCATCCAAAAGACACATCTTCTCTCATTAGCCCACTCGAAAGTTCACTTTGAGTTCCTTTTATTGTCTTGTATTGCTATTTGCTATTACATACATCAATAGCTCCTAGTGGGGACATAATTGTAAACTTCAGCTTGGTTAAATTAAGTTGGTTGCATTTGTGTTCCCAGTAAGGGGAAGATGAGGATGCGCAGAAATGCGTGTTACCGTTACTTATTTTCATGTGAAGAAAATGCCACAATGGTGCGAAATGTCCACATGGGTATTTATTTCCCTTTCAATTATACAGTATAATATTCGCTATTTCTGCCAGAGAGCACGTATAAATTAATATAATATAATAAAGGAAACATCGGTTTTTAACACGGCCAAACATAAATGAAAAATAAATTTGGGAGCGTGTGTTTATTGCAAAAAGGCAAAGCCTCTGCGTGATATGGATTTAAAACAATGTGCTTTGGTGTAAAATAAATTGAGCGACATTTGGCGATAATCTGGTGAAGATCGTGTTCTACATAAAAATAGCTGCAAATCTAAAATGAAGACTATCAGTAGGCCCAATAAGGAAGAGGGCGGAGTGAAGGATCACACTTTTAGCTTCTTTTGACATCAAGCGTTCAGTTTGCAGTATTTTTTAAAGTAGGTATGTGTGGTGGTGAAGGGAGGGGCAGCTGTTGCGATTTCCTTCAGTGTCAGGGTGAGTTTCAACATGTTTCAGCTACTTGCTGCATGTTAAAAGTAGTCCACATTAAATTAAGCAAATCAGCCATTTTCTCTCTTGAAAAACACACTAAATGAAAAAAATATTCATTACATTTCAGATGTGAGTGAAAAAAAAAATTGCAATACATTAAATTTTTATAAAATAAGCCTATTTATTGTACCAAACTCTCTTAAACGTGGACATCTGCAGTGTGTCATTTCTGTAGAATGTTCATGGTTGAAGACATGTTACTTAACTACTTAGTCATATTGAAAATATACTGGGCATTTTAGTTAGTTCTTATTAAAAAAAAAAAAAAAAAGTTCAAAAACAGGAACAAACAGTGGTTTATTTCTGCAAAAATTTAGAAGCACAGTCATCAGTTGAATGGTTTTGCCTAAGAAAGTGTTGATTACAGCCAATGTTGATAGACCGTGCTAGATAACAAGCCCCAAAGTAGCTATATATATATATATATATATATATATATATATATTTATGTATATTGCCCATATTGAAAAATAAAGAAGAAAGTAAAAAAAAGATATAATTATATATTTATATCATTATATAAATATAATAGAAATTATGATGTTTGTAAAGTCCTTTAACCTGCACATCTAAACATGAAATTACACAACCTAGCCTGACAAATGGGTAGACCAACACTAACAATCATTTCACTCTTCTATCTTGGCATCTTGATCATCATTCCATCATTGTACTCTACAGTAACTTTCCACATGCCTCATTCTCTGAAGCTCCTCCACAAATGGGCAGTAAAGCCTATATTGTAATGCTATATGCTTCATATAGTCCAATCTTCACTGCAACAGTGCACATACCAAATTTACGGCTCAACATAATGACTTTGCAAAAGTTTGCAAGGGTATTTTCTTGATTATTCCACAATTACAAAAAAAAAAAAAAAAAAAAAAAAAAAAATCAGCAAGCAAAGGCAAGTTTTATTTGAACATTTCATGTATAAGACTATTCAAGGTGCTTTCCTTAAAACATTAAAGGTACTACAGCAGGTGCAGGAAGCATTAAAAAGCACATTAAAACCAAACTTAAAAAAAATAAAATGTATAAAAATACAAAGAGAAGTAAATTAAATAAAATAGATCAAATTTATGAATAAAATGGGCTGCACAGTGGTGTGGTGGTTAGCACCGCAGCCTTACAGGAAGAAAGTCGCTGGTTTAAACTTCGGCTGGGGGAGGTTCGAACCTTGAGGGAGGTGGCCTTTCTGTGTGGAGTTTGCATGTTAGGTTAACTGATGACTCTAAATTCTCTCTAGGAGTGAGTGTGAATGGTTGTTTGTCCCCTATGTGTTGGCCCTGCGATGGACTGGTGACCTGTCCAGGGTGTTCCCTGCCTCTCACCGGTTAATACTGGGATAGGCTCCAGCTTACCCGCGACCCACAATAAGACTAAGCGGTACAGAGAATGAATGAATATAAATAAAATTTTCAGTGTAAGAAAATTATTGTTTTTATATAAGTCAGTAAATAGCAAAGATTCAGCAGACCTGCAGTTTTCTGCAGAGTTTGTTCCACATTAAAGGAGCATTAAAGCTGAATGCTGCTTCTCCATGTTTAGATTTGACCTTGATGAAAGCAAGCAAGTCCTTAATTCCTCCTGGGTCTCCCCAACAGTCACAAACTAAAAATCGGTTTTACAATCATGAAATGCCCACAAGCAAACAGTCTGAGAAGAACCAATTATATTCAGTATTTTATGAGTTCATTTTTTGTTGCTCAAAGTTCATCTTAATTATCTCAAAGTGAAAATTTTTCAGTTTAGATTTTAAGACAAAATCTTCACATTTGCCATATAACTGAAACAAAAGATAGTTGGTCACATTTTTGAATAGTTAGTCCTCTCCATGTTCATGTTATTAATGGCAAGTTGCCTTTTTATGTGTTTTATTTTGCTTTTGCAAGACTTTATATAATAATTGTTAAAAACAGGTGCAAACTGGAGTGACCCTTTTATGAAATGTTTGATTCGTCACCTAACTTTTGAAAGCAATTCTTTGTGTGATTTGTCAGGAAAGGATGAAATAATATCCCAGGACCTGTCTTTTAGACATACACAGGATCATTAGCTGCTGCCTTGTTGACACGTTTGAAGCCATGGCAGAGGAGGAGGTTGTCAGGTAGAGAGAACTGGTAGGTAAAAGTGCAATTGTGGTAGACCCAAAGGCAGAGTGATTAAAAAAAAAGTGTACATATTTAATGAATTATAGTGAAATGTTTAAATCTATTTGTTGAATTTATTGTCTTTTTATTAATTTCACTCAATTGATTTAATTTTTTATACTTTTTGTTTATTGATTGGAGGTTTTATTTTGTCTAAGCAACTGGTGTCACAGAATTTCCTTCTGGATTGATGAATCTTATCTCATCCAGTTGCTGGTGGGTGACAAACGAGCCATAAATCAAACTTAGCTGTCACATGAAGCCCCAGGCTGAAAAGGTTTTCAAGTGCAGGTTCTTAGCTTTGGGTCATGGCATTTTAATGGTGTCCATTATGAATCTCAATGTGTCATCAAAACAGGTTGTATTGCTTTAACCTCCACAACATGGGTGGATGCAGGAGTGTGGACAGAGAGGCACTGGCCCTACTGAAATCTAACTGCCCATGAAGTATCCCTCTCGCTGGTATATGCTGTTTTTCTTTCTTTTTTTTTCTTTTTTTTTTCCAGTAATAGTATCTTTGCCCTAACTGTTCCAAGAGCCACAGGTGGTCACTACCTCCCAGGAGACAAGCCTGTAATAATTTTCATCAAATGGTACAATACAGTACAGTTCAGTTTGACTCACTTTTGTTTGGGTTTTCATTGCTCTTACTCACTCCCTTGTCACATCGCGATGACGCATGCGGTGCTCTACCTCCCTTCTCCTCCTCAGCTGACAAAAGTGAAGTAGTATGCTAGTGTCGAGCTGCTGCTTCTAAACTATAATCAAAATCAAAGCGAAAATGGTTCTTATTATGTGGTCTTCCATGTTGCAGCCGAAAAGAAAAGAAGCAGGATCTGGAGTGGAGGTTGTTTTCTTATGGTAGATGTAAATACGCCATGTCTGCCCCCTGTCCAATCAGAACCCTTCCCAACCCCGAAATCTTAAGGGGAATAGAATAAAGGGCGATAAACACGTTTTCCATGTAAACCTGAATTCGGAATTACTATTTCCATGTAAATGTAATGGAGAATACTATAATTCTGAATTTTTTAATTCTGAATAATTAATTTCAAATCAGTACCATATAATGAAGTTGAAACACTTAAGAGAGTTTTGGTTGATCAGGAAGTGGGTGTAAATAACTCATCTGAATGTCCAACACACAATTTACACTAGAAATTATGACTATCTGTGCACACAGATTACAGACTAAATACATGAGTATATTTATTGAATTTGGAGTTGCAGGGATTTTTTCTCTGCTAATGGAGTTGATCCCTGCAGTGCAATGCTTTTGTTATGATGGTCATCAGATATTCAACTTTCTCTGACCTAAAAGCCAGTATAATAAGTTGATAGTCATGTATACTCCTCACTTGTAAGTCAAGACATGAGATTCCAGCTATCTTGCAGCCTGATAAGCTCAATCAATTTCATAATTTAGTCCACAAATTGTTGGTGTTACAGAACCTACATATAACAAAAATTAAAAAAAAAATGTGAAAAATGTAGGTTCATATGAAAATAGTCAACAATAGATGAATTTAAAAAGTTGTGATTTATCAAATGTCTATCTATTTGAAATAGTTATGTTAAGAGGATGTTTAACTGAGAATAAAAATGTTTTGTTAATGCACAAATTCTCTTTATGATTTATAACGTATTTGGCATAATGTCAGTTGGGTCAGGGGGATTTAAATCAACTTCAAATTTAACTTCAACTTCAAAATGTGAAAAAAAGTTTCAGAAACACTGATTTAGTAGCTGCCTCATGTACACAGTAACAATGTCCTCAATGCAACTGGCACACGTTCAAGTATCGGCTTAGCACCCTTTGCTGAGTGTCATTTCCTGCTCATTCTTAGCCCATTTCCTGTCAAGATACTTTCAACTGTCTCTGAGAAAAGGAGAAAAAAAGGGAACGTGATGGTGACTGTTGCATTTTATAAAGAGGATGTATTGTAGCCAGTGTGCAGATAATTACTTACAAGGCAAATGCTTATAACTCGAACAGAACAACAAATATGCTCAGAAATTATTCTGTAATTTATATTTTTCAAACAGGAAAAAATTATTATTGTGACGACTACCTGTCATCCTTATATTTGGACGTAAGTCCTAGTTCATCATACACCAGAACTGCTCAGAAGTACTCAACACACTAAGTATCAAGAGCTGCACTAACAACTCAGTAAGTGTTTTTATTCTGAGCAACTCATATATAACAATGGATAAAAAATTTGTGATCATGTCATTGAAATACACAAAACAATAGGTTTGTGATGAATAACATGTGAAATTGGGTTGGATTTGTAAGACAAACCAAAGCGTCTAACAAGGAGCCAAAGGCCTTTAAACTTCCTCCCACCAGCGTGTGAAATAAAGTGTGTCCTTAGGTGTGAGAGAACTACAAAGAAAACCAATTACAGATACATATTATACTAGTGCATTGGGCTTTGAATATATTTTTAACTGTTTTCACAATTAAATCTATAGTGAACATATTTCATATTTGTATATATGTGTACTATTATTTTTCACTGTAAATATAGATTATAAAAGAATATGAGCATGTCTCATTTCCTTTAGTGAGATTCATCTTGTGAGCATTTATATTATGAGCATTTATGACCATGACACACATGCACACACACACAAATACACACGTGTATACATATATATATATATATATATATATATATTAGGGGTGGGACTTTAATGCTTTAATTACGATTAATTAATTACAAGGAAACTTGACAACTTTACATGTTACTCAGCTGGCCCAAGTTCAGGGCTCATTACCAAGTTGTACAGAACCCAAGAGCAAAATCTGCTTCATTTGAATCAGGTGTGTTAAAACAAGAAAACAACTAAAACCTGCATGGCCGTGGCCCTCAAGATCCAGAGTTAAAGAACCCTGGTTTAAACAGAGTACCAACTGGGATAAAGTTTTGTCAGTAGTGAAAAAAACAATAGACTTATCATGCCAGTGTCTGGAGAAAATTTAATAAAAAGCTGGATAAAAGAGAATTTTTTAAAATTAAATGAAGTCAAAACTGAGATTATTCTGTTTGGTAGTAAAAAGAGAAGAGGGTCACCATTGGTAAACACCTGAAAACACAGGCCCTTGCTATCAGAAGTCTGGATGAGTAAGGTTTAATAAAGTTTATTATAGAAAAGAAAAATAAAGACTTGTACAGGTGGTCAAAGGAGGCTTTGAAGTGCAAAGACAAAGAAAGCTGTTTTCTACCCCGTGTTGTCAGGGTGGCCTGAATGACCAGATAAGACGGTCTGCTTCTCTCTCATAACAATCTATCTTATCTTGCAGATGTCCTGTCTTCATGCAACCCAGTGTCTCTTTTGAGAAGCACAGTGTCCCCAGTCCAGGGTCAGAGTCTCTCAGGCCGAAAAATACATAAGTGCATACTCAGAAAAAAGATGGATAAAAATTAATATGAAAAGAATGAAAATATAATGGAAATTATAACAAAGGAAAGTCCCACCACACAAAACATAAGAAACTATAGGGACTTGAATTGGCATCTTACTCACAATTATCTAAGCAAATGCAGCAGTTCCAATAAACTTAAAAAGGTTATTCTTAACCCAAAACAATTTACACTATCCTATCCCAACACATGCTAACCTTATTCTAATAACACAAGTAACCACACAAAACAAAAGGAAACTTAAAGAGCAGCCTAAAGAGCTGAGCACAATCTAATTCCAAAACCAAACTTAAATCCGAGACTACTCGTTTAACTCTACAAACAAATCACACAGTCAGGTTTAACCCTGCTGAAACCACACACTAAGCTATACAATATTTACCACCACCAGGCCACAGAATGCACACACAGTCACCAGTGTTGGGAAAGTTACTTCCCAAGTGTAATATATTTCACATTACCAGTTACTTTCAATTTTAAGTAATACATTTCTTTACAATATTACTCTCTGTATAAAGTAATAAGTAACATATTACTTTTCAGTTACTTTTCACCAAAATAAGCATTTAGGACAAGGCATTATGCAATGAAGGTGCGCAATATTTTGTCATGGTGAATAGTTCTCATTTAAATGTAGTTCCTCATTATTATAGTATGTGTGTGGCAACAAAGTCTAATGAGGTTGCATCAGAAAGTAGTTGTTAATATGAACTGCTGAATTACAATAATGTAATGATATGGAAGAATTAAACGACATGATGTGATACAAACTCTTGTTCTACACCTCATTGTTCTTTTCGATTTCTCTGATGTATTCAAAATAGTGAGAGTAAACCCACTTAGAAAATGTCGAGTCGGTTGCCATCATTCCTCGTCCTTTTCTTCTTCTTCTTCTGTTAATTTAAAGCCGCCGCCCTCGTCTTCTTCTTCTTCCTCTTCTTCTTCTTCTTCTACTTCATATTTATTTTCGGCTGTTGCGTGATGGTTGTTTTATTATTTATTTGTCTGATGTTTATACTGACAGTTGGGATTGTAACGCATTACCGGACTCATTTACTGTAATAATATTACCAAAATATAGTTAGTAACGCGTTGTATTACTTCGTTACTGCCAAACGTAGTATATTAGAGTAACGAGTTACCTTTGTAACGCGTTACCCCCAACACTGACAGTCACCAAGCCACCACTAAACCGGCGAACTGAGGGGAAAACCGTCTGAGCCAAACAGCTTCTCCCTCCTGAATGATCACAGCCGCTGTGCTTTATTTCCGGGTGGTGGGTATCTTGCGTCGTAATTGGTTGGGTGCTTGGCCAACTCGAGGGGAGAAGACAGAGGTGTGTCGGGTTCAGCCACTCAGACACATGGAACAGGAGCTGGTGTTTGCATACCAGATGAGCCTCAGGTGGCAGCAATGAGTGGCTTCCTTAATGCACTAAGACACCTTTTTACTAATTAAAGTAAAACAACAGAATTAAAAGTTCATGTTACGTCCTCGTGCTCTAGGGGTAAGGAGGACGGAACACAAAGAGAGCCGAATACCAGAGTTAAACGAAAAGACAATTTATTTCAACAAAATGGGTCCAGACACCGCTCTGGTATCGGCCACACAAAACAAAACGAAATGGTTAATCAACTTAAAGTGTCCCGTTACAGGGTAACACAAGCACTATAATAATCAAAAGGGAATGTCCACAAAAAACAGGGTAATCAACTTAAAGTGTCCCGTTAAAGGGTATCACAAAAGACTAGGATAATAACCAAAAGAAAATGTCCACAAAACGGGAAACACGCACAAAGGCGGAATTAGATATACCAAACAAAACCAAAATGAACTTCACCTCACTCAGGGTAGGGAACACCACACACATCAACTTAAAGTCCTTAATGTTATTCTTTAACTCGCCAAATTCACACACAATAGTCCACAATTCTCTCAGCCTGGCAGGCATGTGTCCCACTGTCCACAGCTGCCCCGAATGATGCTGCTGATGAGGCTATGTAGGGCTCCAATGACGAACAGCCCGCCTTCCGATAACGAGCCGGCCAATCCAGGTGCCAGGTGAGGGGGTGGGGCGGTGCCACATGATGCACCCTGTCAGTCAGCTCAGCTGTCACCAGGCTGCAGTCCTGCTGGTCGCCGAGCCGGCAAGCAGGCGGCCGTAACAGTTCAGTTTCCCAGAAAGACCAGGAGAAACTCATCAATGCATTCATCTTTAGTAGACTGGATTAATGTAATGGTCTTCAAACAGGACTTCCGAATGTAGCGGTTGGCACCATAGGGTGTCGCTGTGTCGGTGGGGGCTGTTCCTCTATAAAAGGGGAAGTGGCACTGTAGTAGGGAGTGCCAGTTTCCTGTTGGAGTTGCCAGGACGTTGCTGGGCCATGTCAGTCTTGGTGCAAGGTGATTTTAGCAGCATCAGGGCTGGGATCTGAGTGATGTTGATCCTGGGAAAAGAGTGTTGACTGAGTAAGGGAATTCAACGCTGCAGCTGTTGGGTACCATTGCCTGCTGTCCTTTTAAGGTTTTTTGTTTTAAAGTTAGTCCGCTCCTGGTCCGAGTTGTCTCTGATGGTGCTGATTGTACGAGCGGACTAACTGTTTAACCTTTTGTTTGTTTGTTTTGTTTGTTTGGGCACTCCCCTGCGAATGAGTTTAGTCCTCCTGTCAGTAGCCACCCGGAACCGTTCTACATCCGACTCTTGTGCATGCAGACATGGGTGTTAGTTTGCAGTGGGTTGCAGTGCAATCGTGTGTGGTTTTGGTTTTGCCCGCTATAGGGCCGGTTACCTAAGCGGGTTCTCCGCCTTTGTGGTGTGCGGTTCTAGTCAGGTGGGAGTAGGCAGGTTCCGGGTTAGACGACAGGAGGAGCAGATGGGGATGACCCCCTAAGTGTATGTTATTAATAAACTGACTTAAAACTTTACATTGTTTATTCTTTATTAAATTTACGTTACACACTTTCCCCTGGTAACACTAAAAAGAGCATTAAACATATGTAGCTCATCCAGGACTAACTGCTACAGACTAAAGGCCCATTTATGCTCCCTTACTTGCATAAATAGCGACGTCAAATATTGTCATATGTCGCCATCCTCGTAATTCCATGCATGTTTTGCATTGCCATGGTTGTTGAGTCCATTCTTCCACTAGTGGGCAGTGCTAAGTTCACTCCCGCGAGCCGACATCGTTTCAGACACCGTTTGGCAGTGGTAATGTATCGCTCTAAAGTTGTTTCCAACCACCCAACACGCCCTAATCACTCGCATATAGTCTTTCTTCAAAAGAAATTCAACAGTTGTTGTGCCCGTCTTCATTTTTCTTCTCATTTTTTGTTCCTTCCGTGATTCTCTAGTTCTTCTCTAGTTTCTTTCTTACCCTGGTCACATGTTAGCTATTGTGCTAAGCAATGCCCCCACGATTTCCAGTGGTACTGCTCCGTCTTTTGTGCCAAGCGACGGATAGCTAAGCTCCCTGAAAACAGACCAAACTACTCACATAACAAACACAGAAGATGGACGGAAACTGTCCATACGTCTCCATATACGTCTTCTGGGTCAAGCATAAATGGGCCTTAAGAGATCTGTATTTGTCAAGTGTCTTAGAGTGCCTTTTTAGACTATGCAAAGAATATGTGGAAATTAGTCCTACTCTTAAACTTAAGAGTAAAAGCTATTTATCAGCTTTCTCAAGTCTAAGAATCATTCCTACTCCTCCAAACATTTTAGAGACCTCCAGAGGTTAGGAGTTGCCTCGGTCCCACAAGGACCAATGTCTCTCTGCTCTAACACACCTGACTCAAATTAATCAGTCATTGCACAAAACTTAATAGGCTGTTGGATTCATTTAATTTGTGTCAGGTTAAAGTTAGAGACGTATTTAGTTGGTTTCTTTTATCATGGCTTCTAATCATTTAGCTAAATTTCCCTTTTATGATGTCTTTTCTGTGGTCAACTAACTCTACAAGTGGAAGTATCTCCTCCTCTTTCCAGTTTGTTTTGTTTTGTGTTTCTTTTTTTTTTATTCCATGTTGGTCTGTCCAATATATTTTTAAAGGAGTTAAATTAGGAATTATTATTTTTTTAATCATCGACATTTTATGTATTTTGTATAATTTTGTTGAATATTGTCAAAATATACACTCCCATTGTCCATTTAACGATTGACTGAGATGTCTCTGTAAGATTTTTCGATATTCTTAGATAAATGATTCCATTCAGTGATTGGTTAATTCAGTGGACTCTGAAGTGAAATATGACCCCTGAACACATCACATCAGTTCTAAAATCTTTTCACTGGCTTTCAGTCAGTCAGAATAGATTTTAAAACCCTTCTGATCGTTTACAAATCACAGAATGGTTTCAGCCCCACAATACATCTGTGATATGTTCAGAGAATATAAACCTAGCAGAGCTCTGGTCAACTAGTCCAGGCCAAAGTCCAGAATAAACATGGAGAAGCAGCATTTAGCTGTTATGCTGCAAACAAGTGGAACAAACTGCCAGTGGAGATTAAACTTTCACCAAATGTAGACATTTTTAAATCCAGGTTAAAAACGTTTATTTTCTCATGCACCTATGCATGAAATCTGCACAGTAACTTTTTAATTTATCTTACTTTTAATCACTTCAATTTTATATATGATTTTATTGGATCTGTTGCTGCCTTTAGCCTCATTTTAATGCTTTCTTTTCACTGTCTGTAAAGCTTTTAATGTTTTATGGAAAGCACTCTGAATTGTGTTGTACATGACATGTGCTATACAAATTAACTTGCCTTGCCTATTGTAACATAACAATATTGGGGGGAAATGAGTATTAGTGATATACTCACCATTTTTTATATTTTTTTCTCTTTTTAGGCAATCTGTTGAGAGCCTGTGCTGTCAGAAGAAGCCTCCGCTCCACTTCTGGTTCAAGTTCCTGCTTCTGCTTTGTCTCCTGGTCTTCATTTTGTGTTTTGATCTGTCCAACCGCTCTTTGTCATGGTGGGAGAGATTTCCACTGCACAGACTCTACAAATGGCTTTTCAACAAGTCCAATCAAGTTAACGTACCACCTTATAAAGTTCATCCAAAGCACAAAGCTGTCTTTCCTGAAAAAACCACAGGCCCTCCTGCTGTGCGACCTAAAGGTATCCAGTACCACCAAGCCTATCCACGCAACTACCGTTTTATTATGGATAACCCAGAGGTTTGCCAAAAAGAAACCCCTTTCCTGGTCCTGATGGTTCCAGTAGAACCAAGTAACGTTCAAGCTCGGGATGCAATCCGGCAAACATGGGGAAAAAAAAGCCTGGTTCAGGGGCAGTTGGTGGTCACTTTGTTCATGTTGGGTCGATCTGGTGAAGATGATTCTGAGAAGCTGAAACAGGAGAATTTACAGCATCATGACTTGATCCAGAGTGACTTCATGGACACGTATGTTAATCTGACCATCAAAACCATGGTGATCATGGACTGGTTGACCACACGCTGCCGTAAGGCAACCTACGCCATGAAGGTTGACTCTGACATGTTTCTGAACATCGACAATCTGGTGATCATGCTTAAAAAAGCAGAAATCCCCACGAAGGAATACCTGACAGGGAATATTATGTGGAACATCCCAGTAATCCGTTCAAAGGATTCAAAGTGGTATGTTCCAGAGGAGATGTTTCCTGATTCTAAATACCCAACATACACTATGGGTATGGGATATATCTTTTCCAATGATCTTCCAGAGAAATTTGTAAAAGTCTCAAAAATGATAAAACCCTTTAACATAGAGGATGCTTATATTGGAATGTGCATGAAAAAGCTAGGACTTGAACTCACACCTCCACCCAATCCTTCCCAGTTCAAGACTTATAACACAAAGTACAACCGCTGTGAGTACTCGCAGATAATCACCTACATTCTTGGATCTCCACAAGAGTTGGTGAACTATTGGACAGATTTAAAGAAGCCTGGACCACACTGTTAGGATAATAAAATTATATAGAAGCACTGAGAAGTTGATTGAAGGGGCTGGTTTATCTATAGAGTTCACAGCGAAGGAGCCATTTATTATAGTTACAGGATTTTTAAGATGATCAAAATGCACTGTAGTGCAAAAACAAAACTTTATCTTTTTAAGTTGTTTTTGTGTTTAAAACTCTTTCCTGGCTTCTGGAAAAAAAATTAAATAGTTTTCATGGTTATATCCCTTTTTGTGTTCTAATGTTTTTAAACATTATGCACAAAAGCAGCTTCCATCATTGAAACAATGACATCAACTGAACAATATAAGGTCTAATAAAATCATTTCCAGGAATCGTGTGCTAGAAAAATGTTTTATTGTGTTGGCTGTCACATACATTCTTGGATCTCCACAAGAGTTGGTGAACTATTGGAGAGATTTCAAGAAGCCTGGACCACACTGTTAGGATGATATACTATATAGAAGCACTAAGAAATTGCCCTGGGTAGTTAAATCTACTTTTCACTTTTACTGTAAAAGGCCTGTCAGGGTTACTAGATTTGATTTTCTTTTTTTTTTGTTTTTAAAACTTTTATGACTTCTGGAGCAAAATGTAAAACTAAAAAATTAACTGTAAAATTATGAGGAGCTAGTGCCTACTGAAATGTTTTATTGATTGACTGATGGTAGGATGAAATGAGAGATTAGCTGGATTAGCTGGTGGATTGGGGCTTTGTCATCATTAATGAGGGCTTTGATCCAGTCTGTTGTGGTGAGCTAAACCAAAAGCCAAAGCTTTCAGTTTACTGATCAATCTATGTTCCAACCCTATACTACGGTAATGAGATTTGAGTATGGGCTGAAAGAATGAAATGGCGGATCCAAGCTGCTGAAATGACCGTCCTTCAGAAGGTGGCTGTGGCTCAACCTAAGAGATTGAGTGAGGAGCTCATACATTCAGAGGGAGCTTAGAGTAGAGCTGCTGCTCCTCTGTATAGGAAGGACCCAGCTGAGGTGGTTCAGGCATCTATAGGATTTCCCTGGTTGCCTCCTCATGAATGTTATCTTAGCACATCTCACTGGGAGGAGACCCTGTGACAGACCCAGGACCTTCTGGTAGGAAGGATTATCTCTTCTGGCCTGATAATGCCTTGGATTCCCCAAGGAAGAGCAGGAGAGTGTTGCTGGGGAGAGAGATATTTGGAAGTCCTTCCTGAACTTGTTGGTTCCACAACCTAACCTTGTTAAAAAAAAAAAGAAAAAAAAGAAAGTAGAAGTCAAATGGATGAATGTTGTACAGTCATAACAAAATTGCAAAGTGTCCCTACAATTATTTTTTTTCAAGCAACAAATCTTTTTAATCCTCTGAAAGCAGGAGGTGAGGAGGTCAGTCCTTTTAGTTTTTGTTTTCTTTTTTTCTTTCTTTTTTCTTATTTTGAGTGATTTTGTGTTACACTCAACATCTACATACCATTTGCATTTTGTGTTGCTCCTCATTCACTACTGATGAGAAGAAGGATGAAGAAAAGGAAATAACATGCAAATGATTTGAGAAAATATTTTGTGTTTTGTCTGCTCAGCACTGTGTAAGTATATATTTATTTACACAAAAAAGTTATTTAGATGCCATGCATCTATATTACTTTGGCAGGGTTTGGTGTAAAAAAAAGAAAAAAAAAACATTGGAAGGACTTTCTACTTTCTAAAGGTCCACTCTGCTTATATTCACATTGTGACATGAAATTATGAATGTCAACTGTGGGGGAGACTAAATAAAAGATTACTGTAGATAAAACAGTTAAGAAAACACAGAAAGATTGTCTTTAAAGAACTAATGTTTGAATTTGACTAGCTTACATAACTGAAATTACATTACATTACATTACTTCTCTTATCAAACTTAGAATACCACAGGCCAAACAACACTGAGGGTGTTGCATAACCACATGTTATGTTGTTAGGAAACAGCTGCATGTTTCTGCATGACCACCTCCAAAGAGAACACATGGTACATACAAGCATGCATATGTTAGGATGTTTACTTATTCTCACACTTACCTCTGGTGCAAGGCTAAAATTAGATCAGTCACAAAATATATTATGAAATTTATACTTATGTGGAAAATATTTTGGAAATTGATGTGCTGTTAACACTGAGCATAGTGGGACATCTAGTGGCGGAGGAAGCTTATTACAGTAGAGACATGGTGTTGATCAATCTTTAAAATCCACCCATAGTTAATTGAAACCATACCACATGTATCTTTTAATAAACAGCGAGCAACTTAAATAGCTGTTTTTGTAATTAAAAAGTCGTTATCAGCCATTGTAGTTATATTAGCAAAATTTTAGGACCAACAAATTATTCCTTTCCATTTTATTAATCTGTCTTTGAAGTTTCAATGGAATTGCAGGAAATGTAGGGATTTGTAGTCTAAATCATGCAAAACAGATGGATGCATATTTATTCCCATACTCAAACACAGCAATGGTTTCATGATAATTTGATTGCAATCTTCGTCACCGGCTGATAAAAATGCTTCAAATCTCAACAGTTTAGGAGGTGAATAAATTTATTAGGCTATTTTCATTTTTTTAAGTCTTTTTCTCCTTTTTTGTGTAATAAATTACGTTCAAAGATGCATCAAAACTGCATCTCTGCTGTTTGTAACAAACGAAACCGTGAGATGATCGGGTAAAAATTCGTGGAGTCCCAACAAGAAGCTGATCTAGTTGAGGGTGGCATGGACGTGTCGTCAACACACACGTCTGTGAACTTTTCGCGTTGTACGCATGCGCAAAAGGCACAGGCAGCACGTCTCGATGGGTAGACGTGCTACCTGAAATGGTCATGAAATGAACAGGAACATGAGTTCAGGAAATTTATCTGGCTCACAAAAGACAATTGAGAGAAAACGTCCCGTCGAACTGCTAGAAAAGAAAACATAGGTAAGTGAGAGGAAAGGAAAACGTTTCCGTATCGCGTTTCCGCAGCTCAACCTTCACGACTCTGTTTGGCAACTTGGCGTGTTTTAGGTAAACAAAATTTTACTTTGCCGAGATATTGGCTCACTAACATCACAGTACACGCCGCAGGTTGGCAGTTACAGGGTCATAACGAACGTAAATATATTTTATTTTTAAATTCACCATGAAATAAACTCTACTGTGACGAGAAGAGTCTTAATATAGACTTGTGGGAAAAGGGACCAATAATTTTTGTAGTTTCATTATCAACTTGGCTTCCGCAGTCCTTCACGAGATCAGCTCCGTGGTGGTAAAGTTTCACAGGGCTCACGTTCCCAAGTTTGTCCTTGCACGTCTGCGCCGTCGCTGGTGTCTGCAGCTGCGGTGTTCTTTGTGTGTGTTGTTGCTCAGCGTTCAGGTGGGCTCACCTGAGACAGCAGATGAAAGTGCAGCTTCTGGAAATGTATTTGTCAGTGATCGGAGGCGCTCGTGTGGGCTGAACTGCGATCGGCAGTGGCGTGCAAAGATAATTTGGGGTCAAGGGGTCAGTGAAGAACCTTGTGCAGTGTGTGGAACCACCGGCTGCCTTATTATAGCAGTGAGATAAAAAAGAAAAAAGTTTTACAAAATTGCAATTGTATTTAAATATGTTAAAAATTATAGCATATTATCCCAAACTAGCAACCGCAGATTGTGAACTCAAGTGCAACAGATTAATAAGCCTTTGTATCATTGTAAATGACATTAAATAAACAAATAACCATTAGAAATAACACATTGATCGCTGTGGGTGGGCCCAAATTATCAAATGAATTTTGACTTTATAAGAGGACAAATTCCAGTTTAACAATTCAATCCACCCATGTCAAAGGAGATTAGGTGTAGAATACAATTTAAAAGAAGTTTTTTTTTTCTTCTACTATTGGGGGGAAAAAAACCAAAAACTTTTGCAGACACTAAAAGCAGAGTCAGCAGATATCAGATGTAACAGGACAGATTTAACAGAAAATAGAACATTTAATCTATGAATAACAAAGTAAATCGAGTCATTTCAACTAATATTCAGACTTTAGAATTAAATGACAGACAGGTTGAAATCAGTAAATCAAAAAACTAAACAGCAACTTTATGTGAGAGACATTCAGATGGACTAAATTTAGTACAAAACAACATAAATGTTTAGCAAAACACAGACGTTTTCATCTTCCACAACTACCACATCCCAGCCAAAGAGGAACTGTGGTGGAACACAATAAGCTACTACATAATATACATAATATGTAAATATGTAAAACATATTATGTTTGTCTTAGAGAAAGGCAACTAGAGTTCAACCAAACTGGTTCTGTTTAATTGTGTGCAACTTCAGCTATGTAAAACATCAGGAAACAGATGCAGCAGACAAAAAACGGACATACTAAACATGTACTTGCGACTTACTCCACTTACTGCAGTAAGGATGAGTTGGACTGGGTTTTATCCAGCTGCAGATGATGCCTCCAGAGGAAAAGGAGAAGATGGGACACATGCACCTGTGGTTGCTGCAGCTGTTGATATCTTGCTAGGTCTTGCAGGAACGCTGGAGTTGAAGACTTTGAGTTCTGTCTTCAGCTGGTCCTCGTCTTCTCCATAGAAATCATTGGCTGTGTCCGAATGTCCACCCTACTCCCTAACCCCTCGTTCACTACATAGGGCTGCACTACATAGCACACTACAGAGTGACTCATTCTCTTGGCGATCCGGACACAAAGCTGCCTATTTTTTCCTCGCCGCAAACCGTGACTACCGGCGTCACCACGGCAACCACAACCCGTGTCATGATGTAATTCCAAATCCAATCCAAAGTTGTGTGTAAATATTCTTATTCCTTATGTTGTATTTTATTCTTTGTTTGTTTGCTTATAGATAATTTCGTGCAGCTCAATTTTTTTCGCTTCCTTGTGCCATGTTGAGCTTCTGCCCGCAATGCATATATTGACCCGTCTAGTGACCATCGATGTGCACTACTTTTCAAGATGCATTGTGGGTAATTTTGAGTGCCCTACTTTTTTCTTTCTGGACATTCGGACACTCCGACAAAATGGCTTGACCCCTAAATAGGGCACTATGTAGGGAGTAGGGTGCATATTCGGGCACAGCCATAGAGAAAGTGGACAGCTTCCTTGGCCCAACACTGTTGGGTTTTGTTGGAAAATGCACTGAAACTTTCCATTCCCTCTCCTGACCAGGCACTACAGTACTGGAATGTTGAGACTATCTGCCTTCTCTGATGAACATCCAAATACTTCCCCAAACTTCTCCTCAGATCTCATGGTTTGCAATGTGTGAAGCACACCATCAGTTACCTTGTAGGCTGTTGAATGGTCCAAACGTTCTTCCTGCAGAGAATCCGATGCCACAGCAGTGACTTCAAACACTGGGGTGATGATTTCCAGGCAGAGAATAAACACAAAGTTGATGGCATTTCTGTACATCTGAGCATCACCTCGGGCCAGGTTAGGTGGATCGCTGTCACTGAAGTCATCAAAGAGTTTCAAAATAGCTTTCAGTTTTCTCTGGAGGGTCTTCAGTGCTTTCTCTCTGCAAGCCTGACTTCTGCTGGAGCTTCATCACATACTGTCCAGGATACAGTGACTCCTGCCATTTCACCCAGACAGCATGGCACTTTGGGGGTCAAAAAGTGCAAAAAGCATACAATTTCTCCACAAGGTTAAAGAATGTAACAAAATAGTTGTTGGACTTTGATGCTTCCACTAGGACAAGACAGAGACAGTGTGTTTTGCAGTGCACATAGAAGGCCCCCTCATTGTGTGCACTTATTCTGGCTTGAAGATTGCCACATCTTCACTGGTCTCATTTGATTCAATTCAACGATGCATCATGATGCATCATTATGTGTTGCATCCTCAATTTTCATTATTACTGCACATTGCTACTTTCATCATCAATGAATACAAGCAGTTGGATAATCATGACCTCCTTGTTTAGTTATGATTATTTCAGAAATCACTGTGAATGTCTTCATATTGAAAAATGTCATAAACATGTATATTTAAAAAATATTTAATGGCAATGGTGACAGCGTTTGTGATAAAATGTGTTTATCTTAAAATGTGGAATGATATTGCATGAATTACTCTACTGTGGCATCCTTATTGTCTAAAAACATACAAACGTTTTAATAAGCTTTCAGTTTTATGTATTACTGTTTAACATGTTCTGTTTTGACAAGACTTCACATCCATCTGAATTTAATGTTTCATTTTTAATTTTCTAGGAACAGTGGGCAGTTTTTCACAAGGTTTTGCTGGAGAATCTACTGTCCATGAAGACACAGGTATGTACACTGTGGCATATGCTGGGTCCAGAAATATGTTGACACTGACATTAGTTCTGTAATTTTTATGACATTTTTCTTTGGGTCCAGAGTGCCCAAAGGCATTTGACACACCTTGCCCCAGAGGCAGGGTGTACCCTGGTAAAGCAGCTAGGATATGCTCCAGCCGCATACCACAAACCTGAATTGGATGAACTGGGTATAGAAAATGGATAGATGGAACCTATAAACTAAAGCCATCCCATAGCCTTTAATATATAGAAAAAACAATCAATTCTTTTTGAGAACTTGGTATCAGTGGAAATGATGAAGAAAAACTACCTATAATCACAGAAGAAACCTCTTGCATACTGACTTGTTTGAGTGTTTTTCACATGACATGATTTATGACTGTATCACCTTAAAATGAAGATGATTGTGCAAATATTAACAAAAAGTGACCTCCAGGCCTTTTTATGTTGTAGAAGTCACCTGTGTGTTCTTTAGTGTTCTGTGTTTGCCCTAAATTGGATTGATAAATCTCCACTGACGACTCCTTTGAGTTCACATTATGGGTTCACAGCAGTTTCCAAGTACAAATGATGTCCTTATGATGACTTCTTATGACCGATTAATGGGAACGACAGAGCTCTCTCAAAACCTTAACTTTAGAATCTGAGCTATAAGTTCAAATTCATTATATAAAATAGTAAAAATTGTGAGTTCATTTTTTCTTGATCTAATTTGTCTTGTATGTTTGTGCATGTAAAAAAATGGCCATTAAAAGGCTAATATACAGAAAGTCAGCATGTTCTCTGTAGGTAGTGATAGGATATCACTTAACACACACATATTCCTCGAAACGTTTTACTATCATGCTAACAGATGTTTCTTCTCTCTGTAGGTAAAATGGTTTACAGGAAACATCTAAAAAGCTTCATGGTCTGCATCATGGTTGCGGTGACAGTCGTCAACATATGTCTTAATCTTAACGTACAATCAGAGTTCTGGTATTTGCATCCTAACGGACAATCCCGATTCTTAAAATTGTCAGAACGTTATTTTGTGGCCTATCCAAGGAATTATACATTTATCATGGATGAAACCCTGACATGTAAGACCACAACTCCTTTCCTGATCCTGATGGTTCCTGTTGCACCAAGTGACGTTCCTGCCCGTGATGCCATCCGAAATACATGGGGAAAGAAGAAAGTTGTTCTTGGTCGGCTGGTTGAGACTCTGTTTGTATTGGGTTTACCTGGAGGAAATGATGCTGAGCAGCAGCAGGAGCAACTCAAACAGGAGAATGCGAAACATCACGACCTCATTCAAGGAAATTTCAAGGACAGCTATCACAATTTGACCATCAAGACCATGGTCATACTGAAGTGGGTGGCTCAGCACTGTGCCAAGACTTCTTATGTTTTAAAGATTGACTCGGATATATTACTTCACGTCCAGAATCTGGTTAAATTGTTGTTAGATCCCAGAACAGCCAAAAAAAATTACATGACAGGTTTGATATGGTGGCATAGCCCAGTTGTTAGAAACCCATTCAGAAAGTTCTACATGCCAAGATTTATCATTCATGAGCCAGAATACCCCCCATATGCTCTGGGCATGGCCTATGTCATGTCTATGGACCTCCCAAAGAAAATCTTGGATGTGTCACCTCAAATTAAACCTGTCTACATTGAAGATGCCTACCTGGGCATGTGTTTAAAACGTCTGGGTCTTTCTCCTACTGACCCTCCTAAAAAATCTATGTTTGTTATTAACCCTTTGTTTTCTCTGAGCAATTGTAGGCTCTCAAAAGTGATTGCTGTGACAACAAAAAGCACTTCACATATGCTGTGGTACTGGAAGAGGATCATACAGGGAGCTCAGTGCTTAACTTCATCATAAACTTTACATAAACTTTCTAATTGTGGGACCCTTGGTTTTTATCATGTATACAGTTAAAATATTTAAAAAAGGGTTTTGTTTGTTTGTAAAATGAAAATGTATTTTTAAATTTGAAAAGTTTTGCACTTGACGTTTACTATTTATGTTACATTTATGACAACACTGTATTTGTATATCTGTAGGACACACGGGTCAGCAAAAACAAGCCAAGTTACATTATGACAGTGACCAAAGGTGCAACCCACTACACGTGTCTTTCTTAGCCTGAGCTGCTTGCTCATATTAGTGTCTTGGTTATAGTTTTGTGGTTTATTCTCTCTTTCTTTAGATCAGCATTGTATGGGGTAATTATTTTTCTTTCCATTCAGTGTTTCTAAAACCATCTCTGCATGGTTAGCTAAATAATATAATGTTTAAGGTTTGAGTAGAATTTTTTTTCTTCACATGTATCTGCTCAGTTTTTTAGTAATGCAGCATATGAACAAAAGTCTGTTAGGTCACATGTAACAATTAAAAATCAGGTAGAGTTAATGGGTTCATGCTCCTCCAGTAAAAATTAAAAAGCCAGGACAAAGATGGGAAATGTTGCCGTATGAAAGAAACAGGTCAAAGATGTGCTTAAGCATTTTTGTTTTTGTAAAATGTAACTGTTTTGTTAGTTTGTTCAGTGATAGGCAAGTTCATCACTAGAAGTCTTTACTTGTATACTTGTAGTTTGTCATTACACCAGGAGGGGGCAGGATAATATCAGATGAAAGTTTTTTTTTCAGCCCACCACCACCCCTCTCTTTGGAGGACAACTTGATTTTAATTTATTTTCATTTAACGGTTCGTTTATCTTAAGAACCATCATTTCTTTCCTCTGACATAAATGACCAAATTTTGCAAGTTTGCTTGCAAAACTGTAGATGGTGGTGAAATATGTGATGAAAAGTAGGACTTGATTGAGAACTACCTATAAAAAATGCTAGATTTCTTTTTGTATTGTGAGTTCAATCTTTACTAACAGTTTACACCTAACACACACTTGGGTCTAATAGTTTTTTAAATGTAGGCAGAAATGAAGACGACTAGTTTAAATACACTTGAGTTTGAAGACAGAAAACTGTTTGCTACGTTACTCTTCAAGTCATGTTTGACATTATAGCAAAATGACTTAAACTTAAATTGTTTTGTGTGTGTGTCCTTTCCCTGATGCTTTATTGTGTGTAGTGCGCATCATTTGGAGTTTTGTGGCTTGCTTTAGTTTAGGGAATATTGTCGTTATTGATCTCAAACTTGGGGGAAAGTTGCAGTTCAACAACTGCTGAGCCACCAGGTTCCTCTTGCTTGCACTTTATTTTTTTTTTCAGAAGTTCAGATTTTTTTTCACCCACTTTTAGTGGATTTTTGGATGTGTGTTGCTTGAGTGTGTGTGTTGCTAGGCCTCTTAATTATTTCACTGTTTCAGGTAGCCAAAAACACAAACCCTCGCAGAGACCACACAGACTTTTCAATTTATATACACAACAGAGGAAATTGCTCATCCTTTCCCCTTCCTTTGGTACTTTGAGCCAGGATTGAGTTGATATTCTGCCATATCTGTGTGTGAGCATGTGTGTGTGCGTGTAGCTAGTTGGGGATTTACTTTCTTTTCCCTAAAATGAAAGAGCTTGTGTACTGATTTGACACTGGAATATAAGAAGTTTTTATTAAAAATATGTGGCTAAAGTTAAATTATTTGTTTTTCCTAACTAACAATTACTTTGGCTAAAATAAAATGAAATTTGAAATGAGAACAGGTACGCTTGAACATGAATGTTGGGCTTGGAGAAAGATGCCTACAGACATACAGTTTGCAACATATTTGTTAAAGAAAAAAGGAAGAATCCATGTTTAGAATAATTTTTAATCTTTCCTCCCCCATAGCTCTGATATAGTCTTTAAGCAGATGGACATTTTTTGTTCTTCTCTGACAATTTCTTTTCTTTTTAGCTTTAAAGATACTTTGCTCTAAACTTACTGATCTCGGTTTCATCTGGACCCAAGAGTTGCTGTAAAGTAAACCCTCTCTTCTGCCCCCTGCAGATCAACTGTCCTCTCTGTCACCCCGAGAAAACACATTGTACTACAGGGCCATGCTTTGTTCACAGGAACTCACACATACACTCCACTTCAAAGATCTGTCCCTATACACTGTCTGTCAACGGGACTGCAGTCTTCTGCTGCTGACGCTCCCATCATCAGGACAAGATGTTGAAAAATTTCTGCAGCACTGGATGGAAATAAATCTTGTGACATTACAGAAGCTTATTGAAACAATGCCACAGCGTGTGCGTTCTGTAATCAATGCTTAAGGCGGGCTAATGGAATAGTACAGTGTGCCACCTTCTTTTTTGGTGGTGACTGTTTTTTTTTTTGTTCAGGCAGTGTAAATTGTGTTTTATGGTCAGTGTCTATCACACAAACACACTCTTCCCTCTCTCTCTCTCACTCACACACACAAACATCTTAGATGCCATTAATATGAAAGTAAGCTAGGCACGGTGGTGATTTAGGGGTAGCAGACAGAGGGAGGGTAGAGGCCAAGCTCTGGGTCTCATACTGTCTCCCTCCATTCATCAGCCTGTAAATAATCACACAGACACTGTCACCATAGAGAAGCTGCAGTGTTGGAAGTATGGAAGGAAAAAGACAGAGAGGAGTTGGTGTCGTGTGATGAACAGAAGGAGCAGTCCAGAGAGAGAAGACAGGTGTGGGAACTTGAGAGAAATCCAGATGTCCTGCTGGTTCTGAGTTATGGGAACCAAGGAGATAGTTCAGATGTTACTGGAAAAGGCAAAAAGCAAAAATTAATGAGGCTGTGGATCTCAAACTAAGAATATTATAATAGCTAATTTCCTTTAGTTAGAAAAGCATTTTTTTTTCACATACATAACCCTTAAAAATCTGAAGATAGTTCACAGGTAATTCAACATCTAAAGAAAAAAGGGGTAAAAAAAATGTATCTATATTGTGTTTGCAGCTTTATATAGAGATTACTATGTAATAAGTTTTTCTTTTGATCTCAATGAACACATATGTTTTCCTTTTCTTTATATTTTGTTGAATTTCTGTCCAGCATTAGGACCCCTGCCACTCAGGTTCTCACGATCCCTGTCAAAGTGTCACTCTGTGGACTGTGAGAACTAACGGCAGCCCCGGCTGGAGGCCCCACACTGTGATCCACTCCCTCTGCGCATGCAACCACAGACAACAACAAAAACACAAGACTTGTCATAAGTCATTACATGTATATATATATATATATGTATATACATATGGAGAGAGAGAGAGTGAGAATCAAACAAATATATATGAAACTTTGGTAAACAGAAGAGGGCTTGTTAAAACTTTAAAAGACCACTGAATTTTTGTCAGGGATCTTTATCAACCTCCAAAGAGAGCAGAGCTGCAGCAGCTATAGTGTAATTGTGATGTAACATTATTTATTTTTGTCATTAAAACAACTAAACATAATGCCAATGTGTGGAGCGAGAGAGAGGTACAAAGTCTTTCTTTCAGACCACAAGGGCTCTTGTGGTCTGTACAGATGAATAGTGATATGAATTTAATATTTGTTGATTTTTTGGTGAATGTGTTTTAATGTAAATAATATCATTATTATCAAGCACAGATGTAAAAATACACTGCTTGGGCTATAATTTGTAAAACATAAGGAGTAATATTACATATTTATAGTAAATTAAAAGATATCGTTACGTTACAAACTCAATAGTGTTGAGAATTATTTTAATTTTTTGAGGATTTAAAGCAATACTACATAGGTTTTGAACCTTAAAACTACATGTATCTGGCTAATTTGATGTAACGCTTACACTCATTTTGCATGTTCCTGGGGCCGCCATTGTGAAACAACACTTTACAACTTTGTGTTGGGAGCATCACATGACAGCTGTGTTTTGTTTTACAGCACCACATCACACGCACAAGAAACTGAAAATCATCAGTATAAAAGTAAAAATAAACATCTGAAACATTGTGGTATACAGGTGTGCTTCACAAACATACTCACACAAGACTTTCTGAAATGACACTGGTGTGCACACCATCATGAGCTCAGAAGCAGGAGACCTGAGCTCAGAACAACTGAATGTCCTTCTTTGGGTAACTTGATTTTAATTTATTTTTGGACCTTAGTTTAATTTTATGAAGTTCTGATAACAAAAATACTTGCTTATGAAAAGCTCATTTTCATGTTATCTGTATGTTAGACATTGTGACAGGTGGCTGGGCGATGAATTCACCGTATTGTCTCAATTGCTTTTAAACATCAAACAACTTAGTGTCTCGTTTCTTATCGAGAAGAGAGTCTGCCATGTAATGTAATTCTTTGTTTCCCACAATCTCTAAGCCATATTAGCTGTACTCATGACAAATACCCTAGACTGAAATAAACCAGCACTATCCTGGTAAGAGAATCAGTGACAGGAGCTCTAAAGTTAGAGTGGCTTCTTGTAATAACGCAGCACCTTACTAAGGCACTTCTCTCTTTTTCACCTGTCTATAATTGTAAAACATGGGACTATTTAAGGACTGTTAATTATATGTTTCATACGATAACTGTTACTATAGCCAGGCTGAGTGGAATGCATTCCCACCTGTTTCCACACTGACTGTCAGCTGTGTCTATTAGGTGGGGGTGTGTGAACTGGTTGGTGTGCAGGCTTTAGTACTCATGCCTGTAGAATATGCTGTTGTAGTGCAAACTGACTTTATTAAAATTACATTTACTCTTGGACTGCACATTCCCTTTAGCTTTTTTTTCCTGAATGTTTTTGTATTTTTAGTAATGCAACGTTTCTTTTGCAGTGGCGTCCATCCTCACAAAGTGTGTCACCACAGCTCATTACATGTGGTAGAACTGATGACTTTGAGCAGAAACTGCAGTGAGAAACATCATTAACATCTGTTTGTGGTCCACGCAGCAAGGTTAAAGGCTATGTGAAAACAAAACAACACTGAAGAGGCTAACAACTGCAGAGTCTGGAGCAGTGACCAAACATGGATTCCCATGACTGTGTCATCCCCCTCCCTATGCCCAATGTTACCCTCCTTCTTCCCTGTTGTTTTCCTTCCTCCCTACTTCCCACTCAGTGTCCATCATTAAATCTCACACTGTCTTTATCTTTACCTTATTCTCCTGTGTTTTTCTACCTACAAACTCCTGTTAAATCACTTTTGCCTTCCTGTTCATTCTCACTCTTTCTGTTGTCTTTTTTTCTTTTACAACCTTCCCTTCTTTCCTCTGTCAGCATCACTGCTCTTGAAAGAGGAAGATTATTCTAATAGCTGGGTTTTGATGCAAAGACTTTCTAAGATTTCTGTGTTGGAATCAAGCCATGCATGCATCAAGCAATTTGGTCATTAACATCTTTTCAGATTTTCGACATTCCCCAAACTTTACAGATGGCAGCTTTGATGCTTACCAACAAAATGTTTAGAGTTTTGTTATTTATCCCTGGAAGAACCTGTAAACAAGCACGAAACAGAAACTTTGTATTTATGCTGATGCACGTGAAAATGTGTGGATGTGGGTTTTTTTTTCCTGTGAAAATTTCAAAGTAGTCTAATGCATTTTAATAAGATGCCGGTCTATTGTGTCCAACACATTAAGTGTGTTTAACCAAAGGGACAGAACGTGACAGCCAGTAGTCTATAAAAAAGATATTTTAATGCAACATATCATTGAAATGTTTCAACAGAACCCATGTTTTCTGTACCTTTACCAAGTAGTTTGTATTAAATTATAGCAATGAAACAGCCACCAAATCCTACAATGACACTTGAAAGTTTAAACTTTTAGCTCCATTCTCCAACCCTTCTGTCCTTAAAAATTTGCCACTTTAATGTAATGTTATTTCATAACTATTGGAGGGAGACATATTGAATTAATCTTTTGTGGTAATATATATTTTGATGTGTTTCTTTTATTTCTTCAGTTGACATTTCATTACTGCCTTTTTGTAAAATGACACTCCTTCTGTTCAATGTTTATTGATATGTGTAAGGCAAAGACATATGTTTTCTGTAAACTCTGTAAAATTTTGGATCGTGAGCTTAATGTCTCATAACTAGGGAGCTGGCAGAGTGAAGTGTGTACAATTTCTGGAACAATTGATTCAGATTGCAGTTGTGAGAGCAGCATCACAAGATTGACTTTGCTTTCTGCCAAGGATGCAGTCACTCCATGTGTCCATTTCTTGACAGGAAAATTGTTTTTGAATTAGTCAAACATTAACAGCTATTTCAATCAAGAGAAATAACATATAATATAATATCTTGTGATTTTTGTAGATGTTCCAGCGTTATGTTACGTGTTGATGTAACTGGCTGCCCTATTTGCTCCAGTCTTCTTAGGATAGGGTGGTGTGGCTCAGTGGGTAGAGTGACTGTCTTATAGCCTGAAGGTTGCTGGTTCGATCCTCAGCCTGTCAAGTTCATTTCAAGGTGTCCCTGAGCAAGACATCTAACCCCAAATTGCTCCTGATGGGTCGTGATTGAGCGTGACAATGTGTGTGTGAATGGGGTGAATAATGTGAAGTGCTTTGGCTATCATTCCAGGTACAGTAAAGTGCTATAAAAATACAGACCATTTACCATATTTTGTATTAAAACCTCTGGAAGATCAGCTGATTTTAACTTTCAGGAAGAGCATTTATTTTGATATGTTAATAAAATGTATGATGTTTACAGTCTTCACTTTGTATACCTTCCTATGAGGAATACAGAAAGAAGAAAGCATAATACTAATATAAAGGAGTCTTCTAAAGACTATATAAGTGCCTCGCAGCTATACAGTATGGAGTACAATGGCTTCTATGCAATGAAATGACCTGAAAGTTACCCAAAGCCAGGGCTACTCAATTCGGTCCTACGAGGGCCGCAATCCAGCAGGTTTTCCATGTATCCCTGCACCAACACACCTGAGTCAAATTAGGTGGTTCTAACAGCCAATCAGGTTCTACACAATGACATTAATTTGACTCAGGTGTGTTGGTGCAGGGACACATGGAAAACCTGCTGGAAAACCTGCCCTCGTAGGACCGAATTGAGTAGCCCTGCCCTAAGCTGTCCTTCTGCATACACACATGCACAAATGTGTGCATGTGTGTTGTGTACCAGAGTACAGGTTGCAACTCAACGTCTCTGGAGAAAAGTGCTATTAATATACCAAGATAGAAGTACGCGCACACACACACACACACACACACGACGTGGTTAGTGATAGTATTACCAATTGAACAGAATTCCCATAGAATCAGAAGGAGGCAGCAACACAGATCAGTTCAGACATACAGGAATTGTAAAAAACATTAGCCTCTTCCTTTAGAGTTCCTGGCTCCAACCCAAACACTGAATCTAACTGCCTCCCATGGGGAGAGTAACTCCAGGCTTGAATTCCTTTGTGTTATTTTGTGTTTTCCTTTCTGCCGCAACATTTTTTTTTCTCTGTGTACCAGTCGTCATTAAAGGACCCTAACCAGTTACTACAGTGTTGTAAAACACTGTGCAGGGAGCTAATGTATGGAATACAAGCACATGCAGAAGGGTTTCCATATGCACAAATTAACACATGTAAGCTTGCTGTATGCTGGAGACTATGCAAACACATGCACATAGCAACACTACTTCCACTTTGTTTTTGTTTTTTTTTTTTTGTTTACATACCTTTAAAACTACAAATTGAGGAGTTTGAGAGGGACTGAAGGCGAAAGGAGAGGGCTGTACAGAGAAAGAAGTCATTTCCGCTGTGTTGGGGAGGTCTGTGAAGGGTCAAGCCTTCCACAGCCCTGGCTGTGTGAATCATATAAACACTGACTGAAACACTCCCACTCTGTGCTTTCACAGCAGGATCCACACTTACCCTATTACACACCACTTTGTGCAGTAGTACAGAAGCGTTTTGTAGTTCTTATAATGAATGTTATGTCCGTTTACAGACATCCTGCAACAAGTATGCAAATTTTTAATACTTAATGGTTTTAATATCCCCAATACTTCAAGATCACCTAATAACATCATGTAAGAAAGCCCTCTCAAAAGTAAAGAAGATATTATTTAAAGGTTTTTTCAGGTTAAGCCATAGTTACCACACTGACCAAACTGATTTTGATAAGCAAACCATTACTCATAAACCAGAACTCTTAATGTTTTGTGAAATTTTGACAGCATGGTAAAGCTTTGTTTTTGTGTTTGAGCTAATAGACTATTAGAATGAGGTCTTCATTTTGGAGGCCGTCCCCACGGAGCCAAATTGCAGTAAAACTGCATAAGTATTTTAGCAATCCACTTTTTCTTCCCCATGAAACCAGGGATTGGCCTCCATGAAACTGATCATGTCTGAAACCAGGTACCAAGGTGGATAGGTTGGAGTCCTCTACCGTCTGTGCTCTGTGAGGACAGCGAAGCCGCACAACTGGAGGATCTGACGTCAATGTGATGAACAAGCCTCAATCCACGCCTTCCTCAATTTTTTTATGCTTCGTAGGCCAGTGTTCCTCAAAAAAGAAGCTTGACTTCTTCATCAGTCCAAACAAATGTCAGCCATCTTCTCTTCTTCCAAGTGAACTGCCTGCAACATATAGTGAGCCTTTATCTGCACATGCGCGATGTCTTGTTCTAGCTTTGGTGTGTTACTTTTTAATCATCATAGCGCCCCCCACAGCCTTGTAGTATGTACTACAGCAGTTTCATGGTGATGGTGAAGCCTGTCTCCTAGTTTCCACCACCGTTTTCACACCTGAACCAGCTTCGGACATGGTCATAGTATATTGATTTCTTCCCATGAGAAATTCCCACTTTAGTGTTTTATTGTAAAACAGCAGATCAAACATAGCTGTGAAGGGTCAGGATTGCTGTGTTTGTTTTATCACACTCCTGTCAAAATCTGTTCCTCTTTCTCACACAGACACACACTTGCTGGAACAAACGCACCCAACACAAAGCAACTCTGATCCCACAGTCCAGCTGACCTTGATGACTGTGTTGTAGCGTCGACACACTGTAGCTGGTGTTCGTCTGTTGAAAGATTCAGTATTTGAATGTCACATCATTCCTTTAAAAAGTCCAATTTCTTGATTTTGCAAGTGAGCTTTTAAATGAAACCTTTCTTTCCAGTTTGTCACCACAAACCTCACAGAGAATCACCACTTTTTGTCACATTAGAGTAAAACTTCAAAGAATAATATCACCAGTTTTCCTAATTATCAAAAGTTGTTATTAAAGGTCAATCAAACCGGAAATGACTAAAATGTTCATCATTTTGTTTTGATTTAAAATATATGCAACTTTAGCTATGAAGCATGTTTTGAGATGAACACAATGAATCAAAATCATGCAAACTTCCACAACTAAAGAACAGAAATCCGGCTGCAGTAGCTTCACATCAAAAGGAAACGAAAAGAAAAAGCAAAACAATAAACTTTTTTCTCTATAAAACTGACATTGTCCTTGTTTCCTTTATTGTTAGTAGTTTTATGATTTCATCCAGACAGTACTGATGCATGTCTTGGCCTGCCTATTTTAGACTCTTTGGTTTCAGTCATGTTGGCATCTGTGAGCAGGCTGATGCAGCCGCTCAAACAAGTCTCATGCATGTATTTAAATACAACAGTTCACGTGCATGTGTTTGGTTATCTCTTTATGTGGTGGTTTATTATTGTCTGTGTAGCTGTGTTTGGGTATGGGAGAAACCAGTGAGTATGGTTATCTGTCAGTGTTAGTGAGAGCTGCTGAAAAGGATGACAGTTTCATGTTTCAGTGTGTTAATGTACACACAGCACAGACCAGCGCTTGAATTTACTGTCTCCATCCACAGCACGTTTATAGCTTAGTTGACAGGAGGAAGTATTTGGTTAGTGGTGCACCTGCACCAACTTTCCCAAGGCTGTGTATAAATAAATGTGCTTAAAATGGAAATGTAAACGTGCAGACTGTTCTATATATAAAATAAAATGTGACAGGTGGAAGAACTTTCATAATACAGCTGGTTTGACGATGTTTAAACGAGAGAAGCAGGTGTAATGAGAGTGTCATGGTGCCTCACTTTTATTCCGATTTGTCTGTAATATAAATATGTAGGCTTTAAAGAGCTAATAAGCCAGTTCGCTGTACCTGCACAACAGTGCATCCACGCAAATTGAAATAGTAGTTAGTACTTAGCGCACATGAATTATTACATGGCAATGCAGCTTTTTGTTAAACAGAACTTGTGAATGAAACTTAATATGTTGATAGAGTCCATGGGAATAAACTCATTACCAAAAGATGTAAAATACACACACAAGGTGTTGAAATTATTTGCTGGCATAAGGGGAACTGTGTGAATGCTCAGGTTGTCTCAGAGCTTTCATTGTCTAAGTAGACACACCAATTCATGTACTGTGCAAGGATTTATTCTAAGGCCCAGTTTACACCACAGCGTTTCTACGCGAAAAGCAAAACCTTTTCTTGTGCGTATTAAAAAAAAAAAAAGTGCACTTACACAGCAGTAGCATGAAAACAGCAGGAAAACTGCAAATAGGACCAGAAACAATGTAATGTGCATGCCAGGCCTCTAGTGGGCAGTGAAACTGTGAAACAACACACCCAGGTGTGATCAAAACCTAATAAGACCGGACATCTGAGGTGGGCGTTGTCAATGCGGGAAAGAACGGAGTGGAAAATTGTGGCTTCCGTATTTCCACTGAAGTGAGGCCGAACGGATAGTTTTAATGAGCATATGATTGAGGTGGTGATTTAAAGACACAGACACCAACGTATCCACAACCCAGCCCAGCCACGGACAAAGTTCTCATTCAATATGAAGTAACCCAGTCTGCTGTTTATTGCAAATAAAATCACAGAAATCCCCCCTGCAGTTCTCCCCTCCCCATCGTGGATAAAGCTTTGCGAGTATGAATGACAGGACCAATACCAACTTTTTTCTTGTTCTTGCAGCCTCAAGAACAAGAACGCTTCTCGCAGAGTATGTAACAAGCTTTACATGTCAGCCGCTAGTTACCTGGTGCATGTAACCTATGCGTCTTCACTGACGGCATAAATACTCTACCAGAAACAGGTTTTGCTTCAACAGATAAAATAAATTAAAAAGATACAGCATCACAAGCATGACAAGGAGGTCAGCCATTGTTGTTGTGCTGTTTGTGGGTAAAGGAGGGTCTGATAGTACAAGTGCAAGATTATGTGAAAGATATCATGGTCGGCAAAAGATTCCAGTTACAGTTTGCAGACAGAATTTGCCTTGCGTTGAAACAAAATTTCACTCTAGAGGCCGTTGTCAAAACCTTTGCGGTTTTATCCTCCCTATTACCGTGGAAACGAGAGGTCAGAACTCAGCAAAATTTTAGCCTTTTACTGTCTTAGCATTGTTGTGTAAATAGGGTCTGAGAGATTTTGTTGACTTTTTACTGACCACTTTCTATGGAAAACATGCTTAAGACACCTTTGTCAACATGTCCAAAGTATGAAAGTGTTACAGTCCTTAGTGGTAAGCTGTGAAATGCCCCGCAAATATTTAGTGTTCAGGTAGCATAAAAAGAATTCAGCCTATGAACTGTAAAATATGTAAGTTGTACCCATGTACCCAATCTGCAAAGATATTGTGGAGCATTTTCTGAACTGTGTTTCTCAACATAAAATTACAAAGAATTAGGATTTTCTATCATCTACTGAACGTTTTTGATACTTTTAGGGACATCTTTGCCAAAGGGACATGGTTGAAAATTATTATTAAATGTCTGCAGCAGTGTATTAAAAACAAGTATTATTCTGTCATAGAAATCATTGTAATGGCTTAGGAACTCTTTCCAAAATCCCTGTCTGTGAACACAGTTCACTGCGCCATCCACAAAACAGGTTAAAGCGCTATTGTGCGAAGAAGAAGCCATATGTGAGCATAATCCAGAAACTCCACTGTCTTTGAAACAAAGCTCATTTAAAATGGACTGAGGTAGGTGGAAAACAGTTTTGTAGCCAGAAGATTTGAAACTTCAAATTCTTTTAAGAAATCACGAATGCCACATTGTTCAATCTACGAAGAGAGAGAGTACTGTATGTGGCTTGCTATCAGTGGCTTCAAAAGTCTGCGTCTCTGGTAGCACGAGGAGCACTGGCAACTGTGGAAAGGTTTCATCAATGTTAAAAGGTATAGGTCTTAGTGTTGAGGTAGTTACTCTAAAAAAGTAATTAGTTACTAGTTAATCATTGGTTCTTTAAATTGTAATGAAATTACTTTACTCGTTGCTGCATTTTAAAAGTAACGTCACTACTTATTACTTTACCATTTCTTAATTCACTGTGTAGACATGGACAAACATCACAGCCGAATCATCACTGCCTGTCTGCATAGTGTTTACTTTATATTGTAAACAAAATGGCTTTAAAACCATAAGAACAACATCCCTGTCTGTGGGAAGAAATGGCCACACTTATCTCATCATTTTATCTAGTATTTTTCTAAACCTGGGTGATTCAATAGTCGACAGGGGGAGCATGTTCCTACAATGAACCCTGCAACTAGCTAGTTAATTTCTGTCTTACCGGCTGCTGAGCTCCGGGAAATGTTGAAAAAAGCTCTACTTGTTCAAGAGGGTCAGCTGCTGAAGGCCTCCTTCCCCTGATCGGCGAGCAGGATCTTTCGCCACAACTTTGGACTGAAACTGGACTGAACTAAAAATAATGCGAATATCACCACTGACCAAAAGCCGGTCCATCTCCAGCTCCATATTTGAGGCACAATCAGCTACGTCATACAAATCGATCTCTTTGGCAACGCAGGAGCATGTGCAAACCACTTAAAACAGATCAGAACTTTACACATAGGCAAACACGGCTTAAGTAACACAGAAAAACACGTTACTGTAGTCCAGCAAAGTAATTTCGTTACATTTTAAGTGTAATGCACTACTTTACTTCATTACCCAAAAAATAATATCGTTACCCCCAACACGTGTCTTAGAGCAGCATCCTCCTATCCAGAAGACATATTTATGCAGGGAAGGTTTTGCATATTTCATCAAGTTAATTCTATACTTCATCTACCCCAATGGCATGGCTTAATAGTAGAATAGTAGAGTACAAGAATTTGACTGACCTGCCTTTAGTCCAGATTATTCACCAGATAAAAATATGTGGAGCATCAAGACATGCAAGATGCAACAAAGAAGACCCAGGGCTGATAAACGGTGGTAAACATGGCTCCATCCCTACTTTTTTTTTTTTTTTAGATGGGTTGGTGCCTTTGTTTCTCAATACACTTCTATAATATATTACCAATACTCCCATATTCTTTATTTTTAAAAAAAGATGCATTTAGAAGATTAAAACCTGACATTTCCCTCAGAAAGAGGTGGATAAATGTAACAGACAGAAACTCAGGTCTGTTTAAATGCTGTAAGCTTGATGTACTACACCAAAAAGGTGCCATTTCGGCTATATTACACTTCAGTGACAGAACTGTATATCAGAACTCAAAATGTGTACGAAGAGGAAGACAAGTTCATTTTCTTGAGATTTTTTTCGTTTAATTTTTTTTTTTTTTATTTTTTATTTTTTGCAGGTGTAGTCTGTGTCGGGGACGCGCGTCGCTGTGCGCCCCACCTCCGGACTGTACCTCCCACTTCCCAGCTTGTTTAAGTGCTCGCCTTCTTAACTTCAACGAGCACTATTGTTGAAAAGTCTGTGCGCTCTTAAAGCCTGGACCTGAGTCTCCAAGCAGAGCGGGTGCGCTGTAGTGATACACATTTTTTAAGTTGAACTTTGCGTGAACGCAAACTCAACTGTGCGTTCAAAGACGAAGTGTTTTCCTTACTGTTTATTTTTAGTTTTCACATTTTGCATCCGCAGACACACTAATAAATTGGTGCACTTGGACAGAGGCTGCTTGAACGCACTCCCTTGGAATCTGGATTACTTTGCCAAGGTAAGCTTCTCGTGCGCTTTTAATGTAATTTTGAAACGATCAGGGCGACTTTCCTGCATTTGAGCGGCAGGGTAACTGGGGTTCGTTATTTGAAATCAATGAAGTTTCCCAAACTTGTATAGCAGTCGAAAGATCCTGTAAATATATGGAATCTTTCAGATTCTGTAATATCGATTAGATCGAGACTTAACCAGCTATTCTCCACCGCTCTGAGAGGATCTGAAAACCGATCCAGCGTCGGCTCCTCGTGCCTTTACCCAGCCTGCTTCACATGTCAAAGCGTTCCCTCCGGGGAAGTGACTTTGTCAGTGTGTGCTTGCATTCCTCCACCGGGGCCACGGGTCAGCATCTCGGTCAGGATCCGCGGAACAGACGCGCTCAGTGGGGCGCGCGAATAAGACAGATACCGATAGCAGAGTTTCCTGCAGAGATTTGTGGAAACAAGATTATCTTTTATATTTATCGCTTCTTCAGATCGCATTAGTGTCGAATGCTGAGGACTAGAGGTCGTCATCTGTCCCTCCACAGCTTAAATCCCCCCTCAGACTGTTTGTTATCACCTCATTTGGAAGTTTTTATCAGCGTGATAAGTTTGTGGCCCCCAGCAGTTAAGACATTTTTTGACTTTATGTAGTTTGACTTTAAAATACGTAAGTTGTATATTGCTTTGCATCTGAATACATTTCAGCCTGTATAGTTGTAAATTTGGATGGTTGTCCAATATTGTGACATCTTGACAGCTAAGTGACATCATAAATACTCCAGAAATATTAAAAAACCTCAAACTAGGATATTTTTTTAGAAGGAATTCCTGCTTATATTTGTTTGTTGATCACTATATCCATACTTTTGAATCTTTGCCCAATGTATTAGTTGATTAGTTGATTCTTTTCATATCTTTAAACTAAATTTATTTGTATTTTATCACAAAACAATGAAACTGAACATGTCACTATGGGTTCTGGAAAACGTTACGGGTAATTTTAGTGTTTCTACCACTTGAGTGATTAAAAACGAATACTTTTTTTTTTAAACACAAATTAGTTTTAGTTGTTTTTGCCTGCACACTTCTTATTTATGAGAAACATTGATTTCTGGATAATCGTGAACTACATAGTTACAGCAACATAAGATTTTACTGGGTATTTTACTGGTAGTAAATCAGAATAATATCAAAGGAATGTCTGTGTTGCATAGCTAAGCCATTCATTTAATTAAACTAGACATGAATATGCAGATCATGACCTGTTGCTTTTACCTTGCAACTTGCCACCTTCACTGTCTGCTCTGAGAGGAGTTTGAGGCACTAAAACTAACTCAGCGTGGGGCATGAGTATGGGAAAAGCAAAGAAAGGTGGAGACGAGAGGGATGGTCCAGAGTATGTTTGGTAGAGAGGGAGAGCAAAGCAAACATTCCTGCTTCGGTGGCTCAGCAATTTAATTAAGGTTTTTGGGAGATGCTGCAGCCAGCACCTCGAGGTGAAGGCTTAACCCAAACTCTCCCCCTCTTTTCAAAGTTGGACTAATCCCAAGGGTCAGCTAATAAGTGTTTAGGTCATGCCACCATGACAACTAAACAGGATGAAACCTGAAGGAAAGTTCACCAATCAGGGAGTTAATAACCCCATGAGGGAAGTTAAGAGGTACAAGGTGAAGAGGATAAAGTTCTGGATTGGCAAGTGTATTTGTGTATGTGTGTGTGTGAGAGAGAGATTTCAATCGTTATCAGCCACACCAACTAAAAGCCCCTCCTCTATTTGGGTTTTAAGTGTACCCCTGTGGTGCTCTGTTTCTACACACCATTCCACTCATATATAAGCTTACTCTTTGCTTCAGGTCAGATTTTCGTCACTGTATCACAGGCTAAAAAGATTTTTATTATTATTATAACTTTTTAAGCACTGATGCCAACCACCAACCATCAAAGTTCTTCTTGTTTTTTTACAGATAAAAAGTGTCTCCCTTCTCTACTTTTCTCTACTTTTCCAGGCCATTTCTGCTTCGCTTCTATTTCTTTCTTTGTGTACTTTTCTGTACTGCAAATACTATGTTTCACATGACTTTTTTTTTTAAATCACTTATTTCCAGCCTCACCTCATCCTTGTGCTCTTTTGTCTTCTTTCCATTTTAGTTTTAAGATGTTATTTTTAATATTCCCACTGGAAGCTTCTCGCTGCTACTGTCTGTGTTGGCCTGGCGACCTGTCCAGGGTGTAGTTGCAGTAGTAGGGGAGCGGACTATCACACAAATTGTCTGAAAACTCAAGCAATAGCTTAAGTTGTAGTTATAGTCAGATCACAAACAGGCTACATGATTGCAGCTCCTATTCTGAACCCTGTCCTGCCACTTTCATTTTAATTCTCTTACCTTTCCTTACTTAATCTGAGCAGAGCATTTGAAGTTGTGAGAAAGTGCCTGGCATGCTGCGTGCTGCATGTGAGGATTCCAGAGCATCTGTATCTGATTCATGGACACTGTCCAGAGATCAGTTGTGCTAATGACTTTATTAGAGGCGCATATTACTGGAAGTGTTTTATTTTTCTGCAAACACAAAAGAATGTGTTGTTTTTTTTTTTTATTATTATTATTAAATCTATACACAGTAGCTTTGAACGGGAAAAATGAAGTTTAAAAAAATGATCTGTATGCTATTTCTTAACCTCAGCCATACATTAAAGCGTGACTTTTTTCTTTTCTGGAGTCTCGATTTCTGTTTTAGAGCTCAAGCCATTTATAAAAAGATATAATAAATCACAATATCTCCATATTTCCACTGTGCAGTTGTATAGGTGGGGTAGACTAAGCTGTTTGTCATCTCATTTGGGAACGTTTAAGGAAGCAGGGACCTCGCAGCTGGAGCAGACATCCAGCATCGAGCCTCCGACTGCTGATAAATCATTCTGCTCAGTTTAGTCATTATTGCTCTCAAAATTTGTTCCATCCGCTTCTTTAGCAGACAGATGCATGTTTCTATCTTATTTGGTACAACTGATCTGAAACATTTATTGTTAGACGTGTGTAGAGATGTCAGTGGAAGTTTGACTCCAGTCACATTTTCAACGGCCTACGACAAAGGAAAGCTAGATTGCTGTAGAGGTGTGAACAAGGATTGTTGATATTGTCCTCTGCTGATTATTCTGCCTGAGAGCAGTATTTACATGGATTTACTGAATATAGTGTGGTGTAAATGAGCTTAGATGAAGCTAAATTTGGTTTCTGTTTTCCACGCCATAAAACAGCCTACCTTACATCTTTACAAGCTTCCTTGACATTGGAGAAGGTTTAGACCTAAACATCATACAGCAGGTTAAGACTTAACATGCTCACCTGAGGGGAACCTCTACTTTCCTAGAGCTCCCACCCTGCTTCATCCCTTCTACGCCCCCAAGCATGGTTTAGGGGTTGTTACTTCTTTACTAACCCATGAAGCGTGTCCTTAAGCACCTCCCCCCATCATCCTCACAGGGTGTTGTATAAACACAGTGGCTCAGTACGAAGAGAGAGTGTGGCAAACATATTCCTTGTAACATTCCTCTGTGGTACCAGGAGACACCAGGAGAGAAAGATGCCTCCAAAGGCTGATCTATGGTCAGATTAGCCAATGCAGAAATTCCAGTGTGAGATTACAGAAATAATTAAGCTTTCAAAAAACATAAAAATATATATTTATCTAGGAATATGAAAGTCAAACCAGATATCAGATGTTTTTCTTCCTGTGTGACAGCTAAGAGAAGCAGGGATGGCACTGTATGTAAGGAAAGTTTATTTTTTATTATTATTTTTTTATGAAAAAATTACTAATCTTTCTGAGGTAACACAGAAATAACACAGCACACACCAATCCATCGACAGCAGCCGTACTACTACTTGAGGGTGTTTGTGTCTGTGTGTATGGCAATATAGGAGGGAGAGGTTGTAATAAATCCAAGTAAACCCTTCCATCCCCCTTTTCTTAACCCCCCTTTATCCTAAGGACACACAGTCTGGATGTACACACATCTGCCGCATTTTTTTCCTCTATTCAACAGTCCCCTGCAAACACAGATGCACACACATTGTAAGTGGGGGGGTTGCAGGGCCTCACAAAGCACTTCAAAGCACGGAGTCTGAACCTAAGAAATTTTGAACAATTCAAAGGTACAAGAGGTAAGAAGAGATGCAGTTTGACAAACAGAGAGAGAGAGAGTGTGTGTGTGCGTGTGTGTGTGTGTGTAAGTGTAAGATTTTGTTTTAAAATTGACTGGATGTCACGGTATATCAACAAAGTCTAATATTTGATCTTCTTTTTATAGGAATAATCTTGAGTTAAGAAGGTGATGTTCTGTGGAAGTAAAGCTAGTCCAGTCATGAGCTCCAAAAAAACAAATGAAGTAATATTGATGGCTAAACCAACATGACATGAAAATTTAGGGAAATCAGTAAAGGGCACCTGTGATCCAGTCACAGGGCTTGAACACAGCTCTCCTAGTGGGTGATTTTATTAGGTCTCACTTTAGATTCTCATTTGGCAAAATGCAACTATAGCTGAGTTCCCAGAGTGTTAAAAATGATGTAAATGTTTTCCCCAGCATGTTAGAAGGCAATGGTTCAGTTCAGCCCAGTATGGGATGAGTTGGGAGTGCGATCTGTAGCTTTGTGTGGCAATCATTCAGTAACTAATAAAATAGCAAAAGAAATCTAGTAATTAATGTGAAGTTCATGGTGGCAGCAGCAGCAGTTTGCAGCAGTAATGTATTGTGCAATCTCAATATAAGAAGAAGACCAACTTGACTGGTTAATCTAGCTTCAGCATATTAGTAAACAAAGCTGCTGAAAGCTGAGTTGGCTGCTAGCCTTGGCATGCTAGTTGCCAGCTTAAACAGGCTGATGATCATGTGTGATAGCCAGTCTAGACGTGCTAATGTTCAGCTGAAACAGTAAAACAATCTGAGCTACTGTGTTAGATTTACTAAACTCAGTGAGATGCAGCTTTAATTTTTACCCCTGCCTCAGTAACCTCTGCTGGCCTATTATTGGCCAATCAGCTGGCTTCGACAGGGATAATACTTCCAGTATTATAATAAGTATAAACTTTCTTCTGACTGACTTCTAATCTGAATTTTGACTCTTTTATCACAGCATAAGTCTTTAAAGGTGAACAACTTAAACCAAAAGAGCCAAAGTCATAGTCTAGAACTAATAACTGTCTCAAGATGATCAGAAGGGACGTCTCTGTGTGCTGTTAACTCTCCTCAGGTGTTGTTTGCTCTGGATTTAATCTTGTCTTTAATAAACAATAGCTGAAGTGAACAATAACATATTTTTGTAGATTTTTATCAGAAAAAAAGGATCAAAAGTTATCTTAGCACAACCACTTTCAAATCTTGCATATTAAATTTCACAAAATTGACGCAAACACCAGTTTGTTGTGAATCTGAATAAAAGTTTAGTTGTGCCAAATAGAGATGTGATAATTATTGTGAAGAAATGGCTACATTTAGATTTCACTCATCGCTGCGATAGGAGGCTATAAAACAACATAAATGTAGATCATTAAGACCAGCTTGTTTACTGGTAGCTAGTAGTACCAGAAATGAACAAAGCGAAGATTCATCCATTTCAAATGTCAGAGGATGAAAGTGACTGATTGTTAGATTCATTGCTTTTTGACAGCTTGTGTTAATTGAACACATTTAATGGACTAACAGAATTTGTGCAACAGAGCAAATATATAAGCAAAAGCTTTAAGTGAAACACTTGTTTTTTAACAAATTCCACACACATTAAAAGTTTATGAAAATAAAGATTATCTTGAGTTTGCTAAAGAATAGTCCTAAGTTTACTTTCCAGAGATTTGGGAGCAGTTTTTGTTCATTCAGCTGTGCCATACTGTGCTATGTTGTAACTCTGTGTGGCTCATTATTTAACTGACACAGTCCCTCATGCAGTCTTCTGTCACACTGGTGCTGGGAGGTTCAGTGTTATGCACACTGACCCATCCACACTAACTCATGATGTGTCAAGAAGAGAAAAATATCACTTCTAGATTATGGTGGCTTTTAAGGGGAGCGAGGATATTGTATTATCTGCTGTCATACTGCACCTTTAAACAGTTTGATGTTTTGCATAAACTCTTCTTCTCCACCAGTCACACTCAAACACACACATGTGCACACTCAGAGTCCTTCTTGGAGGCCTCTATGCAGCTTGTAGGGGAGGATTTAAAGGTCAGGAGTCAAAAGGTGAACCAGTCAACCCACAGAGCAGGGCGAGAACGTGATGAAGCAGAAGAAACACAGGCACAAACATGTACAGAGGGAGTTTTGAATCAGAGTCAAACTTACAATCCAGATTATCTAAATAAAATAAGAATAATACAAGAAGTGGCAAAACTTCAAGTACACTTTGAGTCTCCGTGTTTACATTTAACCTGAAGCACACTGTCTGATGACAACAAGAAAAAATAGGTAGGTGATAAAACAGCTGAAAAAGCTCATTTTCATCAAAGTTAGAGTAGAATTGGAGCATGCAGAATACATCATATTTTTATTCAGATAAGAGTCATTCATTAAATGTTAATATATAGCTTTTGTGGAGAGTGTGCTTTTTAAACACTCAATGAATTTGTTTCTTTAACTTTTAAAAAAGAAAAGCATAATTAACTTGTTATTTTGCCTGTTAAGAAATGTCTAATCTGCAGCATACTTGACTTTATTCTTTCCTCAGTGGTATTACTGTTTTACAAGGAGTGATAACGTGTCAGGAAACAAGGAAAAAGATCAAAAGGGCAGAGCAAATGATCCCTATAGTTACAAGTATCCAAATGTAGCTGCTGTGAAAGGGTTTCTTAAAGTCAAAGAGCTTGTCTGATTTATAAGCAAAACACAGCAAAGGCAGGACAATTGTGCTTGTTTGTGGATCACATTGTAGATTTAAGTGCATTTTAAAACAGATTTAGAATATTCAAATGAGCAGAAAGCTGAAAATAACCTTACCAAGAAATTTATATGTGTAAAACTTCTCTCAGGTTTGCATCAGCAGGTCATAGATTATTTTAAGTTCTTTAAGGATAAATGATCAACTTTAAATATAAGTTTGTCCTGAGTAATTAGGTATATTGAGAAAACACACTCATAGACAAATACATCCAGCTTTCTCTGTAAAAGGTGGTAACTTCTGTTAATTATTATTGAATCCAGAATTAGATTTAATATTGTCTTTTGTGACTTGATGCATAATTTTCATCAGGCTTACTTTAAACATCATTGCCCTGCTGAGCCTGTTGCAGGCTGCTGCTGTCATGGGCACGTCTGTGGTATTTTTAATTTGGATCCAAATGCCACTTCAAAGAGATGGAGAGGGTACTAAAAGTTTGACTAGAACAGTTCTGTCAGACCAACAAGATGTAATGGATTGTAAATTTCTGAAAAAAAACTGTTTGTTCAGAAGAAAAGCAAACTGTAAGGAATCATATTTGGAAACTAAAAGGATGACTATCATTCTGGCTTACACAACATTTCTATTTAACTAGCTATCATATTGCTAGCTAACTAGCTATCCTTAATTATGACTAGTGCACGTTCCAGAGGACATTTCAGCTCTACTTTTTGTTAAGTTGCTGTTAGCATGATTTTTTAAGTAACTTTATTTGTAGAATAAATTAGATTGTTTAAATGACCTGATAAAGCTTCACTGGAAAGTTCAGATCTGAATCTCTCTCCCAGTTTTTGTTTAATGCTGACGCACCATATAGATCCAGAGATATGATAGTTTGACTTTATTAAATTTAAATATTTATCCTATTGTAACACTGGGATGGACAGGTGCGGTTTCTTTTGATGTTATTTTTTTATTATTTGTACTAAACAGAAAAAAGTTATGTTTGTAGATTTTTATTGTGATATGAACATTTTTATGATTAAGATTTTATTATTTTTGTGTATTTTGGGCCCAATATGTTAATGAAGCCAGTTAAAGTGGAAAGAAAATGATTAAATCATGTTAAGATTGTGCTGAAAAACTGGTAGAAAACATAGATGGGGAACATTTTTTTATATGCTCTATAAAAGCCAAATTCAGACATTAAGGCAACCAACATACCCCCCCCCCAAACACACAATAAATAAATAAAATATGCCAATGGAAAATTGAAATTATTTGACTTAGGATTCACACCATTGCAAAAACCAGAAAATAAATAAAATTCAGCAAACCCTTTTCAGGAAGAACTGATTCTGTGCCATAATCTATTTCCACAAAAATACACATTTTCATCTGTGTAGCCAAAGTCTGTCGTCTCTGAAGCCAAAATATTTTTTAAGGACTCAGCTACCTATCAGTTTTTCTTTCACAGTTCTAAAACTGAGACAGTATTTATTAATTTCTGTCAGCAATGTGCTTGGTATCAGTGCATTAGCAATTGCTGCTGGCTAAAGCAACACACTCCATAAATACAGACAGACCACTACAAGTCCAAAACAAGCAGTCAGCGGGTCAGACAACTACAGAAATGTTACTCCATACCTCTGATGAGGCCAAAACACACCACACTGCTGTCAGTAAAACAGATGAGATAAATTAGACTCATTAAGGTAGCAGGAATTGATGGAGCATTCTCAGACTCAAACATAAAATTAACTTATTACATCTTTTTTGAGTCTTGATTGATTTTGATGGGTAGGTCACAATTCAATCATGCTCATCAAAATTTAACTGCAACTATTATTCAAATGGATAGATATGTGTGCTTGATCAATGGCTGCACTGTGAAATATTAACTTTATTATAGAAGAATTCATGTTTCCCCCCCAAAATACATGCATATACAATGTTTTTATTATTATTTTCTTTTCATGTTGTTTTTTTATTTTTCTTTGGAGAGGTCTCAGATGGTGCCAAATCCAGCAAGGAATCCAGTGAAGGCAAGGGAGTTTTAAAGCAAATGCTCTTAAACAACTACTGCAGTGATTGGGTCATCAAAACATGTGACTTCATCTATATCCAGCTGGACCCCTTATATTTGAAACCAATGGGAGAACAGAAACAGAGCCAAGAATATTGAAATTTGTCATGTAGAATAAATTTGGCAGAAAGGATTGTTCCTATAGATTGCTGTGAGTCAGTGCTGGAGGATTTGCAGACATGACAGTTAAATAAGCAAAAAACAACAGACATAGTATAACCTATAAAGCTGGTGAGTCGGTGTGGTCTACACTGGAAACGTATGCTCAATACTTTGATAATTAGTTAGAAAAACAAGTGAATAAAATAATAATAAAATAAAAATGCTGTACAGTCCTTTGTTCCAACCATGCTCCTGCACAATGTGCTTACAGTTACTGCATGTTAAAGACAAAGCTAATTCATTGCAGATGTGGTCTTGGTCTGATCAGGACCTGTGGAACAGTGTTGAGCTAATGTTTGCTAAATGCGTCTAAACTTAGAAACAATATTGGGAGCCCCAGCTGGGATCTTAAATGTCTAAAAAGAAAATAACATTTGAAATGAAATGAAAAAGGCAAATCATTTTAAATATGCTAAGAATCAAGTAGATTGGCCTCTTGTAGTCTAATATAAAAAGCTTGTGGATGGGCTGTGACTGCTCCACAGGAAGTAAACTTTTTGGCAAGCTTTAAAGCCTTGGACCTACTTTCATGGATTTTCTGTGTATAAAGTGTTTTGTTACTGCTTGGGGGCAAACTCAGAAATGTCTAAGGTATAGATTGTTTTTACTTGCATTGGTGCTTTACCTGTGCTCTGCTTTTAAAAAGACACAAGTCAAATTGTACAAAAATCTGCTTTGTGCTGAAATAAAGTGTAAAACTAACTAAAATTAAACTTGTTCTCTGTGCTTTTGACCTTTACCTCATGGTAGTTTATGTGGTGTTTCATTCTTTTTCTTATGAAACCAGCTTTTGTCATCTCTTTCTAGCCCCAGCTGGGCTGTGCTAACTTTCAATAAATCAGCATTCAACCAGTGTGAAAAGCTGTCAGGTTTTTGGAGGACTTCACATGTGCTCACATGTGAGATAGACACCAGTGGATATCTTGGTAAAAGTATAAACAATCTTTAGTCTCCTTCACTAATGCGAAAGATCCCTGTTCTCTCCAAGCATACTTGTCTGTTTACTTAGATATTATGTGAGGAAATTGTCCCAAACCGTAAATGCACAGGAACACTACCTTGGTTTTAGTAGTCATGTTTCTTTTATTCAGCAGAGTCTCTGTATGGTCCATGATTTGTTGAAAGTGTCACATTTAGAAGATATCTTTAAAGCAAATTAAAATAAGTTTGACATAACTTTCTCTGGCCAATTTTAGCTTCCATAAAAGGAATTTCATTTTAAAAATAGGGCTTCAGATGTTCAAATTATATGCAGCTGTTGTAGGAAGTTTAAAACAAAAGAAAACAAAAAATATCCTATTTATATGTTTTCAATGTCCTCTCAGTTTGACTCTTACTTTCTTTTTTATTGTGATGACAATTTTTAAATAAAAGTGGCTCCAAAATATATCAGATAGTCAAATCACCCATGCTCTGGGCATTATTTATGCTAACAGTGAGCTCTCAGCTTGCTTCCCTGGTGCGTTAGTATGCATGTGTGTATACACACTCCATCCATCAGCATAAACACAACACCATTTTTCTCCACATTCCCTCCAAACATCCCTGCAAACCCCCAAGGCTTTTTTCAGAGTCGTGTGTCAGCGCCTGGTCTGCAGTGGAGCGTGTCGTTGCCATTCCTTCATGTGTCTTTACCGCGGAGTCCAGTTTCACCACACAGTGTGCAGCGAGCCTTGTGATTTAACTACAAACATATGGAATGGTGTGTTTGTGATAAAAAAGGAGCAATGGACGGGCTTTGTCACAGACAAGGTTGCATCAGTGGAGTTTCTAAAGTGCCAAAGAGTTATTGCAACATGATTCATAATTCTCCAGTAGCTGCAGTGATGTCTGGTATTTCTTATCTGCATCATGTGATTGAATGCAGTGTTCATATTTTTAGCTCAGGCTAATGACTTTACTGTGTAATAACACTTTTTTTTGTGTGTGGTGGCCATCAAAAGCAGTCCTGCTGGTTGTCCAAACAGCCACAATTTTAGCTCCAATGATTTTATCTCATCCTGTAATAATTGTTGTGACACTCCTTGAACAAATTAGGTTGTTGTTTAAAAAAGGAAAGATACAAACTAGCTGTTTCTATTAGCAATAATTTTTACTAAATGACTCAATTTAATGTAAATTTTGATGTATAATAAGAAACCTTTTTAAATAGCAGCTTCTGTAGCTGCTCAATGTCATTACTGCCTTTAAAATGTGATATTATGACTAATTTGGGGTGAAATCCCATTTCTCTTTTTTACCCCTTCCCCTTCCTCTACCCCTTGCCCCTGTGTGGTGAGTGGTGAAAACATTCCCCTAGGAAACGAGGTACCCCAACGTTACCGTCATTTATCATCATAAGTCGTTGCGACTTGCTGCGTCAGATGAAGCGACAGGTATCTATGACAACCGAATGGCAACAAACTAATGGCAACAAACAATGCTGTATCATTTCAGTTGCCTGGGCTGTTGGCATATTTTTGCGTTTTTCTTCTATAAGATGAATAAACGAAAGAAGACGTTATATTGTTATGATACACAATCTATGCTATGCTGACAACTGTTAGCGACATTAGCAAACTAGCTAATGCTAATATTAATGAACATTATTGATTATCAGTTAAAGCTAAATTAGCGGTTTTGATATGAATGATATCATAAATAAATGGCCACAAGATTGAACACAATTTTAAAATATTTTTTACATCCTTACTGATGCTGAATATATATTTGAGTGCTCTGTCTTCCTTCTGTCACCATTTTTGCCATTGTACATGAGGTGTGTCCCAATTCAGGGTCTCCACCCTTCGAAGTGTGCAGACTGCGTAGGCTACAGAGTGTCATCTGTAGTCTACACACTTCGAATTCCGCTTAACGTTCATGAAATGGGGCAGCCTACCTAGCCAACAAGAATTTCCCATTGCAACAACACAGGACGTTGAATCACTTTAACCTCTGAAATTGCTCACAGGACACTTCAGTGAACGTTAACACCGACCAGTAACACCGACAGTAAGGCTGTGTTGTTTTCCAGCCGGTACACACTTCATTAACACTTTAAAAATCCATAAATATAAAATATTACAGAATTTTAATGTAACAGTTTAACAAACATGCTTTTAATGTACTTGGTTTTGTAATATTTCCTCTAAAGTGTAGTTTAAAAAAAGTACTCCTTTTTTTTTTTTTTTTAAACAAAACTTTATTAAAACCTAAAACATACTCTTCTGACCTCGGTTGTTCATTCAGCCCCCGTCTTTGCGCAATGAATTCTGAGAGAAAAGAGGCCGCGAAGGATGCATCACAAATCTGCACTTCTAAGTGTGCAGACCCCAAATTGGGACACACCTGTGGTGTCCGTCAGGAAATTTTTATACCCCTTCGTTTGAAGTGCTGTCCTGGGTTGTCTTCGTTTGGAGGGTTGTGTGGCCCTCACCCTTACCCCTTCCACTTCATTCAAAAGAAAATCGAGATGGGCCTTTCCCTAAAGTGAACGCCCAAAACATAGGGGGAGGGCTAAGGGGAAAAAATGGTATTCAGCCTAAATCTGTTGAGTTTTCTCTGACTAAACAGCCACTCTGCACTTTGTGTAGTTTCCAGTTGAACCTCCATCGCGTCCGAACAGAGACAAAAAAAAGAAACAGTGTAATGCAGGCAGTGTTAGCATGACCTTTAACCTTAAGAGACTAAATAATTTCTAGAACATTTCATTCATTCTACATGCCCACCACATCAAAATCAGGGTTGCCGGGGAATTAGCCTCCCATCACAGAAACAAACAACCATGCAGCCTCCCTCTTAGGGTCATTTTAGAATTAGCAAACTTTACATGCATGTTCTTTGGACTACAGAAGAAAACCTGAGAGTACGTGTAAACTCTAAACAGAGAGGCCTGAGTCATGATTGAAATCAAACTTTCTAACACCCCTAACCACAACAGCAGTGCAGCCCAACAACGTTCTCTTTTTTTTTCTTTTTAAATTTCTTTATTTTTTTATAACAAAGTGAATTATGATAATTAGTATAGCAAGTGCCAAGCAGGGTGAGAGTCTGGCTTCTGTCATGATTAATGTTCTGTAGGAGAGATAAGCATTCTGACTTGTGTGTGTGTGTTTATGTATGATGTCATCAGTCTCGATTCAAGCTTCATGAGTTTCAGTAAACATGCTGTGGGGAAATGTTTGGGGGAAATTTGTCAGTCTAGGTTCTGTAACGTTGAAAGATTATTTTTTTCTGGCAATGACACATTTTTCAGCTAGAGCAGGATAAACTTTCTTTAGACATAAATGTTCCGTATTTACTTTCCTTGTAGACACAAAACATTCTGAACAGAGTCAACCTCCCAAGACACATTTTACCTGCCTGTAGCTGCTTTCATACTGTGAAAATAATGTCAGGGAACAGGCCTGGTCCTGTAAACCTGTTGGAGCAGACGGCATGGTGCGGCACCACAAAGAGTTAAAAATGTGATTTTCTGTTCTTGTGAATAATACAGCCTTTGTTTCTGGGTCATGAACCAGTCAAGGTCAGTGGCTTTAACCGAGCCAAACAAACACACATGCAGTTCAGTTTGCACTAATTGATTTCCCTTCCAGCAGAGACAAGAATGAGCCTGTGTGTGTGTGTCTGTTTACTTTAAAGGATCTGTCAGGAGTCAAAGTAAATAGATAAGTGACAAAGTAAACACCCATCCCACACACATGCCAAAACAACATCCTTCTACAGGGATATATTTCTCCACTCAAACATCAACTCGGTTCACTGATTTTAGAAGGTGAATTCAGTTTTCAATTATAATCTAATCATAATGGTGTGTGAGTGTGTGTGTGTGTGTATATATGTGTGAGTGCACTTTCTGGCAGTTCCTATGAGGTTTCTCAGCAGTAAATCCTTCCACACACTGGGTTAATGAGGTGATCCAGCTGCAGGGGACGATGGTAGAGCCCTTTGGGTCTGTTTTACTTTCTTTGTGTGTGTGTGTGTGTATGCAAGGAGTGTAGCAGTCACAGCATTCCTTTTGGTGTAAAGTCATGTTTGCACGGTGCAAATTGAATTTTGAGATGTACGATTGTCAGTAACAGCACTGATTGTTGCTGATTTTCTGGAGCAAGTCTGCCATGCGTTTAAATTTCCACTGCAAATTACTTAGTAAGTTCTTAGTGAATACAGAAATCCCATGATAATTCCAAGCCCCAGTCTGTTGCTGTGGATGAGCCTGTGGTGAAATCCAAACCAGGTTTTAAGGACATTTATAGCTCACATTTCACATATGACTTTTCTCTGCAGGGAAATTATAAAATGTGATTAAAATGTACTATCTATCTATCTATCTATCTATCTATCTATCTATCTATCTATCTATCTATCTATCTATCTATCTATCTATCTATCTATCTATCTATCTATCTATCTATCTATCTATCTATCTATCTATCTATCTGTTGGTAAAAAAAAAAAAAACAAATGCTTTTTTTAGTCCTGTTAAACTCATAGAAGAAAAGAGAGAAATTGAGGAAAAATATCCACAGAAAAACTTTGAAAGAATTTTAGAAAGCCTGGGGAACTATTGCTCAAGATGACTTAAAGAATTAGAGGACAGTCTGGCTGTTTGGAAGCCAAATATAAAGAGATGAGGGCTGTATCAGTCTGTCTCTACTGCACATAAGTGTGAGCACAACTCCAGCTTCCAAGAGAATCCTGAGGGTAAATGAGAAGTCTGGTTACTGTCCTGCTATGTGCATTGATGGGTTTATAGTAATTCAAGTCAGTAGTGTGTACGCAAACAGAGTCTCTGATTACTGCTGTGACCTGACTTCTGTGAGCACATGTATGGATCTGGTCCAAAATTAGACATGGACATTTACACTCTGCTTAATTGACTCATGCTGTGTGCTTGCAGACTGTGTTGCAGACCAGGAAAGGGCCAGTAAAGTTAAAATTCAGTGTTGTGTTTTGTTTTCTGAAATGTGTGTATGTATTTAGGGATGAAAAGTAGAATAAAAAGATATCAGTCAGAACCAGAACTTTGCATTGATTTCTTGTTAAAATAGAGGCAGGCCATTGTTCTGCAGCATATGCTTAGACATGTATAGTCCCAGAAGGGAGACATCTAGCACCCCCCGGCCAAACCTGTATGCTGCTAAAGGCCAGAATTTGAAAACTGACAGTTAGGCTTAACAAGCATGAAAGGGCCGCTGTTGGGTAAGGTTCCCCCAGGCAATTATCAGTCAGTAAATAGTCCAGGAGGTGGAGTAAAGGATAGATGGGTAAATGTAAATAATCAGGAGATTGATTAATAGCAGTGATGAACGAGGTGTATTTGACATTAAGAGCTTAAATAACACAACAATAATGCCAATGCTATGAAAACAATGCCAATAGTGAAGGTTTGCTTCATTGCTCCTGTGATTTCAGTCAGTATGTAAGCTTCTCAGATGTGAATAGCACATTAAGATAAGCAACAAGTGATGGCTGGCTAGGAACTGACAGATGTGATGGGGCTGATTGAGGACTAATAACAGACTTCATCGCTTTAGGGTGAACAGTCACCATACATCTTCAAGAGTTTTAATCAAGCAAAAACTTTGACACAGACTGGCACGTAAAAATTATTTACTATACACTTACTTAACTCCAGATTTAGAAATAGAAAGTCATGATTGCATATTTGACAATAAAGCTGTCACATGTATAATAATTTAATTCACTCATTTCAATGGAGTGATGGCCCAGAACACTGCAACATAAACCTCATTCGATACACTACAAAGAAGTTTAAGCATATGCAAGATTTCTTACTATCCTGGGAGGATTTGACAAATTTGTACAAGCAAATAGTAAGAAAGGGTGTAAAAAAAAGAGGAGTATACAAGTTTAACATGTTTGTGTCAGTTGCCAGTTGCCTGCTAGCACACCTGTGTTAAGCTGACTACAGCTGAAATGCTTATTTCTAACTGTTGACAGACAGGAAAGGCTTGGAGCCACGGAAGGGTGAAAGCAAATACACAGACACACATCCAGTCTTCATATCCAATACTTTTTGGCTGGTGTAGCTGTTAATGCAGGATGGTTGACTGTCCTGGTGCTACCTCATTGCAGGCATTTATTACCTCCACCAAGGCAGAAGTTATGTTTTTGATGACGTTGGTTTGTCTGTTAGCAACCAATAATTATAGATGCCTCCACATTCATTTTCTGTTCATATAAAATAAACCCGGACTTTTGCACTGTTCTTCCTCCTGAGAAAAGAAAAAAAAAAGATTATAGTTTTCAGTTAGGGTACAAGATGGTCACCACAGGTACAATACTGGCCCTCATAAGGTATACAAACTGCAAATGGTACAAATAAGTACCATCTGTTATGAAAAAAACAGCAGTACCCTTGAGGGAGCCACCCCAGTGACAAGCCTTTGTACCCATTAAATTTGTAACTACTAGTGGCCCTTTGTTGAGTGGAGTTATTTTAATCAGACATGGAGGGTCCATGCCTGATGGGGTCCTTACACAAACAGGCCTTTGACTAAAAAAGAACAAACCTTAGTGCCTTTAATTTGCACTGAAGATGTGTAAAGGAACACACTCAAAAATCACAACGCCTCATTTGTATCTTTAAATCTTAGTGCAACTTTGTTTTGAATCCCTTTCTAGAGAATATATTTTCTCTAACCCATAAATAGGCAATAGATAGGCAGTATTCTGTGAAGATATACATTTATCAACATTATCTAAAGCTGTAGTCAAGCACTACTTACAAATAAATAACAACAGCACACCTAAATTCCTCTCTGCATTTTTGTCATAGGAGCCGAAGCAAAACAGCATCTTTGCCATACCTGGCATACAGGCTGACACTATCAGTGAGTCCTAACTACCCACTTAACTGGCTCAGATCACTGTCATACATAGAAGGACTATTCATAGCATTTTGCTGCCTCTATCATATCTTCCATTTAATTATCTCAACTTCATCTTATCAGTTTATCTGAAACCACATCTACAAAACAATTCAGGACTGCCTGTTCATAAACTGCAGAAGACTTGCAGTAATAATACAATTATAATATGCGCAATAATGAAGTAATATTAGAGAGATCATCGAGACAGAGAAGGTGTTAGAGTGACAGCAATCTACTGAAAAGTTTGGAGGATGTAGTATTGGATCCGGGAAGCATTGAAAACCTGCAGGACTGCGGCTCTTGCAGGACCAAATTGAGTAGCCCTGATATAGATGGCTTAAATATCTGTAATGTCTTTGTTTTATGTAAAGCACTTTGAATTGTCCTGTACATGAAATGTGCTATACAAATAAACTGCCTTGCCTTGCCTTGCCTTAATTATTCGTTTCCAGTCAAAACAGAGCTTTAGATTATTTGGGATGGAAGCATGCCCACCAGCAATTTGTAGGATGTGTAATGTTGTATTTCTTCTTGTCCTCAGTGAATGAAAACCATGAGGAAACAAACTGATGGATGCCAAAAATATTTAACAACTTTGCAGGGACCACACCTTGGGATGCCTGCACCTTACTGTGTTATTTGTGCACTGTGTAAACTGAGCTGCAAGACTTGATCATCAACAAATCACCACATACAAAGAGGGTTTGGCTCACTAATACTGTCTACTCGTACACTGAAATGAGAACACTGAGCGTAAACACATGATCCATCAATTTCTTAGTAACATCAGTGAAGTAATTCCTGAGATATATATATATATATATATATATATTATTTATTTATTGGTTTATTTTTTTAATTCAACCAGCTGGATAACTATTTTGGACTGCTCTAAAATACAATATCTTAACAACCGCTTGATGGTTTGCCACAATTTTACACATTATCAGGTTTTTATTGAAGATATCTAAACATAGACCTGATGGATGAACAATAAGTTTCATACAGACATTTGTAGTTCCGAGACAATAGTTTGCGATGACTCCAGTGATCCCTAACCTCACCCTTCATCAAGCTCATGATCAAGTGTATGAGTTCTGTTTACTCTGCGAGCCCAGTAATGTGTTATTGTAATATCTACACTCATACCTGTTTTTGCATGTGTGTACACATTCCTATGCAACAACACAAGTATTCATGATACACTTGATCTGCTTACACAACACCTTGTTTTGGGGGTTGGGGGCACTAAGAGTTTTATAAAGATTGAAGCTGAACAGATTTTGCTGGTAAGCTTTCCAGGCATGAGGTAACAGGATTTTTGGATGTGTGTAGGAGTTGGTGCAACTATTTCACGTCCTCCCTTTTTTTCTGAAGGGAAACAAAGTAAACTTCTATACAAGCGCTGCATTTCTTAACCTTCATCTCTAAATCTCCCTCTTTCATCTCTGCTTCAATTATCCCCTACATTGATAATATTAGAAATCTTTATTGGTTGGTTTTAATTCTTTTGAAGTTGCTAAAGTGGTCAATAAAATCAAATCTAAACCATTTTTTTAACATGTCAAGCCATGCACTTTAGTGAATACTAGATCAATGTCTATGAACCTAGACTAAGGAGAAGCTTACCTAACTTTGCAAAGAGTCACTTGGTCAACTCACCATCAAACTTTTAATGGTTAATTCTGTGACAGAATGAGACTAAATCTCAGTACTTTGGACACAGTGGAATATTTCTTTTTTTTTCCTGGCCAGGAGATACAAAAAACTAAGAATACTGACCCAAGTCCCACAGGCAAGAATGCGGAGAGAAATTTAGTCTTTTTCAGTCAATCAACCAGGGAACTTAATCAAAGTAAATAGCATCATTAGCAAAATTGACTCCTTTAAGATTCTGGAAACTAAAGTCAGTCCCCAGAAATGCTTTACTTTGAACAGCATTAAACCCTCCAACATGTCAGTGGTTAAACACTTGATGATGAGATCCAACCAGCATTCATTCTGCTATGTTTGGTCAGCTGACTGCACAAAAATGAAGTGGTGGAAGTAGTGGCTCATTGTAATTTAACCAGCTACTTGCAAATATATGTGGTGATGTGGGTAAGCAATAGATGTCAACTTCAGCACACGTGACTACAGACATGGTTTCAGACAGTTAAAGAGCATTGTCTTTGGTAGGAAGGAAGAACTCCCGACATTGTAACTTTACAGAACCTTTGCATGCTCAACAATCTATAGCACACTGAAAGTAAGGAAAGAAAAAGAAATATAGCAGCAGTCTTAAAGTAACAGTATAAGTAGCAGCAGTTGTGTTACAAGATTATAAGGAGTCCCTTGAGCACACTTTGAGAAAACACCCAACACTGTCATATCTAGATTCTGTCATGCATTTTGGGTTTTATGGGGGGGTTAACAGTAGATTGTGAATAAATAGTCACCTTTGCATCTTTTTTGTTTTGTCATTCCCTCTTTCACATTCCCTCTCACACTCTCCTCATACTTTCAAGCTCTTGCTACCTTCCGCTTAACACTAGAGGATGAAGGTTTATGTGGGCCTCTCATTCTGTCTCACAGTGAGGGATGGCTGCAGTGTATTGTGGGTAACAAAATCCAGCTGTGTTGTAGATTCTGTGTTTGAGTGGGTGTCTGCTGGTGTGAACATGTGAAGGAATGTGTGTGCGTTGATGAATGTGTGCTGTGCAGGTTGCTGGTGTGTGTGGAACTGTTTCTTGTCATCTTGACAATGACATTTCTCTTTAATCCATACACAAATAGCAGAGCATATACGGTGCTGTGAAGTTTTACTGTAGCTGAAAAAACTGTCAGAGTTAACCATGAACTTGTAAAAAAAGCTAAATGAACTTGTTTTGCAACTCCAAGTTATAAGATTGCTCTGTCACGCAGGACAGACACGCAGAGTGTAAGTCCACCCTCTGTTTTCATGGCTGTGGTTATTGTGATACATGGCAGGTTCTTGGCTGGATGATGTGGGCACCTAGTCATTATCAATCAAGAGCAAATCCAGACTGTTTAAAAGAGAGGCATGCGGTTCCTAAAATAGTCATGAACAGATTAACCTATAAGCTTTCCTCATTTCACACCCATTTGTTCTAAAAATTATATGAAGGGCTGAATCGTAATAAAAAATACAACCACTCTTCTACACAAAACATTATCACCCACAATAATAATGATCACTTTTAGTTATCATTTTGGAAGTATTAGTTGGAAATTCATACAGTCAGAGTATCTGACATAATCAACTGCTGTGGATTTAATAGATTTCAGACAGTTCAGGGAAATGAGCTGTCTGAAGAGCAAAGCAAAATCTTCATGACAGGTTTCATCAGTTGAGCTCCTAACAGTCTGTTAGGACTTAACAGTTTCTGTATTGATACTGATCACTCAACATCAACAAACTTTAAAGACCACATAAACACTCTGGTATGGAGTTTGATTTTTTTTTTTAAGAAATTATATTATTGATTAGTATGATACTGGGAAATTTGTTAAAATTTCATGGGTGTCCATTAAAGCACAGCATTTTATGGTCCTAAGTGACATGCAGACTGGTTCGGGTCAGGTTAAGGTCAGGGTTGGGTGTTGTTGGTAAAGACACAAAGTGTGAAATGACATAAAAAGAAAACTTGTGATCTTACAGTAGAAGTATTCATGTGCCATCTCATGATGCCACGCTGTCTGATATGATTAGTTTCTTTTCTTGCTCATTCTGTTTGACACCATACACAATTATCATTCCACTCCTCTCCTGTCATCAGATCATTAACTTAGCCAGTGTACTAGCAGTACTCTAGAGCCTTTAAAGGACTGACAAGCAGCTCCACTACTCTAAAAACAGTAAGTAAACGTACAAAAAGAAAAATCTGAATTCCAGAGTAGTTGTCTTTACACCAAGACGTCTACCTGAAACAAAGCAACCATAAGCCCCGTCATAGCGGAAATATTTAGCTATTGTTGGAGCATATGGCTAGACATTTTCATTGTGTTCATTTGAATAGTTTGTGTTTGTAGCCTCATGTCTAAATATAATGCTGTTGACAGCTTCTGTTTTCCTCCTGGTTGATGTGACAGACTAGTTAGGTGACTTCACACGTTAGTGTTGAACTTTTTATGTTTTGGCTCTAAACTCTTCTACAATTCAAGAGTTTAAAAGGAAAGAAAAACGTTTGTCATAGAAAAAGATCTTGTCAGTTTTTGACCTCCCCATTTATCTAAAGCAGATTTATTTTTTGTCATTTTCGCATTTGGTCCAAACAAACAGAGACTTACAAACAGGAACAGAAAAATGTATGTTTATAGAGATTTATGATAGATTTAAACCTGAGGGCCTGTCAGAAACCATCTGTTTGTGGTTTACAACAGGACATTACAGACAGTGAGGTTTATGGCAAATACACCCCATCTAACTTTTACCTGCTGTTACTTGCAGTTTGTGTTATTGTCTTGTTGCCACCTTTCATAAAACACAAGAAAGCATTAGAAACATGCTGGCAACTGGTATTGGCCAGCTAATGAAAGTGTATCTGTTTGTTTTGTGTCAGAGTCATGGCAATAGCGAGTTATTGAGGTTTGATCCTACTACAAAACTACGAGCTTTGGCCACTTTTGGTTTATTTAAGCAGCACATATTTAAACCTTAAAATGTCAAAAGAAAGATTTTTTTCATTTAAACTTCTGTCGTTGGCTGGGACATTTTGTTCGCGGTTACTTCTTTAACCTTTCTGTTTTCCTTCCTTTTACGGTCCTTTCTTTTTTTGCCCCTTCATCAAGACAGTTTTTCAGGGAATATTGCAAATTCCTGCCATGTTGACAGGCATGTGTTATTAGAAGAAGGGGGAAAAAATTAAGAAGACACAGGCCAGAAATGAAACAAAAGGCATGGCGCCAGAGGTGTGTTGCTAAATTTAATAAAACATCTTGGGTTTCTCTTCAACCTCCACCTTGGGAGTCTTGGAAGTTGCAGAGATGCAAGAGTTAACTAACACAAACCAGGTCAGAGAAAGAGAGGGGAGGGATAAGGGATGAAGTAAAAGAGGAAGAATCAAAGGCAAATCTGTGGTGAGGGATAGACACCGGTAGAAATATTGACAATAATTCCCAACTATGTGATCACTTAAAATGACTACCCATTCATGTGACCAATTCAGATAAAATTTGTTGAACTGGCAGGGTAAAGTCTGCAGACTCAAGTCCATATGTTTAGACTGGAAAATCACAGTGTTACCCCAGCATATTGGAATAAGAAAGATAATGTGAGAAAAATTAAACCATATGATGAAAAAATATTATATATAGAAAAAACTTTACAAATATCCAGGTCAAAAAGATACACTGCCAGCCAAAAGTTGGGACACAATTACCCACTTGAATTATTGTGTGTCAAAAAATATAAATATATTATTTACAATTTACAATTCACAAATAAATATCCAGGTTAAAAATGAATAGTGAAAAATATGGGATTCAAGTGCTTAAACAAAGGTGCAGTGTGGTAAGATAAAAAGAAGGAAAAAAAACAGAGTGGGAATGGGAAGGGTGACAGCACAGTCCCTTGTGGAACTCCTACATCACTCACCACCCTCCCAGACAGTGCGTTGCCCACACAGTAGGGATGAGCAATATATCAAGATTTTCAAATATATCAAAACTTTATCAGACACAATATAGAAGGAGGGAATATCGTTTATATCGAGATAGCTTGTTTTGAGTTAAAAGCATCTTCTCTTTTGCATTTTGCACAGCTGTATTTCTGTTATGGCCATTGAAAAGAATTTTTAATTTATTTTGTTTTAGGAGCATTTAATTTAATATAAAGGTACTTTAATTTCAGTCAGCTGTTTTAATGCACATGTGCTGCTGATCCTTAATAAAAGTATATTTAGCGCCGAAGGCTGTAAATTAGAACTGTCTCTTTGGTTACTTGAAAAAAAAAAAAAAAAAAAAAAATATATATATATATATGTATATATATATCGAGATATATATTATATATCGTGATTCAGGTAAAAAATATCAAGATATAAGATTTAGTTCATATCGTCCAGCCCTACCACATGGACAAACTGTGGTCTGCCAGTCAGGTAGTCAGTGACCCAGGAAATAGTGGGAAGTTGACAGCCTTCCCCAACAGCTTGATGTGATGATATTGGTGTTTTTTACATGCAGCCCCTCTAGATAATGACCAGAACATTTCAAGGCTACAGTCTGTGCAAAATAATGGTTTTCGACAGCTTGACAATACAATGATCCCTAAGTTTGCTTAAATAAAACCTAAAATCCAAAGGTGGCTCATAATTTCTATACCCCATCTAGTCTATAGGATAAGATAAGATAAGATAAGACAACTTTATTAATCTCCAGTGGCTAAACACACAGCAGTGTTACATGAATATATAATCATTTACAACCTGTTCTAACCAAAGCTGAATAATTTAAACAAGGAAATTTTAATTTAATGGGAAGCTACTTTTATGGCATCATTTTTAAGACTAATGCATCTTCTCTCCCCATGTGAAAAGCAATTGGTATTAGTGGTGATGTCAAATAGCTGTCAGATACGCAGCACTTTCATAAAACTGTTTCTGTCCATCATTTTGAGAGAAATACTGCTAGCACATGTTAGCCTGTAGTGTATTAAAAATGTTGTTTTGATGTCTGGCTAGGATTAGGTATTATTGTTATTGTTATTATAAATTGCATCACAAGGGTTATTGCATCAAGAAAGTCCCCCTGATTAGCCCAAAGCAGAAAATATAATCACAGTTTTCTTTTATCAAGGGACACAGTTTAAAAATGAGTGCAGGGTTGGAGATTAAAGGCCCACTTTAGTGCATACATTTCCTTCATAGAATCCTTTGGAAATCTGGTGAAACAGGTAGGAAGGTGTCAAGTTATATTTAATGTTTTTTTATACTCCAAATGTCAACAGTGATATTTTTGCAAATCTGTAGGTGGCATTTTTTGATGTATTTGGATGCCCTATGGTTTTGGGTGTCCTGCTGCTTTACTTCAGACTGAGTTTCACAAGCTACAGAGTTTGCCATAAATGCAGGGAAATGGCTGAATAGCCTACACATTGACCCATTAAGAGTCAACCAGGGTGGGTTAATGTAACCTCTTGCTTGTCCTGTAGATTGTAATTTTAAGAAAGTAAAATCTGTGTATGTACCCATGCAGTTGTATTATGTTGTATTTCCATTTTCTTGTTTGCTTGACTCTAATCACATGCATATGTTTATTTAAAAGATGAAGAAAAAAATTGAGTATATACAAGACTTCAGGCATTACAGCATTTAAAGTCTTTAACCTCATTTCAAGTTGTACATTTAATTAATATTTCATAGTTTAAATATAACCAGGTCATCAAGCAGATTGTGATTAACACCCATCCTTTTCTCTCTTTTCTTATGTTTTTCAGAGCTGCAAGTTTGTCATTATCATCATGTTACTTTGCTTCATGCTCCTCTTCCTCGCCTCTGGTGTGGTGTTGTCCTTTGACTGCCCAGAAGACTGCTCCTGCCAGAATGGGAATTCAATATTCTGCATTCATAGACACTCCAGCACTGTGCCCAATGTCCCTATAACCACTCAACAGCTCTACATCTTTCAAAATGGTATTTCCACCTTATCTCAAGATGACTTTAGAGGTCTTGTGGAGCTGGAGATGCTAGATCTGAGCCAGAATGTCTTGGTAGAAATTCCAGATGGGATATTTCAGATGCTGTCAAAACTGAAGAACTTAGACCTGTCTTCCAACCGTATTACCCACATTTCAAAGGACAGTTTCTCGGGGTTGGTCCAGTTAGAAAGGCTGTACCTCCATGCAAATCTGATTCAGAGCATTCATTTGGAAGCTTTTGAAGGTTTAGAGATGTTACTGGAACTCAAGCTGCAAGGGAACCAGCTTATTTCCTTGCCAACACTTAATTTCCCCAGGCTTCTTCTTTTGGACCTTAGCAACAATAACATCCCAACCCTGGGACCCTCAGATCTTCAGACTCCCCATTTAGAGGCTCTTAAGTTGGCTTCCCTAGGACTTACATCTGTGGATGAGGCACTCATACCGTCTCTGAGGAACCTCCATGAGCTTGATATATCACTAAACAAGTTACATGAAGTTCCTCAGGCCCTGAAGCAGGACTCCCTTAAGGGGCTGACCAAACTAAGCCTGGCTGCCAACCCATTGCCTGAGCTGAGAGTGATGGACTTCCAAAAACTGGTTGGACTTCAAGAACTGGATCTCAGTGGACTTAATCTACAGGGGTTTCCAGAGAGCTTTTTCAAGACTTTCCCAAAGCTGATGCATCTGACAGCTGCTGAAAACCCATTCAACTGCCTATGTCCATTAGCCTGGTTCCCTGTTTGGCTAAAAGAGAAAGGAGTGAATCTTGGGAGGCCTGAGGAAACCAGATGTCACTTCCCTTTAGTCAATGCTGGGAAGATGCTTTCAGCACTGGAGCACAAAGACTTTGGATGCCCACCAACAACAACAGAATCAATTGGCTCCCCCATCACAAATACACTTGTTCCACAGATTCCATCTACATCGCCAGAAACTACCCATACCAATGCTATTCCTCCCCCTCCACCACCCAGTGAGGAAACCATCTTATCAAAAACAGATAACTACCCACTTCCACCAGAACCTCCAGTCTCTCCTAGCTCAAATAGTGGGGAGTATGAACAGCATTTCTGCCCACCAAACATCTGTCTCAATGGAGGTACTTGTAATTTTGACCCTCTGGGACAACTCAGCTGTTTGTGTCCCTTGGGAACATCTGGTCCTTATTGTGAAACTGTGGATGAGGTTCCTGAACCACCACAACCCTCAGCAACAGATGTTTCAGTAGCTGTCCCTGTTATGCCTGATCAACATGATGCCATCAGCTCACGGCAGGTGACCTCCACATCAATCCTTCTTGACCTGCACCGCTTTATTGAGACACGGCCACATATCCGTGGCATCAGGTTGACCTACCGTAACCTCTCAGGGCCAGACCGCCGTCCCATGATACTGAGTTTACCAACGTCCTACCCTGAATACACTTTGCGCGGTTTAAGACCCAACTGTACCTACTCTGTCTGTGCCAGTCCCCTTGGAGAAAGAATTACTTCTAGGAGTAATAACTCCGTGGAAATAGGGTCATGTACAGAGGCTCGCACTGAGGGGGTTCCTTTGACATTGTTAGAGCCATGGGTGGAGACAAAGACCTCTGTGACCTACACTCTCATCTCAGCTCTGGCTGCCCTTGCACTTGTACTGGGATTGGCGGTGGTGGCTGGAACGATCATCTGTCTACGGAAGAGACGGCAGGCAAATGCAGGAATGGAGCAAGAGCTGGGCCCAGCTGATCCTGACCCCATGGAGTTGGAGGGTATAAAAGCTTGCCTGGAGAATGGGTTAAATGGTACAATGCCCCTTAAGCAGCCTGAGACTGATCTTTGTCAAACCCCTCAGCCACCTCTATTGTTGCAACAGAATGGTGGTTTGGATTATGAAACACCATTAATGCAAGGTCACTGCCCATCAAATAACAATTTAGCATCTCTGAAACCATCTTATTTCTGACGCATACGCATATTTTGTAAAGAGTTCCCATAAAGGACTTCCTGATCCTGCTTTAACTCACTTAGTGGTTTAGTTCTAAGTTTCATTCCAATATCAGATGTCCATAATTTGAGAAAGGGCACTTACTATTCTGTATTTTTCTACTTAATGACAGAATAGAATGGATGATCTATTTAAGAGACATTAAATGATGGATTTAAGATCACAGTATATTGGAAAGGAGCTTAACCACTGTGGGACAATGAAGAGGATGTGGTTTGAAGCCATCAGAGTTTGGTGGTGGTAAAACCTAGCCAAGTGATTAAATTAAGTGCAATCAATGAGAAGGGTCTCATTAGTGGACAGAAAACAGGAGTGCCCTGTTGAATTTTTTTATATTCTTTGTGTATATCAAAGAATCAAAATGAAAGAGCTCAAATCCTGTTGCTGTATTTGAGAAATATGACATTGACAAGGTGATGCAGGTTTTGGGCCACAGAACTGGAGAACTGACAGTGGTTCAAATAATGCAAATGAAGAATGGATCAAGCAAATGGAGTTTCAGCCAACTTCAGTGTCACCGTAGAAGTTATAGAAGAACTTGCACTGAAAATAATTTTCTTTTTCTCTCAAGTGTCCCAATCTAGAAGCTTAGTGATAGGTTAGTGACCATAAAAGCTGTATAAATCCCTCATTTTGCCATTGATGTTATCCAGTTTCAACATATCTACCATAGTTCTCTCACAACGCATAGCCTTTGACTTCTTTAAAATGAAATTAGCTGTGAAAAAGAAAAATCAATGTGGACTTTGCCTGTGTTATTCTGTACCATGACAGACGGGCTGTGTTAATAGTTGATACCATGATATTCTTTTGTCATGTATTTTTGTATTTTATTTTTGTTACTATGTTTCTTTTGTTACTTTTGTTGTAAATGATCATTCAGTATTGCTTTTATGTGAGTTGAAACAGCATCTGTTCCTGCTTAAAAAACAAACACCCAAAAATACAGCAGTCATCACCATGATATTCTTAGTTTTCTCTTTCTATCAAGGTCACAAAGCTAAAAATTTCCTGTTACACTATTTGCACAATACAGAAATAAATAGCAACTTAATGTCCTGAAAGACCAAAACAATCATCAACCCGTCATATTTACCTGCAGAGTAGATAGCTCATATCTGCATGTTTCGGAGTAACTCACTAAGTGAATGTAACTGTCAGACACTTTATTCTCACTGCTTGTCTGCTGACTCTCCATAAACTCATGGTAAAGAAAAGCCTCAGACTGTCTAACACCAAAACTACCAAAACTGTGTTCAGAAGCCTTTTTGCTACAGAGTTCACTCCCATAAAGCAACACACACTTGCCAAGAAATAAAAGTGACTTCAAAAAGATTGAAAACATCAGTTTTAGCTACTACTTGTTCTGTCTCTTTAATAAGCCTTTCTGTCTTTGGTTTACAGGGATTATTAGATGTGTGCTTGGAGATTGTTTTGCTTATTTTATGTCAACCAGACTGTGAAAAGTACTGGCTAATGAAGCGGTCTGATGTATTCTTTCTGTCTGGGACTGTGACAAACCTTTTTGTGTTTCTGTTCTTTTGAGTATATTTTTACTGAAAAATAAAAATCAGTGAGTAGAATAGGTTTACAGAGACATGCTTCAGCAACATTGGTACAAAGTCTTACTCACATTTTTTAGTGTTACGTTACATACCGATTTGCATTTCAAGAACAAAAGGGCCTTTATGTTGCCTCGCCAAACACAGCTTTTAAATCACATTACAAAGTATAAATGAAGAAATGTGAAATGTATTTTAGCCATTTTAGTTTAAAGAAAGAGTTTTCTTCATGCTTGGTCAGCTGGAAGCTCAGAAGACTTTGTTTTTGTGTGTATGTGTGGACAAACAGAATGTGTGTGTGTGTGTGTGTGTGTGTCCGTTTTTCCTGTTCCAGCACCATTTATAATCAAGTCGCCATTCACTTTCTTAGTTATTACTCTGTAAACATGGTCACAGATACCAGTACACGAAGTCTGCTTTCCTTTTGTTATTTCTGTAACTGGAAAATTGTATTTCTTTGGCCAGTGTGAATGGCAGGAAATGTTTGAAACATTTTCAACATGCTTGTTACACTACATTGTCTTTTTTCTTATTGCCGACTGGTAGTTTGTGAATATGTTTTCTGTGTAGATTTTACTAGAAAAAACAATGCTGAGAAAAGACAAGTATTAAATGCCTTAAAGATAATGTGTGTGTGGCTTTGTCTTTGATAAATTTTTTTTATGGTACAGCTTTACACAAGTTGAATTGATCACTAGCAAAAAAACTTTCCTTCTTTGTGAGTATGAGGGATTTTGACCCACTTGAGAATCACAGTTTTGCATTAAAAGCAATGTTAAACAACTTTAAAGATTTCCTTTAACAGACACTGATTTCACATGGCCTGTATCTCCTCAGTTCCTCATTATATGCACACATCTAACTTCAACCACAGCATGATTACTCTGCGATCTGTTGGTTTGTGGGTAGAGGTCATTTTCACTTTTTTCTGCTAGTTGCTGAGAACAGATCCAGTGGAAAAAAAAAATGAAGACACACTTTCTTAGTTAAAGACATTACCAATTACAATGAAGTGTATGTGGTGATTACAGTAAAGTTGGATTTATACTCGCAAGGCCAGGGCCCTAGCCAGGGTTTTAGAAATGCTGAGGTACTCTAACCATTATGGCCCACACATCTCAAGAGACCAAAATGAAGCATAAAATCTATTTTAAATGGAAGCAAATTATATTTCACACAAACTACTCCCTCTCTCTCATGTCCTGTCTCTTTTCTCCACCTATTCTGTTCTCTTCTTTTATTCCCTACCTTCTTCTCTCTAGGTCCTGTCTCCTCCCACATCTCCCCTGCCAATGGGTTTAGGGTAAGTTTTAGGGTTAAGTTATGGATGGATGGATGGATGGATGGATGGATGGATGGATGGATGGATGGACATTTTTAGTTTAGTTATAATCTAATTATAATTTTGCACCTTTTTTTGCTCATCAAAACTGTAAAATAATTTTAACAAGCTTGTAGCAATTTGCTGTTTATCCTGATGATGCTGAATCCCTGAAAAACTGTTAAGTTTTTATTGCAAAAAAATACAGGAACAATTACATTTTAATGTCCAAATAAATTAATTAAATGTGAGTTCTTTTGTTCTCCTTCATTTGGATGTTGAGATGTGCCATTCTTTTCTTGTATTTCTGCAGTTGTTGGATTTTGGGTTTAGCACTCCACCAAGGATTAACAAGTTAAAGTGTAACTTCTTCTCCTGCAGTATTCAGCACAAGTAGCGCCAGGTAGGAGAGGATTAATGTTGTGTGGCCTTGAGTTTCTATGTAAAGTTATTATAGCCAGAAGGTTTAAATAAATTATGCTTCATTCATTCTTTTATGTCTTCCAGTTTAAGACAGATTTACACATTTATTTTAGATTTGAGAAATTCTGAAGCTTGACTTGAAATTGGTCCTGACTTTCTTTGTCTCACTGGTGAGACAATACTCACTGTTCATAGATAAAAATGGTCAGAACATGTTGGTAAACCGATGTAGTGAAATATAATCTGTTGTAGAAGATTGTAATTTTTCATAAATAAAGATGTAATAGAAGCTTTTTGGGGCCATATTTGAGCACAGCTCAATGGTAATCCATCAGAAAGTTGTAGAGATTTTTTAACCAAAGCCCACATACACTGTATAGACCTTGCTTTGGTGCCAGAGGAAAAGTCATTAGATTGTCGCACGAAAAACAAAAAACATACCTGAACATTATTCTGAATTTTAATTTGGATTTAAATGGTCTTAAAGAGCATTGACATTTTATTAGGACTGGAATTTAAGTAAATAACAAAAAAGATTCTGTGTCCTTACATCTGTGCTTTCATACCAAATGAGTGACTTTGTAGTTCTCACCAAAATGCTTTCCCACACCGTCTGGGTTGAGAGCTCACATTTCTTATTCTCATGAGAAAAGCTCAATGGATAAATCTGCAAATGGGTGTTTTACTTTTTGAACTGCAGAACAAGGTTTAATTAAATTAGCTTTAATTGCTATTCTTCTACCCAAATAACTCAAAGTCTCCTGTTACATTGAACTCTAATGATTTCCATGCTTTCTGAAGCAGAAGGTGAAATTGAAGTCTAACATACAGCATCTTCTGGACCACCTGAGATCCCCTGTTTGGCTAAAATCTTTAATGTGTCACTTAATTGCTTTTTCTAAAAGTATACAGACTGGAGTGTTTGGGCATCTATGCTGTAACAGGAGGAAACGTAATCATGATGCTGAAGAAAACAGGATAAATAACAGAAGAAAAGTTTATTAGAAGGTTTCTGTGGTTTCTTTTTCATTTAATCCTAAAAATGTATTTATGATTTTACACTGCATAAGATGTCCAGATTTGTTGAAAAATAGAAAACAAATTCATTACAGCAAGAGAATTGAAGTTAAAACCATGCACAATAAAAACCAAAAGAAAGGATAGTGCATGCAGAGATAACCTGCCGGTAATAAGGATAGAAGTTACGTCTAGTTGGACCTTGGAGCAGCAGCTCAGGGCTTATTGAGCTCTGGTATTTTTGTGACACAACAATAGGCCCTCAGGGCCAGGCAGGGTCATGTTATGATAGGAGATGACATGACTGCACAGAGTTGGGATTACTAGGGGCTTGCACTTTTTCAGGCCTTGTCTAAAAAGCACAACAGGCAAGACTAATACTACACCACGCTCAGGCATCCGTGTCTATAAACCACATGCTCACAAACATATGATGTGCAAACGACATAAATCATGCATGAGCATGGAAAAGTCCCAATCATGCATGCAGACATATAGGAAACACGTATAGAGACCAATTACAGAGATGATAAAAACTGGTGAAATAAAATGTTAAATATGTGATTTCCTGCTCACAGAAAACAGATTCACCAATATCCATTTAATTTTCAGCATAAAAATGACATGGATTTAGGAGTTAACATAACCAAGTCTTCTTAAGTAAACACACATTTTTACTGCTCTGCAAAAGATGATTCAGAGTTTATGGGCTAATTGGTTTAACTTATTTTTCACTCCCCCAAAGTGTCGCTCAAAAGCCAGTTGGAGAGGATAAGAATTAAGAAAGCTCCCAGTGATCTACAGTGACAAACCAATGACTGGGAGATCTCTTTTCTTAATCTAAGTGTATTTGTTTACTACATTTCATTTTACAAGACAACTCAAAAAGCCTTAAAATAAAACATTAAAAGCACTTCAGCAAGAAGCGTAGAGCTGTCACTGCCTAAAAGTTCTGTGTGTAAAACAATAAATCAGAGTAGAACAATTAATCATTGACAAAAAAAACTGAAATGTTTCTGCTTGATGAGAATATTTTCCAAAAAAAATGTCATTTATTTCAATATAGGTCGCAACAACATCTGCATACAGTACAGGCTCCTTTGATTTATGTTCTTATAAAACGTATCACACTATAACATGACACATTTATTTTTTTACAATAACATTATCACATATATTGTGATAAGGTCCCAAATTTTTATATTTGGGTGACAGCTCCACACATCCGTTCAAAAGAAACATCAAAAGGAGAAGGTAAGGGATTTTTTTGATAATTTTGAAATAACAAAATTATATGAAATCACAGATGGGAGGCACCGAGGAGATTTTGTAGCTTAGTAATGGTGTGTGTGTGTGCGTGTGTGTTGGGCCACATGAACAAGTTTTTCCTAAATGACTAGAATTTCTATCCTAATGGGAGTAGACTCTTCCAGGATGAAAAGGCCCCCACCCATATGAGTGGGGATCATTGAATGGTTTAATGGATATAATGTGAATTATGCTAGTATCTTCAAAATCAGTGGATCTCAACTTTACACCAGTTTTGGAGCAATTTGTTAACCGTTAAACAGCTGTTGTGTATAATATGAGGTAATGGCATTTGGAAGGCTTCTCCAACCATTCCTCCAACAGTTTATTGAAGTGTATTCAGCCCTTAAAATTCCTTTACTGACTGTAGCCCATAAGTATTCAGTGAACAGTAGTCAGTTTGTTAGTTTATTGCCATAAGGTTCAGCATTTAGTATTTGGATGTTATAGCAACCTTTAATGCTTCATCTCAGTTTTACTACACAAATATCCTGTCTAAATGCTTCTATGCTGGAGGGCTTGTTCCCCTTGACCTTTCACCTTTTAACAGGTGACCTTTGACCCTCAGCAGGAACAGGCCATGACCAGCCTCTTTATGTCCACTTATACAAGAAAGGGTGTGTTTGTAGAGTTTAGCTATTTTTGGTAACACATTTCATCTCCTTGTCGGCTTCAATTACTGACGTCTTTCATTCTTCTATCTCTCTTTTCTGCTTCTGCTTTGAATTTATTATTCTGGTCCTTATTTCAACTCAGCATGTTGACTTGTTTGATTGCCTGTTTTTTATTCCTTTCTCTTTGATACTTATAATTTCTCTGGGAAACATAAGTTAAACCAAAAGTTAATTTCTGCCCTCTTTATTTTCAAAATTTATAATTTCCATCTCCCTCATTGACTCTTCCTCCTTAGTATAAAGAAATGTGTGGCAAGCCTCTGGGCTTGTTCCCTCCTCTCACCAAACTCATGCCAATGGAGTTATTGAATTGCCTTCCATTACAAAGAGCCCTGTTTTATTGGTGTTTTCAGGCCAGATGTGAAGCAGGTTTTAACATGACCTAGCAGGAAGGAAAACAGGAAGGGGGAAGAAGGGGATGGCAAGGAGGGGCGAATGATGTAGAAATGTTGATTTCTTTTATGGCAGGGTAATTTGGCTCACATTACACTAATTGCTGGGAAAATTTCAGAGTAGGGTCACAATATTAACATTTTCGTGGGTGTCTTCAAGACAAACAGAGGGTATGCACCTTTGATTGTGTTTCATTAATAAAATTAATCTTTAGTTGAAATAGATACATTTGTAAATCTTTCTTGATTCAACACATCCTTTAAAACAAGTTAAAATTCTCATATCAAGGACAACAAACTCTTTATTTGAACAAATCCAGCTCTACAGTGTAAATTTGATTGATAGCAAAGAAAAAGCTAAATTACTAATAGGCGACACTTTATTATGTCATCTTTCCATTTGAAAGTTTTCCAATTGACTTTTAGTTCTTTTTTGCATTAACACTCCTGCCAATAAACCTCTGCTGGTTTAATTGAGTATAATTTCCTTTTATCTTCTCTCAGCAATCCAAAAGCAGAACTGAAACAAGAAATGAATGTAATTAAATACAAATGGATCCAAAGCTGAAAGTGTCCTCCAGTGTTGAACTGCTGGGAAATCCAAGGTTTACCAGCTACAGGTTCGTCTTGAGTCCAGGGGCGAATAAGGACAACAAATTGGCCCTGGCGTTTTGGCCCAGACCGGCCCGTATATGATCATACACATCACTAATCATTGCACTCCGTCAAATGTGAATATCAATTGTGCAACTTCTTATAAACCACTAAAACCATGCAGTGAGTTGCCAGTGGGAGTAAACACGATCAATACTTATAAAAAGTGTACTTGTTAATAAAATAAGAATCTAAATTCTAGCACAGTGATGAATATTAGAACTGGATTCATTACACTGTACTTTGTGTTTGAAGGAGAAAGAAAATAGAAAGAACAGACGTGAGAAATGATAGATCCAATGAAAACTGTTCCTGAACAAAGTTTAGAAACAGTGTCTCTGTATCTGCTAGGCAGGCAAGTTTATTTGTAATGCACCTTTCATGTAGAAGATAATTAAAAGTGCTTTACATTAAACATTAAACCAATTAAAACGTAAATGAAAGAATATGATGAGAAACCCGCATTATTGCGGCGTGCCCACTTAAATTTTTATCCAAATGCTGTGGCAGGCAAATTTATGAGGATTTACACTGAAGACACGTCTCACTAAACCAGATGTTTTATTGCTTCATATCCATATCACAGTTAGAAGAAACAAGCACTTACTTCAATCGATGATCTTCAAGATGTGCAAAGATATGTCAAAACAGTGCAGTTAGATGACAGTCAACAGAAAATTTCTCCCCAAGCTCACCTGCCTCCATGCTCCAGGCCCAAAACCAACAATCTTATATATTGTCCATAAATACCTACAGAAGAACACATTTTCACCCAAAATTCTTTAACGGCGATATATTGGTGTAGACTTGTTTCTCATCTAGATCTGAGGCAACTGGACTTGTTTTTCTTGGTTCTTAAAAATGTTTAACCTGAAGAAGCCTGTAAGATGTGTTCAGTAACCATTAAAAACAAATCCACTTTCCTTTATTCAACCTTAAAAAAATAACCTGCCACAAAATAGCATGAAATACTGTTGAGTTACATACTCTGGACTTTCCAGTGGCTTTTGTGATGGTCACTCACCATAATCCTTTTCTTTCTTTCTTTCTTTCTTTCTTTCTTTCTTTCTTTCTTTCTTTCTTTCTTTCTTTCTTTCTTTCTTTTTCTTTCTTTCTTTCTTTCTTTCTTTCTTTCTTTCTTTCTTTCTTTCTTTCTTTCTTTCTTTCTTTTAATCCAGGGAGAGTAATATTTATTCAGTGTGGCTTCTGTAACCAAACTTTTGGCTTACCTTTATTGTTCACTCTTTCCTACTACAGATTTCTGAGCCACTTTTGCACCCTCCGTGAGTGATGGTATGTAGAAGTGAGGAGGGAAATGACAAATAGATGAGTGATACTTTTACTAAATTTAGTGGAATAAAAGATTAGCCTGAATCATAGGTCAGTATAGTGTGTTCTGTGCAGACTGTTTTTAAGTTTACTTTTAACAATAGGAGGAAATGCCTGGTTTCATACTGGGTGGAGTCTGTCTCATGGCTCCAATATTTCATAAAACCCATATTGTTCCCTTCACTTTATTGGCATATTACTTTACCCTTTTTACATCTGCACTTCAGTCATGTTTGGCTACTTTAAGCTTGTTGACAGACAGACACCAGTTCATTTCCTTTCACATAGGTCCTCAAGGGCCTCTAAATAAAGGAGTAACCCTCTCAGATATGAGACTTTCCTGCTCAAACAAAAAAACGCTTTTTTCATCTCTTCTGAAATGATTGTGATGAAATATTTAATCTTGTTAGATGCTGCCTTGCAGAGATTTAGTTAGCAGGTGCACTCTGACTAAGACACAATGATTTCACCTTGGAGACTGAACAGACAAGGTCAACCATTCCACTGTGAGAGAAACACACTCAAAGACTGAATTTACACATTATCATCATTCAAGCTGTTCTTTGCTCCTCTGCCCTTTAGTATGTGACAATGAAGCAAAATCTGACTGTGCTTCTGTTAACCATATTTATATGTTTTCCAATGCTTTTTTTTGTCATTCTACTAAGCACAACAATGAAATGGATGGTTACCACATTATCCTAAATACTAAAACATGTAAAATAGTTGACTTTGTTGCCTGAGGACTATTTCTTTTAAAATTAAAAAAGTTTTCACGTGTAATGAGCAGGATATGCCATGCCTTTTGTAATAGCTGGTGGAAGAGTTGACACATACAATCAAAGGTTGGCCCCCAACACAGATCTCAAAGAGATTATGAGATGTGCTTGTATAGTTCATCTGTGAGCTGTGTGAACACTGAAAAGCTGGCAGGTGGGAGATTGAATATTAAAACTCAGTAGCACATCATGTGGAGCCCACTGAGAGGATATATTAGAAAATATCACACTGAGAACAACAACAGCATTGATTGGTTGTCTGGGACAAACCAGCCAAAGATGTTTAAACTGTTGAAACAGGAAACACAGCAATGAGACAGATACGTCATTGAGAAGGGAGAAATGTGAAAGGGTTGGGGGTATATGGGATTTTTTGTTGTTGTTTTGTTTTACTGTTTGATTTAATTAAAATCATTAAGAGGAACCTCCATTAGGTTAAATCTTGCTGCATTTTGGATTTCATAACTCACATGAATACAGTTAAATGTCCACAGAAAAAATTTCCACCGGTCTTTTGTCATTTTATACAGCCAACTCTGCTCTGACAGACAGTGGAAGAAACTGATGTGGTCAAACAGGAAACTGAGTTCAAATTAAAACTGCCATGACACACTCATTTTAAGGCCCCCATGGCTGAGTATTATGGAAATAACCCAGGTACTGTGGCAAAGACTTTACCACACGACATCCAATAAGCATGAGGAGACATGCTCACATTTGTGATGCTTTCAGTCAAAAACACCATCAGGTAAAAATATCCTCTTTTTTGTTTTAATTAGTGCCATTTAGTCTCTGCACTTAATTTAAGTACTATACATTTGATTTTTTTTTCTTTGTCACTAGTTTACAAATGAACCTCTTTAGTGCTGGCCAATATAACTTAAACTATATTAGAAATTGGATTTTTTCTTTAACCAATCAGATTTCAAATTTGCCTCACAGGGCCAGCTAGCTGGCCCACAATAACGTCAGTATTTTTCCATCCTCTGATTGGTAGGTTAGAGTAAATCCTTTACGGTAAAGTTTGACTAGCAGAACGTGTAGCGTGCTGGAGCGTATCGGCTTGTGTAAGTAATACATATGAGTTAATGTTTTCATGGCCACATTGGCTGATGGAGGAGGAGAAACTGAATTGGTCTTGGACATATTAAAAAATCCATTCTCAAGGTGGACTTTTCCAGAAAAACTAGACATTGTGAGGAGAGGTGGCCCAACCCCGAAGCTAGCTAACTTATCTCAGCCCGGGAAAGGGTTTCCTTCCAAACCAGTGCCTACGAGCGGTACCACTGGCTTACAGCCTCCAAAGACCTTAGCAAATTATACTGCTGGGAATGTTTGTTATTTGCAAGTGACCAACTTTGTGTTTGGAGTCACAGAGGGTTTGCAAACTTGAGCTGTCTGACCAAGACAGCGAGGCGACACCAAGCCACTTGCAGGCTGCAGTGCTTTTGAAAACATTTGGGGAAGCCAGAGTTAATCTCCAACTGAACGAACAAGTGCTCCACAACAAAAGGGTGCAGAAAAATAGGGAAATATTGAAAAGATTGATAGATTGCGTTATATTTTTGGGTTAACAGGAACTTTCATTCAGGGGACATGATGAAAGCCCTGGATCCACAAATAGAGGGAATTATGTGGAGCTTCTTTTCTAGCTGAAAACAATGCAGACTTCCACGAACAAAGTGTTTTGTGGGACATCAGGGAGAATACAAAATGATCTAATCCATGCCATTGGTGACGTGGTGAGAGAGGAAATAAAAAATGAGGTTCAAAAAGCACCCTTTGTCGCTGCTACGGTGAAAGACACGACAGATATGAGTAACACTGCGCAGCTCACCCTAGTCCTGCGCTATGTGACGGAGGCAGGTGTCAAGGAGCGGTTTGTCATGTATGAGGACATTACAAGTGGCAGGTGAGCTGATGACATTGCTAGACTTATCATCTGTTTCATGGAGGAATAAGAATGCCTGGATAAAGTTGTGGCACAGTTTTTTGATGGTGCAGCAGTGATGTCATCTGGATTAAATGGAGTGCAGGCCAAAATTAAATAGAGGGCACCTATGGCTTTATTCATTCACTATGCACATCGACTGAATTTAGTTCTGACTCAAGGGGTCTCAAAGATTAAAGAATGCAAGATCTTTTTTTCCCATCTCAATGGGGTAGCTGATGATATTTGCCAGAATCATCTTCCTCGTGTTGCACCAACTCGTTGGCAGTACACCTCAAGACTGGTTAATGCAGTTTTTGAGAAGAGAGATGCCCTCAAAGAGGTGTTCAACCACATTCTAGAACATCTCGACGAAAATGATGATGACTCCGTGTTTTGTGCTGATGGACTTAATGACTTTGAATTTTGTTTTTTGCTGCATGCATTAAACAGGATTTTTGAGCATTCTGATGTGTTTTTTTTTTAAATGCTACAGAACAAATCACTGAATGTACAGTTTTGTCTGACAAGAGTGAAGGAGTTTTGTGACACCATTGAACGAGAGAGTGGCCGGTTTGGTGCCATTTACGTCTCCAGTGAGCGCATTTCAGGTGCTCCGAGTGCATGGAGAGGGCCAGCGCAAGGAGATGTTCACGGTCACTACCAGAAACTTCATAACAGTTTTCTGGACAACATTCTTTGCCAGATACAGAATCGATTTCAAGATCACGAACAATTAATGTTTCTCTCTCTCCTCGACCACCAGCCGTTTCAGACATATCAAAAAAAGTTCCCACATACTGCATTCTCCAGCTTGACGCAGAGCCATGGAACACTATTTGATCTGTCCTGTTTAAAAACAGAGCTGCCAGATACAGAATCGATTTCAAGATCACGAACAATTAATGTTTCTCTCTCTCCTCGACCACCAGCAGTTTCAGACATATCAAAAAAAGTTCCCACATACTGCATTCTCCAGCTTGACGCAGAGCCATGGAACACTATTTGATCTGTCCTGTTTAAAAACAGAGCTGATTGTGATGTACGCATGACAGACTTTAAGGGGAAATCTCCCACTGATTTCTTCGATTTCCTACACCAAAAAAATCTGAGTGAGAGCATACCACAACTGTACAGATTGGCATGTCTGACTATGAGAGGCCGTTTGAGACATTATTCAGAATTACCCTCTCACAGACATGTGAAATTTGAGTCATTCACACTTTATACAGTAAAACCTCTCATACACTATACTGAAACTGCCTCTTATATACTATACTGAAATTCCCTCTCTTATGCTATACTGAAATGCTCTTATACACTATACTGAAAAGCTCTCACATACTATACTGAAATGCAGCTCCCTGTCTCATCCTTGACTCAGTGTTTGATAAAGGAAGTTCTCAACCCTATGTTACTGTTTTCATTCGTCAGTGTTGAAGCACCCTGCTTATGTAACTCAGATAGTAACTGTGTGGTTGTATTAAAACGGTTATATTAAAATTTGTGGCCGGGACACGGACATTTTCAACTTGTCAGCAGAAAGTATAGCAGGTGTAGCTTCTGTTCAATGGCAGAGGGATTGTTTATTTCTATTGATGTGGTCATGAGTTTATAATGACTAAGTGAAGCAGCTGGCTTCTTCAATACTATACTGGCCTCAGCAGATACTATTAGAAGGATTAGGTCTAACACGACAGCAACCGGATAACTGACAGTAGCAAGTCTGAATGAGGACACGCTAACTAGCCACCTAGCATAACTCAGCCCTTAAGATATGCAGTGCTGTCAAAGGAAGACCTGGATGGCACTGGACAACATACTTTTCACCTGCGTTTGGAGTATTCTCCAGGATATGCCTCACAGTGCTGTACAGGTCTTCGTTTTACAGCACTGTATATCCCAATGGCCGAGTTGTGCTAGGTGGCTAGTGTAGTGTTTAAGAGCATTTCAGTATAGTATATAAGAGCAGATTTCATTATAGCATATGAGAGCAGATTTCAGTATTGTATGCGAGAGTATTTCAGTATAATATGTGAGAGTATTTCATTATTGTATGCGAGAGTATTTCAGTATAGTATGTGAGAGCATTTCAGTATAGTATGTGAGAGGAAATTTCAGTATAGCATATAAGAGGCAGTTTCAGTATAGTGTATGAGAGGTTTTACTATAATGTGTGAATGACTTAAATTTCACGTGTCTGTGAGAGGGTAATTCTGACTGTGTCTCAAACGGCCCTTCATATCGGACTGTGACTATCCCTATATCCACTGCCAGTGTCGAGCGGACATTCTCTACCCTCAAAAGAATAAAAACGTATGCTAGGAATACGACTGGGCAGTCGACTCGCAGCTTTGTCCTCCATGGCTATAAAAAAGGAGTGACTGAAGGAGCTGAAATACAGAGATCAACTCTACAACAGTCATTGACTTCCTGTGCAAAGAAAGAAGGATGGATTTTTATAAGGAAGATGTTTATAAATAATCATCTCTGGTGAGTGTGATGTATTTTATTCATTTAAAAAAATGTTTTTGTCATTCTATAAGATCAATATTAATTCTGAACTGCTCCAAATGATGTACATGGCACAGCTGCGGTTGTAGTGTAGAGGTTTGTAGTTGACTAAACATGGTTTCTTGCTTTATTGATAATTGTTTTAATCTCATTACTCGAATTGCGTCTTTCTGTAATACAACGGTTTGGTATATTGTGTTTTTGTATATTATTGATGGTTTCTATAATTGAGACGTGAAAGTGGTGGTATTGAGAAGTTGACTGAGTCGGCTAAGTCCCCACTGAAGGCCCAGGTACAAAATACACGGCCTGTCACTGCTGTAATGTAAGGTTGGTGACAAACCCCACGCCATCTTTAAGGAAGAAATCACAAGGCAGGAAGAAAAATTCCATTTTAAAGTAATAAAATGTCACAAAATATTGTCTATTTGCATGATTTGACATGTGTGATACCAGATCACCTTCCCTCCTCTCAGCTCTCTTTAGTCATTTATACACAATATTGGTGCAAAACTATGCATTTGTCTAGACACTGAACTTTTGCAGCTCTTTAGATAATTTACATGGAATTTTTACTCACATATAACAAGGCATGTCACAACAGAGACACATCTGTCCTGTCATAAAAGTGCTATGTAAAAAGCCCACAATTAATTTATGCCATAAATACATGGTGTAATATAATCTTTTTCACTACTTTAGGACAGTATCACAAATGTATATATTTTCTTATTATTTTCAAACTCAGAAAGTAGTGTTCAGTATTTTGTACTTTTCCAGCTTTTTGTTCTACTAGAGTTTAAGTTCACCAGTGAGATTAATTTACTATGTGAGTAATGTTTCTCTACCTAATCTCAGATCTGCTTTTCTCATTTGGTGTCTTTGTCTTTGCCTCTACGAGGTCTCTAAGGCAGACTGAATGCTGACTGACGGCCGGAATTACAAATGTGCAAAAACTCTGGCAAACCTTCCTGCAGTACCTCATAACTTTTAATCAAAACCATGCCCGGCACTTGCCCCCAACTTTTCCACCAGAGCTCCTCCTGCATACTCAAACAGAAATTAAAGCAGCCCTTTTTCATACAGCAGAAAGTTTACACAAAGGAGAGCCTTATCCCTTGAGCCTGTCTCCTTTTCTTCTTTCCAAATACTTTCAAGATGAAATCAAACTCCCTTTTGAAAATTATATTACAAGCTTCCCAATATCATTCCTTTCTCTTTGGCTGTCTCTCCCCTCTGAGCTTGTCAAGTCAGACCAGCTTTGCTCTGCAGAAAATGATCAGCCATTATTCTTTGGGTGTCGTCCATTGTTGCAGGTCTTAATAAATACATGGCAGGGGTTCATGGGAAAATGGTACAGCAAGGGTATTTACCAGATAAAATAAAGAGGGAGTAAAAGGTAAGATAGAGTTGAGTTAAATGGATGGTGCATTTTCTATAGGTGACCAAGCTGTTCCATATATTCATCAAGTTCGACATGTAGGATTTTAGGATTATTGTAATAAATTATGGTCAGTTTATTCATTGTCAGTAATGACTTCTTATGATACCTGGTAGTCTAACAATCATACAAATATATGTAGCTGTCACACACTTTTGTATAATTTCCAGCTGGTAAGATTGTCATGTGTCCTGCACACATCTCTTCTTTTCTGTCATCAGTTCTACTCCTACTCAAAAAAAACAGTAAAGTCTGTTCAGTACAGTAAAACCTCTCTCTGATTTTCACGATGGCCAACATTTTGGTAAAACACACTTTGCTTCCATTTGAAGGTTTGACAGAAGAAATAAACAAACATCTTGCTTCACTGCCATCTGACACCAGCTACATAAAATAGAACATAGAAAATTTAACCATTGTGCCATCTAACAGAGAGGACTACAAATATGTGGAGAATGCAGTCCAAATTCTGCTGGATTTATCTAAGTCCAAACAGGGAAATGAGAATGCTGAGCACAGAATTTTATACTCATTAAGCTTTTCTTCTATGTCTCGATGCCAACTCAACTAATGAAAACCTATTTGTGAGGCATTATGAGCACAGGTGATGGATATTCTTCTTCTTTTTTAATCTTGTGAGGATTTCGAGGAAAACAAAAAACTTGAAGGTGTAACTGTGTGATCTGTGGAAAACTAAATGACTAAACCTGTTATAGCTTTCCTTGACTTCCTAATTTGGAAAGTGACGATACATAAAACTGTAATATGAAGCATTTTTCCTCTGTGTGTTTCTGCTGTAAATCTAAGGTAAAAAAACAAACAAACAAACAAAAAAAAAAACAAAAAAAAAAAACTGATGTATTAACTGCCAATAAACCCAAACCTCTTTTTATAATTTGTTCATCTAATGCTTTTTTCAGGTGTGACAAAATAATTGTTGGGTCTGTTCATATGTTCAATTTTTACCCCATAATTTAAAGTTCTTATTCCTATTTCCTTCATGTTCTGTCAGTCTTGTTGAACTTCTTTAGGTTAGGCATTTTCCCTGCTAGGAATAATTCATTTTTCCATCTTACTAATCAAAAATATTCAAGCCTTCAGGAGTTACTAAAAACCATATTTTCTTACAATGCTTTAAGAAAAAGGTGTAAACAGGCTGTGAATTTATATATTTTCATCTTAAAACTGTCATTCTATTTACAGTACATGAACAAGGAGTTTAATGACACAGTACAGGCTCCAATTAAAATCCAGCAGTCTGGTTTTCTGACAGTGCAAAAGTCAAAATTAGGTAACCAATCAACCAGGTATTATCCACAATTTCCACAGGGTGCGTATGCGCCGCAATACAGCTGTGCTGTGGCCTCTGCAGCTATTTGCAGCCATTTGTTTTTTTTTTTACCCTGTCCTGTCCAGCATCCTAACATACAGAACGGTGGTCTGTGTGCCATATTTTGCTTGACAGATTTGCTCTACCAAGGGAGACATGTTATATACATGGCTGCCCTTGATATTTTTATTATTTTTATTGTAATCGTATTTTCTTTAGTCTTTAAATGTCAGTGCCGAACCTGACAGGGAGATAGAGGAATAGTGAAGAAAAAAAAAGGGAGAAAAGGACTTAAATGTGGATTAAATGGATTAAAAGGTGTAAATAATAGTTGTCTAGGCTACCTAAACACACCACAAAAAAAACAAAAAAAAAACAAAAACAATATAAACTACCACAGTACTACATGATACATAAAGAAAAATAGGATAATTATGATATGAAAAAGTACAGTAGTCATTAAACATACCTGCAGAGAAACGTACCAACACACAAACATCAGCAACATCTAGTCAGAAGCAGATTGAGAGACAAGCACATTTGTGAGCATGCACGTGTGAACGTGCGTGTGTGGTCATGCAACAAGGAAGAAATGTGTGTTTGTAAGGGGGCTGTGATCACGCCTCACCCCGAAGCATCAGTGGGAAGGTGTAAATAATATATATATATATATATATATATATATATATATATATATTATAGTAAAGAGAAATGTGAGTCTACAAGGATGAGGGGGGAAGGTTGAGTCTGGCCAGTGAGAGCCAAAAGTGCAGATTCTTGTGTATTTCAGTCTGTGTTGTCTCTGTGTATGTGTGTGTGAAGAAGAAAGACATTCATTGCTTCATTTCCAGGCAATGATTACAGAAGCGTTGGTCAATTTTGGTCTGAGACAGCATCAATCCCCAGTAAACCCTGTCAAGGCAAACAGCCAGGTCAAGCCATCACATAACCCTGACAGGCTTAATCAGGCAGGCAGTGTGACAACCAGACCGACCCTCACCTCTAATTGCACCTCAGTCCTGTTTTTGACAGGACCTCCATACAGGTCACCCCCTTTAAAAGGTCAGACCCCTATAGCATACCACCACCAGCTTCCTTGTTGGAGTTAACATGTACAAAACTGAAAGCATGTGTTTGTGTGGGCATTTTAAAATGTATTTATATGGATATGTGAGCAGGCATGTGTAGGTTCTATAAGTACAGACAACATCTGAAAAATTTTGCTGAACACTTGGAAAAAAAAAAGAAAAAACTATTTTCTTTTTCTTTTTTTTACAGAATGAACTTCTAACACAATGAGACTCAAAGAATCTGCTTTATCGGTTGGGATGAGTAGTGAAAACAACTTTGCTATTAGTGTCATTATTACTATATAAGTTCTTATAGTGTAACAAAATCAACTGTGACTCTCATGTTATTCCTGTTAATGAATACAATAATGTGTGCAACATGAATTCTAAGTCAAAGTTTTGTTACCTTGGTAATCTATGGATGTGGAGATCAGATGACTTAACCCGAGCAATTATTTTCACACCAATCATGTCATTCAGAATCCCCAATGGCAATGTTACATAAAAAGCCTACAGGAGTAAACAGAAATGAAGTTGAGTTTTTATTAGTTGCTGTTAATAACGACGGCTCCCACTGCTGTCAGTCCTTTCATGCTTGATCTGCATCAGAATGTTATTTTACTGCGGTGAGACTGTAACATGCTCTCCTTCCCACACACAGGAGGTCACAGGTCTGTCTCTCTCCTCAACATACACCCCAAAGCTGCATCCATCACCACTTTCATCACTCAGATGGTCTTTCCCCCTTTGGTTGGTCAGTTCCACTTGGTGTACCCGCATACTGTCAAAAGATCTCCTTTCATGAGGAATGATCAGCTGTTTTTCAGAACTACATCTTACTATTAAACATTTGATTTAATATATACTGGATATATACTAAAGAATATATAACTATAGAATGACACAGGAACTCAAATTTCTCAATCATGTCTTGTTATCTACTAGAAGTGTGTCCATGTGGAGAAACAGCCCTCCAGTGGTAATCTGGGGGTTGGTGAGTGGCATCAAAACCCAGACCCCTAAGCAAGTGTTCATTGGTTCAAATCATATCTTTTACAACCTTGCTGTACACACGTGGCTTTTCATATAAAAGCTATGCAGATAATAGCCAACTGTACCTTGTAATTCCCACCAGATGACTGATAATTTCCACCCAAATCTCAGCTTGTCTCTCTGACATATCCATAGATAAAATAATATTAGCTTAATTTCTCTCAACATATCATTTTAAAGCTTGTTTAATAAACATAAGGAACCCAGAGATCATGACAGATTACCATGCTCTGATCATGTTAGATCTGTTTATTCATCACGTTGCTTGCCTCTTCACAAAAGAAAAATTAATTAAAAAAAATAAAATAAAAAAAATCTGACCCAGTCCTCTTTGTAAAGTGAAGCCCTTACAGCTGGTTTAAAGTGTGACAGCCCATCTGCTGCTTGAACAAGCAACATTATCATGTCATTCAGATATATACATATATATATTCTTGTAGCCAAATCAAATTTAAATCTGTTGGCAGACTTGCAGTGGGTGTGTCAGCTTGGATCCGAGATCTCTTTCCCATATTCTCTGTGAACATTCCTCATACATCAGGCCCGGACTGGCCGTTGGGAGCAGTAGGACTGTTCCCGGTGGCCTGGGCTCTTTAAAAAAAAAAGAATCATGGCAAACTACATTGGTCTACAGAAACTGGCACCCGCCCACCAATAAAATGATTTGTGTTCATCAGTTTTCACCTTCACTAACTGGCGATTGATTAAAAACATCAGTAGTCAAGTTTTATTTTCATTATGAGAGCGCGTGGAGGCGGACCAATAGAGAAAGAGGAGCATGGTGCTGGTAGATACTGATGGACTGATGGAAAAAAAGGAAAGGGGAGCAGAAGAGGAAAAGGGAAATGCCGGAAAATTTCCGAAATCTTTCAAATCCTTCACCAGCAGTGGTGACCAGTCGCGAGTTAACGTTTAATAAATGACAGATGCAGGGGGGGCAGCATGTTGTTTGGGAGCAAACTTTTATGATGACCACTGGTTGAGATTCTCCATGAGCCTTTTATGTATGTATTATTCGTGGCATGTATATTTATAAAGCTAGAGATCCAAGTTTAGTTAAGTTATGTATATTTTATTTTACATACAAAGCACTTTATTTTCAATATTACCAGTTGCTTGTTTATTTCTGTACCTAAGATACGTCACCTGCTAACCTGCTAAGTCAAAAATATGTGTGACTGTGTGGAAATTTTTTTGTTTCATTGTTTAAAAATCTCACTGAACTTTGCATGAGGTTAAGTAGCATGGACTTGTCCCATTTGATCATTAAATTGTATATTTAAAGAACTTAAAAGGTGTATGATCACAAATAAATATTCACATTACTCTTCAATGAAATTGCTTGTTTTACGTCACGAAATATTTGGTGGGTTCTGCTGAACCAAACATGGCCTGAAAAGTTTGGGAACCCTTAATAAGGTTGGACTGTGTCTTATCTTTTTAAGTTGAGTCAACTTTTTCATTTTCTATTGAATCTATCATAGTAATCTGGCATAGAAAGAATGAACAAAAAATAAAAGTTATGTTTAGCTCATCAGGAATCCTGCTGTGCTGTTGTACTGAACCTTTGGATGAATTTGAAAAAGGGGCTTTTGATGATTACTCACCCATATGTGGGTGCACGGATTTGTGGTTGTGCATACATATATGTGTGCATATGTGTGCAGTATATGAGTAGGGGTGGCCTACTAGTGAGTCAATGTCTCCCGGTCTGACTTTTTGTCCCAGTCCAGCCCTGTCATACATATATATATATGACTCCTTGTCATTCACACATAAAGCACACAGGAGACAGGCTATGCTCATAACGCGCTGATTGCTGCATGGTGCTCCTTCACTCCTGCTCAGTTAAGCTGCTAACACTCGACTGCCAGAGAAAAGAGGTTCCACTAGTTTTATTTTTAACTGGCAGAAAGCAAGAACTCACCCACATGCATGCAGAGATTGTCTATTATGATACACATCGCACTCTAACAAAATCACTAATGCACAGAATGGCTGAGGGGTCTGCACCAAGCTATTTCAATTCAGCCCCATGCAGACTTGCTCCTCATCCACGCTCAGGAATATAATCTGGTAGCACAGTTCAGAGCCAATCCAGACTGTTCTCTGATGACGTTCCACAATGGTGGAATAAAGTGTTAAGAAGGGTTATTCCTCTGTGCACACTGTTGGTCATTTCCACAAATAGGTGAGTTACATACTGTGTTTAAAAAAATGATGGTTATAATATTTTCAGCACACATTCTGTTTAGAGCAGTGTTTCTCAATCCTGGTCCTTGGGGACCAGTGCCCTGCATGTTTTAGAGGTGTGCATCTTTAATACACCTGACTCAAATGAATGGCTCGTTAGCAGGCTTGCAAAAAACTTGAAAAGCAGTTCAGTTAATCTGAATCAGGTATACTGGAGTTAAAACAAGCAGGGCAGTGGCCCCTGAGGACCAGGACTGAGAAACACTTGTTTAGAGTATCAACTGGCTCACTCGTGTATGCAGTTTTCTTAAAAGTGGTTGAGGACGAATATATTTTTTAAATATTTGGAAGCCCAGATATCTCATGTCTTCTACTCTTTGACTAGACACTATTAGCTAATTTCATTTCAAGAAAATTGAAAGAATTAACAACAACTGGATAAGAAACTGTACTTTTGTCACTCCTACCACTACTGAAAACTGTACCGTACAACTTCAGTAGAAGTCTACTGCAAATATCATTAGTTATACATGTTCCATTGTCCCTAGAATGACTTGGAAGGGCCAGGTTCAAGTCCACAGATTGGTAATGCAAGCAGCGGGTTAAATGCAGAGAAAGAATTGTCCCAACTGCTGTTAATAAAGTTTAAATTATTATTATTATTCAATACACATCTAGCCAAAAGCTTCAGAGTACTTTTATTAAAGACCAAAAATCTGACAAACTAATACTATTCCTCTAAGCTTTAGCTATAATTTGTGATTAGTGGAAATTAGGAGGATGGTGAACTACTGTATTCAGGACATGCCCTGCCTCCCAATGATAGCTGGGGGACCCCTCCACAGCAAAAAGTGGGCACAGAATATTGATAAAGGGATAGATTGTTATTAGAAAACCAAGGTAACACAGAGGTTTTTTGAATATCTTGGTTACTTTAAGACTCTCTGTAAGACCTAAATGGAAAAGCAGTACCACATTAAGAGTTCAAATGCTGCTTGCTCTCTGAACAGTCACTACACTGTGTGTGATTTTCAAAGCTTAATGATATTAAGCTTAGAAGAGTTCTTTCAGGGTTTAATTCATTTCTGTTGCAGGGGTGAATTTATCCTTTTGTGTCAACCAACTGGAAGAAAATCAGAGGAAAGGAAATTCTTGAGTGTCCACGTGTTCCATGAAAACTAATAAATTGATGTCAGACTTCAGTCTTGGATCTGTCTCGTCCGCTCTGTCTTCATCTCATTTTTCATCACTAAACAAGATTAATACTAACTACAGCCATGCAGGAATGGAAAAAAACTAATATATCTTGTATCTGCTTCAAGTTTGCTCACATTTCAATACTTTGTTCTTCAAACTATAACCAAGACTGTCTCTACAGTAAATGAAATCTTATTTCAAATTCTGTGAGGTAATCAATTCAGACTTCTTTTTTTCTTTTTGTGCCAAGTCAGCATGCTGTTTAGTTTAACCACACATTTTAATTGTATATGGTCGACGCTTCTCCAAAGTTTTAAAATATGCTGCGGTGGAAATTATGATGCTCAGTCTCACAGGCACCAAACTGAACATTATGTAGGGAAAACACATCTGCAAATTGTAATTTTCTCAGTCTTGATTGAATTAAATTTTAAACCCTGCTAAACCATTTAATGCAGTTTATTAGTTATGTGATGAATTAAATTTTAAACCCTGCTAAACCATTTAATGCAGTTTATTAGTTATGTGATGGTACTCTGTTCACAGCATACTTTGGCGATTTTGTGTCTTATTACTTTAAATTTTTAAGAGAAAAGATGTGACATAGAGAAACACGCACGTTTTTGTACTTGTGAGCACTCCTAACCATAAATTCAATATTAACCACAGTGTATATGCTCCTTTCTCAACCTTAAGCTTATTAAATCCAAATCTAAATCTAAACCACAAAGGCAAATCTTCATTACCAAAATGTATACAGGAGAAAAACCTGCAATATTGCCTCGTAAAAATATTGGAAGGAACACAGTTGTCCATTTCCAATTTGAACAGTTTTAGGTGACTATAAACAAAATAGAAATGACTACTTGTCATTTATAGCTAAGCAAAATATTGGAAAATTCTGTCATAATGCAGAAAAGTTTTACATTACAAAGTCCAGATGACTATAAAGTTGAATGAATGATGGTCTCTTTAGAACACTGCCAAAGAATTTAAAAGATATACTTACCTTTGCAGCATTTTGTTACCACACATATCATTTGCTTTAACTGACAAATGCTCTGTCCTTCTCCACTGGCCAATTTCTTTGCTTTGCTTGCTTCAGAAAACCCAGAGATGGACATGGATTTATTTAAGATTAATAAATATGCTCCTATCATATAAAAAAACTACAAGTTTAATCTGTACCAAAATCCATTTATACCCAAAAGTTGTTCCTACCTGCAGTTTATAGTATTTTTCTATGTTTTTTTTTTTCCTAAAATGGTAGCCAAAATATTACAGACTAATGCATTAGCAAAAATATAATAAAAGAAGTTATCGTGGCTTTATGGAAGATGAATACAAATAAAATACTAACATTTAACTTTTTAAAACTGAACAAAAAACAAGAAAAAAAAATCTAAACCTTTCATAATTATTTTATTAAGATCCAACACTTACAGCTCCAAGAAATATGGCTAGCATTTCTAAAGCATCTCCACTTTTGTGCATGAATGGCTAATATCTCAGATTGATATCAAAAGTATCGTTCAAAACCAGTGTGATGAGATCGATATTTTTCTTGCAGAAGGCTTTTCAGGCAAAAAGCCAAAGAATATGAATGACAGCCAACTAACAATAAGTTTTGCTTTTGTTTATCTAATTAGACCTGTTGACTTTCTTAAAGGTCCCATATTATACACTTTATTCCCAATCTGAGACCATTCATTAATATCTAAATGAAATATTTCCGCCATGGTATGGACAAATCGACCCTCAGTTTGAGTGCAGCGGCTTCTCTTCACCTCCCTCTTTTTAGCAGCTTCAGAAATGTGCCGTTTATGGTGGGCGGAACCCTGGTGGAGCAGCTCAGCTGTTGGCTCCGCCCATCGCATCGCCCGTCATGAGGTGATTGACAGGTTAGGCCTTAGCGGTTACTAGACGCTGATTACAGCGTAGTGAAGGATAAACAAACGCCGGAACACCGGAACCCATTCAGACTAATAAGGCCGAAACGATAAAATAACTACCAGCTCTTACCTCTCCAGCTGTGTCACGGACAGTTGGTATTGAACCTGGCTTCAGCTTCAAACGGTTGGCGAAGCCTGCTTTCCATGCACCCATGTTGTGAAAACAGTCCTCTTTGAAATGCTGGCCACAGACATGCAAAACCTTTGGAAGTTTTCCGGGTACATTTCCTCCAAAAATAAAATTAATCCACTCAGTCCTCGTGGGTTCAGTGGATGGAAGTAAAAAAACGTTTTCGTGTTCATTTATGCAGCCACAAACAGAACAGTGCTTCTGTCGCTTAGCCATGTCCGCTAACGAGGGTTGCCGAAGAGGGAAAAACACTGGGCGCTAGGTGATTTTTAGAGGGCGGGCTTTGAGAGCCGGTAGACGGGTCCATCGCTCTGTGGGGAGTGGTTATTGTCCCTTATGACGTCATAACGTATACGCTTTCAAACAAGCTCATTTCAGCGCTTACTTCCCTAGAGGTGGAGCAGGGGGGAGAGAGAGCGCCTGAAAGAGTTTCACACTTACGGGTCTCCTACACATGCGGGGGGACCAGTATGACTGTTCCAAAACCATTAAAAAGTGAATTTTGCATAATATGGGACCTTTAACAATTGTGTGTAATAATTATTTTTATTATTTACAAACAAAAAAGCTTGAATTAAAATTTCTCATTACTGTCATTCTGTTTGTTATTAAATGTATTTAAAAAAATGTGTTCTGTGTTTTTTTTATGATCATAAAGAAATCAATAATTAAAACCATTAAATGATTGGGAAATTTCAACCAAAAAGTACTGGTATCATATCAGTTACTGCAATACTTTCCTTGGAATTACTTGATATCTGATCAATACCAAAATATGCAGTATTGCCCAGACCTAATTTTAATAGCAAATGCCATCCAGGGCTGTAAATTAACACCCATCAACACACCAAATTTGTGTTGAAAATTCAATTTGTCTGGCATAAGTAAAAACTTACTAGCCATTCTGGCAGGTGATGAATGAGTAAAGCCCGAGTAAAGCAGCCAACGAGAAGAGCCAAATCCCATCAAAGAAAGCTGCATCTACAGCCACTGCTGCTTAGCAGGACTTTAGCTTGATGAACACACCATGCGGCTAATCATGTGTTAGGAATGGTGGATTATAGTATTATGTAAAAGAATAGCTAACTATAACTACCATCACAACATGGCCCAAGGGGGCTGCATCGCAGCTCCAGGACTGTTTAGATAACATTCAATAGGATTTGTTTCAATCAAACTTTATTTATAAAGCACTTTTCATGCTGGAGCAACACAAAGTGCTTTACATGAAAAATCAATTTATGCATATTAAAACAAAAAGAAACTACATAACAGGAAAAAAAAGTTACAGTTGCACACAGGAACATGCATGTATATACACACAAAGCCTCTTTTTTAAAAACATCAACAGTCTCTGCAGCCCTGAGGTTCTCTGGCAGGCCGTTCCACAGACGAGGGCCGTAACAACGGAAAGAGGCCTCACCATATGTCTTGGTCCTCACCCTTGGGACAACTAATAAACCGCTACCAGAGGACCTCAGGGTCCGTGAGTGTTCATAATCTAAAAGCAAGTCGGATAAATAAGAGGGCCCAAAACCATTAAGACATTTATAAACTACTAAAAGAACTTTAAAATCAATCCTGAAACGCACGGGGAGCCAGTGCAGCGATTGTAAGACTGGTGTAATGTGTTTGGTCCTCGTCAGAACTCGTGCTGCCGAGTTTTGAAGTAGCTGTAGGTTCGAAAGGGACTTCTTGGGAAGACCAGAGAGCAGGGCGTTACGGTTTTCTGATCTACTAAAGGAAGGTAAATGGCCTGCAAAAAAATAAAATAGACAACAACACTCGGAGGGTGTGGCAGGTCCTGCAGCACATCACCAACTACAAAGGCAGACCTGATAGCCTTGCGCTCACTGATACCTCCCTGGCTGAGGAGCTAAATCGTTTTTTTTTTTGCAAGGTTTGAGGCTAACAGGACTCCAACTACAGTGTATGCACCTCCAACCAACACCAGAACCCCCTTCTAGAGCTGCATGAACAAGATGTGAGATGGGTGCTGAGATCAATCAAATACAGGAAGGCTTCTGGACCAGATGGGATTCACAGTAAAGCTCTGCAAGCATGTGCTGCCCAACTCGCTGGAGTTCTCACACAAATCTTCAACATCTCTATTGCACTAACTGTGGTACCATCCTGTTTAAAATCTGCTACCATCATTCATTCCGGTCCTCAAAAAGGAAAGGTCAGCCACTGAAGACAAATTGCACTTACCCCTGTAAACATGAAATGTTTTGAGAAACTGGTCCTCCACCACATAAAACCCTGCCTCCTACCTCACTATGAGAAACACATTAAGGGAATTACAAAGTCAGCCTACTATCACCTTAAGAATATATCAAGGGTGAAAGATCTGATTCCTCAGCAGGACCTGGAAAAACTAGCCCATGCTTTCATCTTTAGTAGGCTTGATTATTGTAACGGTGTTTTTACAGGTCAACCTAAAAAATCATCTATGCACCTGCAGCTCATTCAGAACTCTGCTGCTTGAGCCCTCACTAAGACCAAGAAAGTGGACCACATCAGTCCAGCTCTGATGTCTTTGCACTGGCTGCCTGTTCGTCAGAGAATAAATTTGAAAGTTCTGCTGCTGGTCTATAAAGCTCTGAATGGTTTAGGACCAAAATACATCAGTGACCTCTTGACACAGTATAAACCTACCAGAACCCTCAGGTCACCTGGATCTGGTCTCTTATCAGTTCCCAGAGTCAGAACCAGACATGGAGAAGTTGCATTCAGCTTCTATGCTCCACATGTCTGGAACAAACTCCCAGAAAGCCTCAGATCAGCTGAAACACTCAATTTATTTAAATCCAAGTTAAAGACCCACCTGTTCTCTGCTGTATTTCAATTGTATTTGTTTAGAAGTCCAGATCTGCATCTGGTTCTTTTAAGCTGGAATCTTTAAACTTGATCATGTTTTAATGCTGTCTTTCCCCACACTGGAACTTTATTTCTTGCAATTTATCTATTTTATTTTAGTCTTTTCCTTCTGCTTTTGTTAATTAATTTTATTTCTTTTAATCTTCGTTTTCTTAATGCACTTGTATTGCTTTCTGCCCCCTGCAGTAATGTTTTATGTAAAGCACTTTGTCTTGTACATGAAATGTTCTATGCAAAGGCCTTGCCTTGTTACAGGCCAGTCTCACAAAGTGGCAGAGAATGACTGGGTAGCTGGATTTAAATGCAAGCATGCCATAAAAAGTAAAGAAATTAATACACTGAAACACAAGCAGCATCTGGCTGCATTTAAATGTTATTCAGTTGTTCAGACTTTCATTTTTAGCATCTACTAGCCACATTGGCTGATTCTTTAAGAGCATTGATACCATTGACTAAAAAATAACTGTATCTTATGCTCTATCTTCTTCAGTGCAGATGAAGTGTGTTTCTCAAATCTGACAGATGAATTTTATCTGTCACCATCTCCTTCTGGATTATCTGTTTTTTTCTTTCTCTTTTCAACTTCTAAACAAAGATGTGCAAATACGCTGTAGCCTTGGGATATGACAGTAGGTGAAGTTTCTTTTATCTTTGTACTGGGTTGAAACAAGTCTTCTCCATCCCAATATATGAAACCTAATTAAAAGACCACCCATGTTGTTTAACTTGGATTCCTTTCAACATGTCAAATGTGGTCTTTCTTTTTCTTTTACAAAATGTGCCATATACATCAACATGTCTGTGTTTTTATTTCCTGTAAGTATAAAGAAGAACAAAATCCAGTGTATTCCAGGCTGGCTTTAGCAGGCTTTAAAAGATTCTGCCTTTTTCTGTGCATTATGTACAACTACACATTTATGTAAACAATAATATAATAAAGCAGTCCAACAAAAAGTGCTGTAAGCCAAGGCAACCATAGTCAATCAAATACTATTTTAAGCCTTAGAAAATAATGGATATGCTTGAAGTTTATATTTCTGAACCTGGAAATATTTTCTTCTGTAATAAGCAAAAGTTTGGGTAACGGGGGACAAAAAGAAAGGTTCAAGGGTAAACATTTTTTTGGGGGGCATTTTTAATGATGGCCTGCAAGGCAGTGGGGTAAATAGCAAGACGGTTCCTGGTTTGGATCTTATCTGGGGGCTTTCAGCCTTCACCCTGTGTATAGGTTCTCTCTGGGTACTCCAGCTTTCTCCAACAGTCCAGAAATATGCATGTTAACTCTGATGGTGATTATAAATTGACCTTTGGCATAAGTGGGAGTGGCTGCTTGTCCTATTTGCCTTTATGTTGGAACTGCAATGGAATGACAACCAATTCAGAGTGTTCCTGCCGCTTCCCTGATAGCAGCTGGGAAAAGCTCCAGCTAACTAGCTAGATGACATTCCAGGAAAAGGATGAGGGAAAGCAGAGGAGTGTGCAATGAGAGCAAGAAAGGAGATGTAAAGGTGAAGTACAGAACAAAGATACCAGGGAGGTGTAAAGGAGAATGCAGACCATTGACCATCAATAGCTACGAACTAAAGAACAGTGATCTGTGGGATATGATGTAGACAGAGCCAACACCTAACTACGTCAGGTTTGACAGTAGAGCTTCTGGTACCTTTACTGCTGCTCCCGCCACCTTTACCTTAGTGGCTGCTTCCCCCACCTCCACCTATGTGGCGGTTTTCTCCATATCTTGCAGCTGCTTCCTCTATCTCCACGTTTGCCAGGTCCCTCAACCTTCACGCTTGTGGCTGCTCCCTCCACCTATGCGGATGCTTACTTCACCTCTGTGGCTGCTCCCTGTACATTCACCTCTGCGACTGCACCCTCTATCTCTGTGATAGACACCAACACCACCTCTCCTGTCCCCCTCCACTGCATCTTGGGCTGCTCCACCTATCTATAACAACAGAAGAGGTGGGAGCTGAGCTCAGGAAACTTTGGCCAGGAATAGCTTTTGGTCCAGATGGAGTATGTCCAAAGCTTTTAAAGGACTGTGCAGGGCAACTAGTAGTCCCTCTTCAAAGGCTTTTCGATATGAGCCTTCAGATGGAAAAATATCTGGTGCAGTGGAAGACCTCCTGTCTCATACTGGTGCCCAGAACGGAGTGGAGCTGAATGACCACAGCTCGCTTAATGAAAACATTGCAGAGGGCCCTTGTCCATTGCAAGGAACTTCAGGGCTCCGAGAGCCTTCAACTTGTTCCAATTTTTTCATTTTGTGTATTTGAGTTTGACATCCCTGATTTAATCTGTGTGTGCGTGAGAGAGTGTGTTTAGCTGCACGTGTGCTTTGATTTGTTTTTGTGATAAACTTTGGTGTATGACTGCTCATGTTTTTAGGATGCAAAAACTGTTGTTTTCCAATTATGTGAAGCATTATGTGAAGCACTGTGTGTTGCAGTCCTGCATGAAACGTACTATATAAATGAAGATTGATTTGATGATGATTTGATTTGAATCAGGTGTGTTGGAGTGGGGAAACATCTTAAGCCTGCAGGACAGTTGGTGATCTTGCACTAAATTGCAGCATATTATCCCTCCTCTCTACATTCAGGAAAAAATGCTTTGAACTGCAGTATTATTTTAAATTTCTTTATGGATTTTGCTATGAGGTAGGGATATGTGAAACTATTTGCTACACAAGAGCCAACCTCACTACAAAACACATTTTAAAAAAACAACCTTGCCACGCTTCATCGGCCATTTTCAAGCAAGTTATTTTCTAAACAGCGAAAGAAAATCCAGAATCAATAACTTGATCTAAACCCCCAACATATATGTTTTTCTTTTAATTACCAAAATGGGAACTAAGACAACACAGCTTTTTCAAATTCAAGACTTCATTGTATCAGTGTTTTAATTTCTACAGTCTGTATTTATGTAGCCTGACTATCATCTGACAGCTGCACGCTCTCAGTCATAAGATTATTAAATTACAGAAGATTAAACAAAAGGTCAAAGCAGCAAAATCTACAAGAGTCTCTAACATTTTACAAGTGATCAATATAGAACTAGAGACAATCTGTCCATTCATCTATTAAATGAACCGTCACACATCCTGTAAATGCGACTGAAGACAAACATATGACACACATTATGAAATGCACTTCTGCAGACATAATAATTTTCTACAACACCAATATCTGGCCTGGCTGAACTACAATGTAAAAAAAAGACATGTAGCACGGGAGAGTGTGTCCAACTAAATTTGGCTTGTGGCCAAATTTTTCCTAACAAACGGAATGGTGGATCAGCATTACATCATCAGGAAAAACCTGCTTTGGACTACCAAAACAAAACTTTATCATATTTATACTATTAGCTCTGTCTTGTATAAAAATGTCATTTAGTTTTTTTTTTTTTAATCAGCTGATTTAGCAACAGACTGTTATTACTGTGTCACAGCTTTGTCCTCCACACTGTGCCTGAATTAAGAAACAGATAGTAACCTGGTGATAATAAGGCTGCTAGGCTGCTGTCTTTATTCACCCACTTATACACTGTCATAGACATAACCTTTGAGCTCCTCATATCGGAGGAGGACAAGGATAATGATGAGATCTTCATCTCATCTGCTCAGGCTACATAGCCTGATGCCGTTTCTGCTCCACGGGGAGAGCAAAGCTGCAGTTAACTTCGGATGAACTCCCTTTACTTTAACCCAGCAGTGGTGAAGCAGACACAGGACTCTGCTGTAACTAGAAAAGCTGTGTGGTGTTTATTGCTAAAGCTGGTGGCAAAAACATTCACAGCTAAACAGGCAGTTTCTCACAACTAAAGGCTTAGTTATGCTCGTGCAGCATCTGCGTCAGGACGGTTATGCCGTCACCGCCAAAGGCTCTATGTAGGTCCACAGAGGCTTCAGCTACACGAACGCAGTGACACAGAAGTAATCCATAGTGATTGGTCAGTTTGCCATTATGTGTTTCTAGATTTTTGGATCTTCTTGCTGCAGAGCAACATCCCCTAAATATAGACAGGCAGGTCTGTGCAATGGTGAAAAGCAGCTTTTATCATTTAAGATCAAACATATCCTTTCGCAAAACAGATTTTGAGACATTTATCCATGTTTTCATTACAACACGACTGGATTAGTGCAACTCAGTTTACGTTGGTCTTTCCCAGTCATCTTTATCCCATCTCCAGCTGTTGCAAATCTCTGCTGCACCTCTTTTAACAGGTACATGGAGGAGAGAGCATATTTCTCCTGTTTTTAGCTTCACTGCTTTTAGGTTTCATTAAAAAAAATTTTTATTTGTTTTTAAGACATTGATTTGTCTTGCCCCTTCCTACTTCTCTGAGCTGTTGCATGTCCACTCCCCCTCCCTGTCACTCAGGTCAGCTGATCAGCTGCTCTTGGATGTGCCAAGGACGGGACATTAGCTCAGAGGGAACAGAGCTTTTGCAGTGGCAGTTTCTCGGTTATGGAACTTGCTGCCGCTGCATGTTAGACAGGCATCCCCTCTATCCATTTTTAAATCTCTGCTTAAAACCCATTTATTTGTTTTAGTCTGTGACCCAGCAGGAAAGTTGATTTTGTCATTATTTTAATATTATTTTTTGTTTTTATATATTTTACATTGTTTTTATTATTTTAGTCGTGGTCTTATTTTACATTGTTTAATTATGATTTTACATTTATTTTATGTCTTTTTGAAATGTTTTATGTATTCTTACTATTCTTACTGTTCAGCACTTTGGTCAGTTATTACTGATTTAAAGTGCTTTGTAAATAAAGTTGGCTTGGCTCCTTCTTCTTCTCATTCATTTGACTTTTAAAATGTTCACCAGATGGATCATTTTGAAGTCTGCTTCCACGATCTCTCGAAGACACTGCACCATGTTGGTCACCACTGTTCTAAAACAGTAAATACTTACCGGAACTGAAGAGAACCATTAAAGAAACTCCACCCTGTGGATCTACCAGCCGATACCAGCCATTCTGCCACCTGCAGATCCAGAAAAGAAACTGCAACATGACGCTGTTACCCTACACTCGAGTATGGACCATTCTCACCACTATAGTGACTATTAACTGTTTCTCATCAGGGATGGCGCTAGCGGACTTACCACTTTCCAAACCGGTTCAGCACTGTGGTCAGGTCAGACAGTGATAGTTTAAAAAAACAAAAAACAAAACATGCATTTGGTGCTGAAAATCCATATGATGTTCCAAATTCCTGGTTAAAAAAAACTCAAAAATGACCAATTTATGAAGATATTGCTACTTGATATACCTTACCTTGACATTTACAACTACATAGTCAATCGACAGTCCCACTTCACAGGGGAAGAATTAAAAGCAACAAGTCAGATTAGAGGCTTATTAATATTTTGTGGCAGTATTGGTATCAGATCTTCAGCTGTGGAAAGTGCCCTAAACAAAGTATTTCCACTTTATGTCAAAGCTGAGTAAGAAAACAGCAGTTCCAAATAACACCCTGTAAAAATTAGGGAATCCTGGTTTAGGAGTTAACATTACTAACAATTACTGTGAGAAAACATTTGAGACGTTTAATTTGTCTGTTGCTGGGACTGTTTAACATGTCCCAGCAGCCCACCATAAGTAGACTTGGAAAACATATGAAACAAAATTTTCAATAAACTGACAGCTCGCTACAAAGCTGAGCTTTTTTTACAGTTTCCAGTTATCTCACTTGAAGGAAACAACCCACTTAGCCTGTCGTTCAGGGTCAGCAGACAGGCTGCAAATTAAAATCCCAGTCTTGGGATGTCAATTAGAACATTCAAAGGCACGAGATGGATGTACCAATACAGTATATTGTTTTTTGTTTTTGCTTTTTTTGTTTGTTTGTTTTTTTTTACGTGACAAGCTGGCTGTGGACCTGAACCCCAAAGCAGTATGCCTGCTTTGTTTATCTTTTTGACACCCACTAATGTTGTCGACATGCAAGCCACGTGATTATTGATGAAACGTGACAATGGTAAACATGACAAGACTACAAAAACCTAAAGCAAAATGTTCACACAATGACACTGTGACTGCAGTAAATTATTATGACAGGAAAAGTAATGTTGCAAATAACACTTAGGCTTGCTAGTTTACCAATGCTTTTAGCCTTTAACCCTGTGTTATAGTATAAGAGTTATTCTGACTTTCATTATTCCACCTTCAATGACCCCTAAATTGCACTATTGCCCTATTTGTTCAAAACATGTCTCTTTCCAATAAGGTTTTGAGGTAGACAGTAAATTACACATTAAAATTGTTAAAGCGTAACTTTCTAGTTTACTTCTAAGCATTTCTTAATGTCCCCATTTTTTCAGTGTTTATTCATATTCTTTCTCCTGTATTCATGTTTGATGTAATATAGTTTTCCCGCCTTTTGAAAAAAAAACAAAACATGCACAAACCTGGTATTTTTCTGAGTCAGCTCACTCTCTGCTCACTTGCTCCTGTGGTTGCTGACCGGTAATGGTTTCTCCAGACTGAACATTAGTCTCAGCTTGCTGTAAAACTCCAAGCCAAAGCCAACAATTTACCCCACAAGCCTCCCCAATAATCCTTTCATCATTGCAGTGGCCAGTTCTAATGGCTACTAAATGCAGTGGCATGGAAAACTTTTGGCATTTAGCCAGCAGTTTGATCTGTGCTGCAGCACAAGCAGTTTAGAGGAGAAACGTGTGTTGTACAATGACCTTGTTTTGTAGTTCATGTTTTTGCATGTATTTTTATTTATTTATCTTAGTATCTTCCTGCTTTTGGCACTTGGGAGTTCCCCAGTACAGCCACAGTCTTGGCCACTAAATTGCCCTTCTGCAGAGACTGGAGTTTAACATACAGTATATAGATGGAGTTTATATTCAATTTCGGCAGACTCTTGAAACATCATACATCACTGATTCCAACAGCCACTTTGTAAGTGTTTGTATAATTAACCTTTTTGGGGCAACCACTTTTCAACCTCCTGTATCTGTTTCTACTTAAAGATGGTGATTTCCTCTATCGTACAAAAAACTTTGGTAAGTGAACTTGTGTAAATGTGCAAACAGATTTTTTGAGAAACATCAATCACCACTGTCCTTCTGACCCTTAACTCACTAGAGCTATTTTCCAAATCGTCCACCAGGCAGCCTTGCCACCTGGTGATCCCAGGCCCATATTAATGATTCTGCCTGGAGAGTCAAAACAGCCTTATCCTGGGCCCGCAACCAGGCAGTTCCCTAAAAATCCTGGGGAGGCCACACAACCTGCACAAGATGGCACATCCCGAAGGCTCTTTCCAAGGCCTTGCCCTCCATGCTGTACAAAGTGGACTTAAAGGCCGCCAGCCCAGGGGGTCCATTCTGGAATAATGCCTCCCAGCAGTGACTAATAACATTCATCCCCAGGATCCCATAGTTTGCCTGGACACTCTGGTCCTCCACTATAATCCCACTCCTTTCACCATCACCTCCCAGATCTCAAAGTCCAACAGGGTGTAGCCAACATTTGGCAAGTTAAGCCCACTGGCCTATCTTAAGGACAGCCAGGGAATATCTGCGGCACAGTGAACCCGCCATTGCTTTATGTGACGCTGACACAAAAACTGACTAAACAAGGTTGCCTGCGAGCCCGTGTCCAGGTTGCAGGGGATGGCAATACCCTGCAACCTTACCTTGTCTCCTGGGCACTGCCCAATTAATGCAGGCTTTAATGGAACCTCTCCGAGGAAAAAACAATTCAGTCTCAGAGTTGTTGCTCATAGTATATAGCTGGACCTGGACCAAAACTGAAAATGTTGGCGTTGGGTTCTGCGTCATTGGAGTGTTGCTTAAGTAACAGTGTGCACCATAATGCATTAGTATTGTTTGTTGATTGATTGTTCTTTGATACAATTGTCTGGTAACTTGAAGTTTATATGCAAACATGTAAAAGGTCCTGTTAGCAAGGTCAGAAGCAGCGAGTCAGCTGTTGCCACTTGCGCATTTTTGTACATTAGATTAAGGAAATATTGGTGCACAACCTAAAGTTGCAAGACAAAAACTCTGGTTTTTCACTGAAAACATAAATGATATAGTGAGAGTCAGCGAAAATCTTCATATTGGAAGATTTTTACTGAAAATATTTAATTTCAGTGCCCAAATCTGCATTTTCAATTCAATTCAATTCAATTCAGTTGAATTCAATTCAATTCAGTTCAATTCAATTCAATTCAATTCAATTCAATTCAATTCAATTCAGTTGAATTCAATTCAATTCAATTCAAATCACTTCAATTCAATTCAATTCAATTCAATTCAATTCAATTCAATTCAATTCAATTTAGCTTCATTTGTATAGCACCACTTTACAATATTGACATCTCAGGGCACTTTGCAAACAAATCAATTTGAGCCAATTCTTTGTGAGCCAATTAGTAGTTATACAAGCTAGTACATAAAAAAATAATAGCTTAGCTAAGAACACCAACACATTACATCAAATCTTGAGTTTTATCAACCCCCATTGCTGAGAATGCATAAATGAAATGTGCAAACATATAAAAAAAAAAATCTGCGGTTAACAAAAACCTACATCCATGAGTAAAAAGCCTGAAAAAATATTTTTTGGGAAATTTTGTACAATAATCAAACCTAGTATTCACCTCAAGTAATAATGTTGCCAATGGTTAATATAAAACTTTCTCAATGAACTGCTGATTAACACGTTCCCTTGTATTTTTACATGTCTACCCCTAGACCTGAAAGATCTTAATCAAAGGCATGTATTTGTTGAATTAGTACAGAAAAAGCTAATACAAACAGATGGGGATGTGATGTGATTTGCACACACTGTAAAATGGTTAGGCAACTCACAGTGAGAGGTGGACACGTTGAGCCAGTGTAAAACATATGTGAGTACTTAAATTGTTTCTGGCAGCTCTTTGAGTGCAGTGCCTGAAAACAAAACAGCAGAGCAGCAAATGACAGACTTCATGAAAACATGCTGAGTAAGTCCAAGAAGCATTGGCTTGTGCAAGATAAGAACTAAAAAGGAAACTGACTGGCCAAAATGGAACTTGAGAGGTGAAGTTTTTTGTTTTCTTTTTTTTCACTGGAATTTTTTACTAGTGCTTCAATGTTTGTTTTCTTTATCACTAAATAGGTGAGCCTTTTATCTTCTCTTTTTATCTATTAAGTCCTACTCAAAAGGTATACTCTCACTCTGCTCCTTCCTCTGTCATATTTCTTAACATCTTCAACTTGAGTCAGATCCCAGATTGTACTCATGAACTCTCCAAATTTTTGTTATCACTGTATTTCAGCCATTCATCCATCATTCTCAGTTATCAGTGAAGAAAATCCATTTCAAATGGCACAGCTAGCAGTTTATGTGGCTGTTGAGAATTCCTCTACACAACCTCCGAGAGAAAACCAAATGGTCAGGAATTAAGGCCGACAAGGGAGGCATTTGGCTATTTCTGCTGCCACATTTGGATAATAATTCTGACTGTAGCATTTCCATTTCACAACACAAATTTTATCTTTATTGATGTAGGAAACTTTGCAAGGTAGGTAAGCAGTAACTAAAGTTTCCAGGAAGGAATAAATAACTAAAGGCTTGGACGAGGGCGCCTACATTTTTGTATGTGATGACATCTATTCTTCACATTAGTTAGAGTAGGGTTGGCCATACTCCCATAGATAGATAGATAGACAGACAGACAGACAGACAGACAGACAGACAGACAGACAGACAGATAGATAGATAGATAGATAGATAGATAGATAGATAGATAGATAGATAGATAGATAGATAGATAGATAGATAGATAGATAGATAGATAGATAGATAGATAGATCCTTAAAAATAAGGATGTATCTAAATAAGTTAACAATAAGTAAACAGTATACAAGTCAAGTTTGTAACTGACAGCAACAGAGATTTCCTGAGTCTACAGCTCAGTGACAGCAGGGTGAACAAGGTCCTCTGTGCTGTGATGGTGGCACGCAGAGGATGCAGTGGGTGTCTGACATTGATGATGGTCTGAAGCTTGTCCAATGTCCTCCTCTCTGCACCCGCCACGACAGACTCCAGCTCTAACCCCACCACAGAGCCAGCACATCTGATCAGTCATGCTGTCTTTCAGCAGCCACATCAAAGCTGTCACTAAGACTTTTAACAGGACTTCCTAAAAAGAGCATTAAACATCTGTAGCTCATCCAAATTGCTGCTGCTAGAGTGTAAACCAGGACTAAGAGATCTGAACACATCACAGAAGGTTTGAAATATTTTCATTGGCTTCCAGTCAGTTATTAAATAGATTTTAAAATCCTTCTGATTAATTAAAATCCCAGAACCGTTTAGGCCCAGAGTACATCTGTGATATGTTCAGAGAATATAAACCTAGCAGAGCTAGTCGACAATAAAAATAGTTGACAATGACTTTACCCGTCGACTATTGTCGGTAAAAAAACTAGAGAGTGAGGCATCATCTTCTTTTCTTATGTCTGCTGAGAGTTGCACATGTGCAATAAAGTCCGCCAGGGGAACAATATGGCGGCTGTTCAGGGAGCAAAATGGCGGCAGAGGACATCAAAAGTCTGGGATAACTTCTCAATTAAACTTACAAAATAAATTAAATACATGTGAGATTTGTAAAGCGGACCTTGCATATCACGGAAGTACATCTACAATGCTCGAACATTTAAAGATGAGGAACGTTGGACTTACATAAGAACCTCATGTAAGATTAAAAAGCTGAAAGTGAAATAAGATCAATTTATACATAGATACATAATCCTGATTGGTCGACTAGTCGTTTTAATAGTCGGTGACTAATCGACTATTAGAATAGTCATTAGTCTAACCTCTCTTTTATTTCCAAGATTATTGAGAAAGTTATATTTCACCAGCTTAATGACTTTTTAAATGAAAGTGGAAATCTTGATAAATTTCAGTCCGGCTTCTGACCTCATCACAGCACTGAAACAGCTCTGGTTAAAGTGTTAAATGACAATAGGTTGAATACTGATTCTGGTCAAGTATCAGTCCTGGTTCTGTTGGATCTCAGTGCTGCGTTTGATACTGTAGATCACAGAATCCTGTTGCAACAGGCTGGAAAACTGGGTTGGACTTTCTGGAGCGGTCCTTAACTGGTTCAGGTCCTATTTAGAAGGCCGGAGCTATTTTGTTACGATCGGCAACTGTAATGTTTTACTCCTGAAGACCCGGAAATTCAGCCACACACAGATAGTAGGTTTGGATAGAATGAGGTTTATTAGAACCAGGAGGTGAATGTGAAGAAACCAGCTGTAGTCCGTAGGGAGGGTCAGGCAATCCTGGGGCTATGAGTGAAGAATCCTGAGATGAACTCCAGACATGAAAATAAGTCCACAGATCCAAAAGGCGTAGTCAGGGCAGGCAATGTTCATACACAGTTTGGCAGAGTGAGGTTACTTATCCAAGGTAATCTCAACAAGGTAATACTGCTGACCATCTGGCAGGGAAGCAGAGAGTGGAGAGTGTATAAGAAGGGCGGGGAGCAGGTGAGGAGAATGAACAATCAGGGCAGGTATAGGAGATGAGCTTGGTTGCAGCTCTGCAGTGCAGTTCTGCAACCATGACGGGCAGCTATGAATCCGAGCGAGTGGCCATGACCTTGGACCTCTTCTGTTCAACTTGTATATGCTCCCTTTGGGTCAAATATTACAGAACTATAGCATTAATTATAAAAGCTATGCTGATGATATCCAACTTTATGTGTCTCTGTCACCAGACGACTGCAGTCCAATAGACTTATTGTGTCAGTGTCTGGAGCAATTAAACACCTGGATGAAGGAGAATTTTCTACAATTAAATGAAGGCAAAACTGAGATTATTCTGTTTGGTAGCAAAGAGAAGAGGGTCAGCATTGGCAAACATCTGGAGACTCGGGCTCTTAAAATCACCAACCAAGTTCGTAACCTTGGAGTGTTGATAGACTCAGACCTGACTTTCAGCAGCCACATCAAAGCTGCCACTAAGACAGCTTTTTACCAGCTCAGAAAAATCAACAGAATTAAAAGTTTAGTCTCCCAGAAAGACCAAGAGAAACCCATCCATGCATTCATCTCCAGTAGGCTGGATTACTGTAATGGTCTTTTAACAGGACTTCCTAAAAAGAGCATTAAACATCTTCAGCTCATCCAAAACGCTGCTACAAGAGTTTTAACCAGGACTAAGAGATCTGAACACATCACACCAGTTTTAAAATCTTTACACTGGCTTCCAGTCAGTCACAGAATAGATTTTAAAACCCTTCTGATTGTTTACAAATCCCAGAATGTTTTAGGCCCAGAATACATTTGTGATATGTTCAGAGAATATAAATCTAGCAGAGCTCTTAGGTCCAAAGACTCTGGTCAATTTGTCCAAACCAGAGTCCAGACTAAACATGGAGAAGCAGCATTTAGCTGTTATGCTGCAAACAAGTGGAACAAACTGCCAGTGGAGATTAAACTTTCACCAAATGTAGACATTTTTAAATCCAGGTTAAAAACATTTCTTTTCTCATGCGCCTATGCATGAAATCTGCACAGAAACTTTTTAACTTATCTTGCTTTTAATCATTTTAATGTAATTTATTATTTTATTGTGATTATGTGTTGATTATGACTTTTACTATTTCTAAATATCTGTAATGCCTTTGTTTTATGTAAAGCACTTTGAATTGCCCTGTACATGAAATGTGCTATACAAATAAACTGCCTTGCCTAGTTGCAGCCCCAGTAATATTTGCTATTTGTTGCTGCGTTTTACTACTTCTGAATACTTTCTTTGCACCATCTGTAATGCTTTGCAGAAAGGAGGGAATCACAGCAGGGACTAATCCATGGGCCTTTGTGGCACTCTTAACACTATGCACAATGTCCTGCAGCAATAATTGTACTTTTCTTTGTTATTCCTTCATTAGGGGCCTTATTTTACTACAGTACTCTCACTTATAAGTGTTATGTAATGTCTTGCAAACTCTTCCCAAAGGGGTACAATACACCATGGATCTTACAAACCAGGACTATTTTATTTTATGTTATTTTATTTTATTTTATTTTATTTTATTTTATTTTGATTGTCACACTACAGCAGTGGTTCCTAAACTATTTCTGCAGGGCCCCGTTTTCATCAACAAAAATAATGTCAAGCCCTCCCAAATCCCACTATCACACCCACCCCAATACTTACAACGAAATGTGCCACAAAACAGTCTTTAGTTTATTGGCTTCTACTTCATTAATTATAATTAAAACCATGTCAGCCACAGGGGAATTGATCAGTTCCACTGCAATAGTGTGAGGTGTTTAAACCAGGAAACCTTATCCCCAGGAAATACCTTAGGTAAGTTGAGCATTTGGTGAGACAGATGCTGCTTTAGTAAAACAGCAGTTAGGTAATCTGTTTCTAAAGTTGTCAACAGGTTTTTCTTTGTGTTCAGGATGAGAAGTTCCAAAGTGGGGTTACAACTTGTTTGGCTTCATATTGTCAGATGCTGAAATCTTGAGACATGCAACACACTGTGGTCTGTCTTCATTACCCACCATTGACCCTTACCATTACTTGACCATTACCTGGCCAAGCCTAGGCCAAGATATGCCTCATTATATTTTCTTGTCTTGTCTTTTGGAAGTTGAAATGTCTGTTGTTAATTCATCATCATTTGCCCATTGGTACTTTCACAAATTTGACCCTATGTTGCTAGCAGTGCAAAAACTTTAAGTTTTATTTAACCTTGCTGCACCCCCCTGGCATACCTGCAGAAAAATATGGATGTATGATGATTTTATAGCTGTTTTTGTGTTGGTACATTTTTGCCATGGGGGTCCTTAGAGGAAGTTTCTGGCATTACATAAAAATAACAATGCAATCAAATCAGTTTTGTTGCTACTCTTTGACATATGTATGTGTCTAAAGAATCATCTTTCAGTCATTCAGTTTTTATGTATTTTTGTAATGAAAGAAGCAGTAATTCAAATATTAAAACTGGTATTTAGAGGGTAATTCTATGAATGACTGAATGTTTGGTAGTTTTAAGTAGGACGGAAGTTGTTTAAACGTTTTGTGAAAGAAAAGTATTAAAAAAATACTGATGCATGATGATTTTATAGCAGTTTTTGTGCGTGGACATTTTTTGCCATGAGGGTCACCAGAGGGTGCCAAATGTGAGGAGGGCACAAGGGTAAAGTTAACTTTGTTAAAGTAGCACCGTGTAACTTTCTGACCTTAACAATATGCATCTCTGAGTAATTTTGATGGCAGACTGACATTTGTTGTGGACATTCTTGGAGCCATTTTTGCTCAGCAGCATTCGGAGGTTGAGAAACTGCACTTCACAACTCTTGCTTTCAGGGCACTGCACCACGTTACAGCTAGGTTTCATACTGCATCACACGGCAGCAACTGGATATCAACACAATGACCATTTGGAACAAGCATTGTTTCATAAAAAGTTTTATAAAAATTGGATGAAGAGGAGAAAGGAAAGAGAAAAGGGACAGAGCAAGAGATAAGACAAGAGTTAACGTCAGATTGACTTTTGACTGGAGAGAGTTTAGATTTCAGGTAAGACGCAAGATGGATGCTGTATTAACTGTTGTTAGAAGGTGCCTCGCTGAGGAAATCTGCCAAATTTCTGTAGTGCATCTTTCAGATGGACTGCATGTAGAAAGGCAACATGATGATGTGGCAGTATGAGGTGAGGAAGTGCAGTATTAACCAATCAGCCGGAAGTCAGGCGATCTGCCAACCAGACGAACCCTGTCCAAGACTGGCTCCTCGCCTGCTTAAATACGTCGCCCCCTTCCGCTGATTGGTTAATACTGCACTTCCTCACCTCATACTGCCACAATCAGTTTAAATTATGAAGAAGAAAGTAAACAAAATGTATTATACTTTAAAAACCAAATGAAGTTGTTGTCTATTGAGTGGCCTATATTAGCAATGTGTCAGGATGATGTTAGGTGCCCATGATTCACCTTTGCACACAAAAGGTAACAAAATGCAGGAGGGAGCTAGTTTGCTAAAAGTTCAATGAGTAAAAAAAAAAAATATGGGATTTGAGAAATGGAATGTCAATAAAAATAACAAACCTAAAAGCATCGTAACATTTCTCTGTTTTTCTTCTTAAGTGGACCTTACATGCTGCATGCTCTATTTGTCTTTAGAGTATGAAGTCAAAGTTCTGCTTCTGAACGTGTGCGATTTGTTTTCTCAGTCACTCCCATCTGATGAGGTCATCACTCTGCGTCAGGTTGGCAGCACGCTGGGTGCTGTCTTGCAGCTGTGCTGCATCAGACTGGAAATCCCCTCATCCACAAACCGAGCTTCAGTGCAAATATGTGCATAAGCTTAGTGTGTGCGGAGGTGTGCGTATGTGTCTGCGTGTAAGGCCGGTTGTGGTTGTTGACCTTGGCAAATGGTATGTGTAGTTAGGTGCTTGCGTTAGTGGCTGAGGTATTTCTAAGTGTTTTACTTAGAGTGTTTGTGCGATATGAGTGTGTGTGTTTTGTTTGTGCGTATAGGTGGACGGCTTGAAATCTGGATTCTTGCTGTCCATGTGTGCGCAGCATGTGGTTGTGTGCGGCCCACTGAGAGGAGGCGTGTGGCATGAAATCTGTGTGTTAAATAGAGGGAGAGGGGGACCAAAAGAATACAAAGCCAGTTTGTGGTAACTTTCAGAGCTGTGTTATCTTATTCTACTTCCATGTGTGTGTGTGTGTGTGTGTGTGTGTGTGTGATAGAGACCAGAAAATAAGGACATGACCTGTTTTTATAATAAGCACTTCTAACTTTCTTTTTCTGCTTCTTTTCTTCCCTTCATGACTCTAATCATAGTCAACTTCAACCCTGGCGCCCCCGCACAAGTTTATGCTTTGCCTCAATATTTACATTTAGATCTGCAGATCCAGTTTTCCCTCATTTTTTCCCCCCTCTTACCTTCAAATCCACATCCCTGATCCAACTCCCTGACCCCCTCCTTTGTGTATCTTCTACTCCTTTACTCCTGCCCTTGTTTTCTGTTCTGCTTCTAAACCTCGGTGCACTCCCCTGGAAAGTTGGCCCACTCCCCTCAAGCTCCGACGCCCACACTTTCCCCACTGCTTGTTCACACAGAAACTCTCCACACACACTCTCACACATGACAAGCACCATTTGTCTTCAGTTAGTGCTTTGTTTGTGGGTCCTCTGTTGCTCTTCTCAGACACACATGTAAAAGTGATTCAAAGCAATGGATTGAATGGTAAAGAGCCAAGAGACTAAATAATAAGTTAGAGAAAATTCATGGCTCCTACACAATGTTTTCTTTCAAATTCAAATTTGTTTTTCAAATGGTAAATGAATAGTTGTTTTTATTATTATTTTTTCACCCTTTTTTAGTGTTGTCATTTCTTTTTTCTTTCAAACTCTTTGTATTACTGCACTTCACATTAGTTAAAGCTTGTCAGTCAAACTTTGTGGGTGGTAATGGGAAATCTTTCCTTGGTTCAAGTGTTGGTAAGAGGAGTTTTGTGTGAAAAACCGTCAACTATAATCATGGTCATAGTAACCCTTGGTAACTTGCTAATTGCAAACTGGACAAAAGACAAAATATCCCACATTCACACAGAACTCCTTCTGCTTGTTCTTGTTTTCATTTTGTGCTGTTTGCTTAAGGTTAGTATTTCTGCCATGCTGATGCATGTATACTTAACACATCAAGTAAGGAAATTTGTTTTTGGTTGATTACATCTCCCCTTAATAATACAAACTGGTTTTGTGTTATACATCACTGGAAATCCTGACTACATTTACAACTACTTGTAAGGATCATTATTCTGCAGAATTAGCAACACATCTAAACGTGTGGTTAGTTGGTGTGTAAATATATGCAGCAGATGAAGCAAATATTTCAGGCTGATTGGAAAATGAAAGAGAAATGTAAGCTGTTGCAGCAGTACCAAATGCTTGAACAGTCATGTCAAGTTTTGAAAATTCTGGTTCCTAAAAGTCCCACCATTCAACTCAATCGTATTTTTCCTTAAGTACTTCCTTTTACTAAACCATAGTTGACTGAGTGATGCTGAAGGACTAGCTGGAACACTTGGTATGAGACCGTAGAAGCTGCAAAGAGAGACTCTGGGTGGATTTGAATAAAAAAGAAATCTGGAAAGTGGGCCACTGATGCTGAAACACAAGTCAGGGCTGGATCAGCCCTGGCTGGGTCGCCTGAGGGAGAATGTCTGATGTTGTGAGACTTAGGAAACATCACTGATTATGTTCCCTAGCCTGCCTCAGATACATCTTTACATCATGATTCAGTTCAGTTTTATTTACACTACAAGTCAAATGTTTGGACACAAGTTAGTATCTGAATTGATAGTCTGTTCAGACTTTTGGCTGATGGTGTAAATTCCAACATATGACATTTCAAAGAACTTTAAACTAATCTTTGGCATACGGAGGATCTGGACCTTGTTTTTTTGCTGTCATTTTTCATATAATGTCATAAAAAGGGCAGTAAAGGAAATAGAAGAAGTGATTTTGGCTATGATTGAACGAGTGGGATTCAATAAGCACAGCTTCTTTTCACTCCTTTTCAAATATATATGATTATGCTTGTTTTTTCATGTTCTTTTCAAATTGGGTTCTTTCTTTTTTTATTTAACAATTTTTCATGTAAGGTATAGGTAAAGAAACAAAAGAAATGTGTTTTCATGTTCAAAATAAATACTTTAATAAATAAATATAGATCAAATCTCTTAATGAAGAAGTATGTCCTGACTATAGAACAGAATCCAGCAATTCCCTCTTGATTAGCAACAGTGAGTGGAAAAACCTCATTGCCTTTCAAGAGAAGGAAAACTCTGAAAGGTCATGCTGCCAACATTTTGCAAATATTTTGTAATATATAGGCCAGATAACTCGCACATGCTCCTCCTGGTCCATAGAAACAAGTATGGAACTTAATTTATTGGTGAAGTGCCGTATTAAGCAACGATCCCATAATGAACTTGTACTGATAATGTTAAAAGATATTGTTTTTGTGTAAGAAATAAATGTTGGTGTGATAAATGGCTAATGTAAATTCGGGAAAGTGTAAACAAATACCATTAAAAAGATGATAGTCACAGGTGGATAATTATTGGTTTACCATGTGGATTAAAAACAGGCAGCAACAACTTTTAAATGAAAGTTTCCAACCTTTTAACACCATTTATCTGACCCATTTTTATGGCACACCTATTTTTATTATGCACATTGTTGGAGCCATCATTCCCCTACAGCTTCCTGGGTGTGAGACACTGCACTTCACAGCTTTTTTTCTAGCCTGAGGCATCATGTGACAGCTGCGTTTTGCTTTACAGCGCCCCAAGCAGGCCAGAAACTGGATATCAACACATTGGCCATTTTTAATGTGCACTTTATACATTATTGGAAAGAGTGAAGAAAAGGAAAAGAGAAAGGGACAGAGCAAGAGATAGGATAAGAATCAACATCAAACTGACTTGTACAGTCTGGAGAGAGCTAAAAAAAAGATAGGATGCAAGACGAATACCGAATTAGCTTCTGTTAGGGAGCAAAATAAGAAAATCTGTAAAAGTTTAATAGCTGGGGCTGTAGTTTTCTATCATTTTAATCACAAGAATCTTGTCTTTACAGTGGCTGTCACACATGAACCTCACACTTCATTGGTGTTTACAGTATGTAAGAAACGGTGGAAATCCTATGGTGACGTCTATCCAGTTTCTTATTACATTATGATTTAGAGGAAAAGAAAAATGATATAGCACCTGATATATTTACATTCAGGGGAAGTCTGACTGTAATTTTACTCTCTATGAAGAGTTGTGGATTCAGCTTAGCCTCTTGGAACTGCACTCGCTGTAGATAGGGATTTATATGCTGTCCAAGTACATCACTCTTTCATTTCCTTTTTCATTCCCCCTTTAATTGGAAACAGATCTTCACATTCGCTCTCCTTTTACCCATCTTTTCTCTCATTATTTCCACACGTCTCTCAGTTCTCACCTCTACACTCCTCTCCAAGTTTCCTACTGGAAGCCCTTACAATCAAACATCACATTTTTCCTCTGGTTTCTACTATCTCCTTGACGAATGTGTCTTTCTTTTTATACTTCTCACACTTAATAATAGCTCTGGGTGAACAGGCAATGTGAAGCCATGGGGGTAGTGTGAGGATGTTTCAGCAAAGATATATGCCGCCCTCATGGCTGCTCGATAAAACTCTTCACGATAGTGTCTGTGCTGAACAAACCACTGACGAGAAAATATGCAACCTATAATTATGCTTTCCAGTGTTGAGTTGGAAGATGAAGAGTAGCATACACCAACCAAAGTTGAGCTGTTTTGGAGGTTGCTCGTTAACTGGAGGAAAACGTTTATTCAGCAGGGAAGGGGAACATATTAGGCTCTGTTCAGAACTGGCATTCATGTGTTTTGAGTGATCCATTTGCCAGTGGACAGCTCTAACTACACACCCTTATTCAGGGGTGCAACATTTACTTCACACAAACTCTTGTCATTTTAGAGCGACAGATTGCGAAGTACTGAAACTCATCTTTTTTACAGTAAAATACACACACATTCACACATGACATGAAATGTTCCTTTTCCCACTGAGAAGGAAGCACAGTGTCAGATGATCATATTAAATTAAGAACAAAACACTTGTTTTTCCTGAGTTTCTAAATGTATCATTTTTCGGAGTCAGTCGTTTCATCTTAACTAATTCCATATCTCCATCATATTCCCAGTGTAAACCAGCTAAATCTACACTTAAAGCCACTGAGGCGCTGTTTGCACGGGCACTGACACGCTCGCCGTGTCACTATCTTGTCTTCTGTTGTGTAAATGACGAAAATGTATCCAAACTTCATCATTTATCTTTGCTTAAGATTTATTACTCATCCAAACGATTCGTCATTTTCTTGACAATAATCCACAGTACAGATCCATCTCTATCTTAAATTGTATATATAATACAAATACCAAGACATATGGTACATATAATACAAATACAAATACACTGTGGCTGGAATTCACACACAATTTTAGTGTCTAAAGCTCTCAGAATGGAAAACAAATGGCATGTTTTGTATCAGCACAGCGGTATGTCGATACTCAAAAAAGTATTGAATCCGATATTTTTTCTGGCTGATATCAAAGTATCGTCTCCAGAGTATCGATCCACTCATCCCTAACATATACCAGCACGGCAACAGCAAGGGAGGACCTGCAGAAGAAAGGTATCCACTATAAGGTAAAGGTATAACACTGGGAATGGCAATGACACAGCAACAAATCCTAACAGCATGCACATCACTGAGACGCCTGCAGCAGCACCTGTGAGATTTGGAGATAACTCCTGGAAAACCTGCAAACTCAGGTCGAGGGAGGTGGACAGCTAATGTCAAGTGTGCTGAAGAGAAACTTTAAAGATTTCTCTGTTAATCCCAGCCAATGGATTATTTTAACTAAGGGCCATTAATGTAAAAAAAGAAAAAAAAAAAAACTATTGAAAAGTTCAGAGGTAGAACCAAAGAGGCTCTCTGAGCTCCCAGTAGGGGCCCTTCATTTGGACACTTTTGGAGGTCATGTTCTATTTGTTTATGTACTTGTATACTTTTCAGTTCACATGTTCAGGTTGGTGATGAATTATACTATGTTTGTTTAGGGGGATGTGATGTCATTCCAGGGAAATAAAACAATGTTAATGGTTTACTAAACCCGGTCAAAAGGAAAAAAAATGCAGGCAAGATGAAAAAGGAAAATAAAGACATGATATTCTGGCAAGAGTCACATTTGAAAAACAAGGAACATGAAAAGCTGAAACATCTGGGTTTTATTCATCATACAAGCAAAGACATGCTAGAGGTGTCGCAATAATAATCTTTAATAAAATAATTTTTCAACTAATCAGACAAATAGCAGACAAGGAGGGGAGATATATACTAGTAACTAGACTCGCTGACCATGTACCATTGCTTAATGTTTACAGACCACCAGGTACTGATCAAACTATTAAGAGAATATTTAACATGATTACTGAAGACACCAGAGATACCCTTATTTGTGGCAGAGACTGGAATATTCAATTGCAACCCTTTCTTGATTCTACCAATACGACTAAAAGAAAAAATCTGGAGAAAAGTACAGTGAAGAAGCTTTTTTTACATGAAGTACATTCCAGACTTGACTATTTTTTAATGTTTCACTCTGCCAGACACAGAATTACTAAATGTGACATATGGGTCAAAGATATGTCGGACCATGCAGGTGTTTAGTTGTCCTAACATTTAGTCACAGAAACAAAATTTACTACTTGGAGGCTCATTACAAGCAAGTTAAATGACCCCGTAAGTAAACAATTTATTTAAAATTAATATAAGAACTATCAAGAACAAAATAATAATGAATACCCAAGCACTTTGTGAGAGGCTTCCAAAGCAGTCAGAAGAAAAATTAATAATGTGGTCATTGCACAAAAAAAATAAATAAATAAATAAAACAAACAAAACAAAGTTAATGAACTATTACTGGAACTTAAAATCCTATAGAATGGACATTCCAGACTTAATGATCCCCAGTTCTTTGACGAAATGAAAAAAAAACAAAAAACAAAACTGAATGACATAATTGGGAGTGAAAAATAAAAGCAAAGCTCATTAAACAAGGGTAATGGAATTAGGAAAAAGCAATGATTAGGCTGTAGGATAAAAAAAAAACAAGAAGAAAAAAGATGTATTTATAAAATTAAGGACACAGACTGGAAAAATGTGTTTCACTCTTAAAGAAACTTAAAATTCAATGGATAATTATTATAAAGATTTATACCGGCAACCACAAGGTCCTGAATCATTAAAAATTCAAAGCTTTTTACAATCCATAGATTTACCCAACATTGGCATGGAGCAAAACAGAACAAGAGCAAAATCAAGTAAGATGGCTGGCATGGGCAAATTCCCAGCAGAACATTATAAAGTATTTCGGGACAATTTCACCTTTACTATTAAAATTTTTTAACTTTGTACTTCAACTTTATAGCTATGTCTTGGGGAGAAGCCATAATCTAAGTAATTCTGACAGGTAAAGATAATGCAGTTCATACCGTCCCATTTCAATATTAAACTCGGACTTTAGACTCATTACATAAGTTATGGCAAGACTTGAAAATATAATTCCCGATATAATAGATGATGATCAGACAGGATTCCTCAAAACCAGACAAATCTAGGAAAACTTAAGGCAAGCCTTATGCTAGATTTTTTGTAACGGGGGGGTAAGGGGAAGGGAGGCGGGCAGTGGCCCCCTCTCGTCCACCTAAAAACACGACCCTTGGGCAGAACACCTTGGTAGACCAGAGCAAGACAGGACAACTAAATGATCAGGAAAAGTATTTATTGTCTCCTGCTGGACACCACACAATGGTAACGGACTGCAACCTGTAATGTGTGTGACTCACTTATACACAGAACTCTCACACCAACCACAGCAATAAAAATCCTGAAACCCATGCAATTAATACTAAAAATAGTACAGTTTAACAGTTATACCGCCACCAGGTATACAGCCGTAAGCCGGTCCAGCAGGAGTGACACACTATAAAAAGAAATAAGACAAGTTAAAAGACAGTCTTCCACAAAAACAAGTTATAAAAGAAGATACAGGAGCGACCAGAGTGAGCGACAGGACTTACAGCGACTGGCCTCTTGGAGTATTACTTTGTCATGTACTTGTAGAACTGTACAATGTTCTTTCTTTGTATTTTCTTTCTTTGTATGTATGTATTATTATTATATGTATTTGTTTAATTGTTTGAATGTATCTACTGACCTATGCTTTGACAAAGACATCTCATTGATTCCATAGAAACCAATAACATGAATGTAATGACCCCTGTAGAATCTTAATTATGAGGTCATTCTGGGATTACCTTAACACCTGCCAAATGCACAGAGGAGAAGTAATGCTGTGTCAAACAAGTAATACTGATCATACTACTTTGTATCTTTATTTATGTTTTACAGGCTTTGAATCAAATTATTATTTAGATAACTTTTAAAAAGTGTGCCTACTTTACTCTTAGTGCCATAAACAATTGCAGAGTCTAGAGCAACAACATACACATGTGGAAGGGTTCCTCCTTAACTCACAGTACCCAACCCTGCTTTATCTGGAGCTAAATATGGATTAAATGCAGACTGGATAGAGTTCTCTAGTTGTGTTTAAACTGGTTTATTTATTTTATCTTATTTTATTTGTTTGTTTATTTTTGTTTTCAGGCAGTGGTAGCTTCCCACGATCTGGCTGGGATGGAGCCAGGGGTCAGAGACCCATGGTAGTCAGAGGAGAGGAGGGAAGAGGACAAGAACCACTAATATTCATCTCCTATAACAGCTACTTTGCAAACTTTAACCCTAACCTTACCTTGAACTTAACCAACTTGTAAACCAAGTGGACATTCTCAAATCTATTGATTTACAGTGTAAGGACTTATTTTTTTGTCCTCACAAAAGACCAGTCACAGCAACGCAACTGTGTAATCAGATTCAGTTCTCACAAGATGACTAATATGAGCAATGTACACACATGCAAATGCTAGTAAATCCCCATGGCAGACAATAAGCCAGTGGATTCACACATTCATCTCTGAACCATGTTAAATGGCTCCAGTTGATTGTATTAATTTTTATTTTTATTTATTTATTTATTTTTTGTAAAACACTAAAAATGCTTTAGAAATAGGCTGGTATAAATAAATTTGACCTTGACTGTTATTTTAGATTCACAGTATCAGTCAAAAGTTTAATGGATAAATTGTGTCCACACTTTGATTGGTAATACATGAGAGTATATTGTTTGTGTGTATATATACATATATATAGAGAGAGGGAGAGAGAGAGAGAGAGAGAGAGAGAGAGAGAGAGAGAGAGAGAGAGAGAGAGAGAGAGAGAGAGAGCCTTGGCTGGGGGAGTGGTTCGAACCTGGGGTGGTGACCTTTCTGTGTGGAGTTTGCAAGTTCTACCCATGTATGATTGGGTTCTCGCCAGGTACTCTGGCTTCCTCCCACCGTCCAAAGAATTGGTCCCTCTAAATTCTCCCTAGGAGTGAGTGCGAGTGTGAATGGTTGTTTGTCCATATCTGCGTTGGCCCTGCGATGGACTGGTGACCTGTCCAGGGTGTACCTTGCCTCTCACCTGCTAAAATGCTGGGATAGGCTCCAGCTTACCCAGGACCCATCATGGATAATGCAGTACAGATAATGAATTAATGAATATGGAAAAGTGTGTCCAAACTTTTTACTGGTACTGTATATTAAAATAATTTAAAGAAAGCACTAATATTTAGTTGGTCATATTCTGCCCAGTGGAACTATGCTCCAGCAAGCTTTATATTGAAAAGAAAACCCTGCCTTGTTATTTGGTGTATTTGCTGTCAGACAACCAAAGGGACAGACCTAAATGAACAAAATGTTATTTATTGCAACCAAAACAGAGGAGACGATTTTTCTCTTACTTTTGATTATGTCAGACTTCTCTCTATGTCATAAACTTGTGAAAAATGGGGCTAAAATTAGGTGGAAAAGATTCAAATCTAGAGTCTGGCTTTATCATAAAACCGGACTGGATGAAGGAGGAGGTTCAGGGAAAGTCCCAAAAGGTGGGGAGCAGGCAGAGAAAAGTAAGTCAAGGTTTGAACTTGTTATTGTTGGAAAAGGAGACAGGGAAAGATTCAGAGCTAAATTAGTTTCAGTCAGTGTAGTGGCGAAAAAGAATATCTGTATCTTGCTTATTGTTTTAAAGTCATTTCTACATTTCTACATTTCTACATTCTGTTGGAACAAACACGTGAGATTATTTTAAGCAGTGTGATAAAATATCTTCGATGGAAAAGATAATAAAGAGAATAATCACCTTCCCTCTTGTAAGTTCAGCTGACAAGCTGAAATCAGCACAAAGCTAAAACAGATTAACCTTATTGACTAATCATGACATCACTGTATCAGCTTGTTAAAACTGTAGTTCAGAAACAGTTGAACAGATTTTTATCATGGGGCTTGAGGATTTTTCTATACATTGAGGCACAACTTCACAATCATATCTTCTACAGGAGGTCAAAACCAACAACTGTAGACATCCATCTGCAGAAATGACTTCGTTCAAATGGAAGACACTATTCAAATTTCCCTGAGGACTCTCCAAAGGGATTAATAAAGTATTTCTATTCTATTCGATCATGTGTTTATTGTCTGCCAGTCTAGACCTAAAACAGTCAGAGAGTTGCATCTTTCTAACTTTACTGTTTGACCAGTGTTTCCCCTACATTGACTCAGCTGTGGCACGCTGCCAGGGCTATTTTGTTAGTTCCACGCCTTCAAAATGCTGAGTATTGTTTCACATGGACAACGTCTAAACTTCTTAACTGAACCCGCATTGCCACCTCCAGAGGCGCACCAGTGGTGGGCTACTCTCCCATCAGACATCTGCTCTGCAGTTAAGCCCACAGGCAAGGTAAACTTTGAGAGCATCCAATAAACTTATTACGTTTGGAGTCCAGAGAGAGAAAAGGTAGCTGCTGATAAGTTGCTTTGGATTTTACAAGCTGAATAGACACTCCAATAAAGACATTGATGATGAACAGCAAACAAAATGCTAAGTAACTTTAAGTAATTGTTCCTAATGCTACCGTAGGCTAATGAAGTTGACACTGGTTAGATTAAACAGTGTAAGCTATCATGTACGAACCTCCACAGCAACAAAATTTTGTAAGCTTAAAACATCTCAAATTAGTGTAACTTTTTCACATAAAGGTTGAAGTTTTTCAAATGTCTTCACCTTCTCTTATTCACATCTTTTGAATAATAATAATAATGGCATTAGAAACCAAGCTAATGTAGCTGAGTATACATGATATCTTGCATATGTTTGTTTTTCTTCAATAAGTCAAGAGAGGAAGAGAAAGTTTATGGATTTTAAATGTGACAGTGGTTGTGTGTGTGTGTGTGTGTGTGTGTGTGTGTGTGTGTGTGTGTGTGTGTGTGTGTGTGTGTGTGTGTGTGTGTGTGTGTGTGTGTGTGTGTGTGCGTGTATGGAAGGAGAGAGGGATCAAGCCAGAGAACATTTAGCAATCAAATAAGTTGGATTAGGATCCAGTCAGTATTTCTCCTTATGTAGCTAAAAATACCTGTTTGTATGAGAGCCGGCTGTCTGGCAGAGACGGGTGGTTTTTTTGCTGTGCCAGAGCTGCTTTCTCACCAGTGTTGTCTTTCAAATGTTGGCGTAAAGCCCTGAAGTAGACCACCAGCCTCATACTGCTGAGTCACCATACTCTGTTTGAAGCATCTCCTTTCTAAACTAATGTTGATGGAAAGAATCTCCAAGAAGGTTCATCAGGAAGAGTGACTTGCTGCTCAAGGTCACTGTGTTTGTCAGGTAGATAGTGTGTGTTTATCTTTGTGTGTGATTTTGGAAGAGGGTGACAGTAAAATTTAAAAATGAAGCCAGTAGAATGTGATTAGTAAGTTTAGTAAGATTAGTTAGAATTCACAGTTAAATACTAATGGCAATTTTTGCTGTCAAACAATTTTGAAAAGATTAATCCCACTTCACTTTAGATTTTGCAAGCTGTAATGTTTAAAAAATAAAACAACAAAAGAATGCTGCATAACTACTGCTTATAAGAAACAAGCAGCTTTCTACACACAGAGGGAAAAAAAGATAATCTGCTTCTGATTTGTTCTAAATATATCTTCTTATGTTTATTTAGGTGGTTTAAAAGCAAAAAAAAACATGTTACAAATTATAAAAATTGCTGAATCATTTTCATCATGACATAAATCTGTATCAAAGGTTGTGAAAACACTTTCATCATCAAGTGTTGACATGTAATTTTAGGCTCCTGGTGAGACATCATCAAATCTCACATTTCCCAAATAAGACCAGAAAAAACCCACCATAACATATTTAGTGAGAAAACAACATAATAAAGAAAGAACAGGAGCACACAATGAAAACCTCAATAGGAGTTGATGTAAAAGAAAGGCTGGTCTCATGTTTGAAACCACACAACAAACCTCAACAAGATCCAAATGGGCATTAAATACATTAAAGTTATTGTAGGTCTTTCAGCTCTTTGTCAAGAAGACCACTGACCAACAAAGTGGTTGTAAACAGCACTGTTGGCATATTTTTTATGTGACTAAAGCACCAAACAAGACCAGCTAATCTGCTGTCAATGTTTTGGTTAAACCACCAGCATTAACTTATGTTAACTCATCAAGGAAATTGTCTTTTTGCTGGGAAAGAACAAACTTTCCCAGAGACAATAACTTGTGTTTTCACTCATTTCTCAGTTGTACAGTTTCACACAGTAGCTCAAAGAGCTTCACAGTACAAAAGCTTTTCTAATGCCTTTTTACTGATCAACAGTATGACCTGTTGATTTTACACTTCTTCACACTATTTGTTGCCGTTATTTCCCAAAGTCAAACTCTGATCAAGATAATCTTGTATCGCCTACAAAACAAGGATGGATGCGTCTAAAGTTCATTAGCTGTAAGTCATGAGTAAGAAGCTCAAATGTGATGTGTTTTTTTATATATATAAATTTAAATATTTTTCCTCCTCCCTTATTATAATTCGTGCATGTGTACTTAAGCTTATTTGAATAATGTTAAAAAGAAAACAATCTTAAATGAAAAATGTTCAGGAGATGGTGGCAGGAATCAGATTTTGAGGGAGGAGAAAATCAGACACATACAATGTGGCGAGTTAAAGAAAGGAAGGTAAAAGTTTGGGGGCAGTGTAAAAATGTAATTTTGAGTCAATGTATGAAAATAGGTTTCATCATTTTATAGCAGATTTTTAAAAAAAATAATCCCATGCAGTATTGGGTGGTATTAGTGTGTGGTTTGTATGTCTCAGTGACCAATGAAATATCCATGAACTTAATGTTCATTCAAACAGGATCTGTGACCAAACTGCTTAAATGTATTTCCAAGTTGATGAGACTTCTTGCATTGAAGTCACATCAGAGGAGGCATTTGATATTTGATCTACCTGTATTATATAAAAATGAGTTAGAAAAGTTTGGTGTTTTCAAAAGTGGAAAATTAACAGCAATTGTGAAATAAATATAGAACATCTGTATTCCAAGCACAGATAAGGATAACACCCACGCACTGGCTAACTGTACATATCCCAATAAAGCATTTTGCATTTTGTTGTTCAAACCAATTCAATCAAGACCTCTTAAAGAAACACACACAAACATGGTTTGCAAACATGCATAAGTAACTCACATAACAGAGTACTAAGGAAGAGCATTGCTGATTTTTTTTCTTTTTTTTTAAGTTAGATAAAGGAGGCTTAATACTGCAGTCTGTCAAATGATGTCAGCTTTCTTTTACATGTTTTCTAATTTTCTAATCACATTTTGTTTTTGGACTCTGTGTACCTGATCTTTAAATTATTTGTTGTCTTAACTGTGTTTGTTGGTGATAGAAATGATTTTACTGAGCTGTTAGCTGAGATTCTGGACTTTTTGTGGATACCACACATGTGTATAGTTACATCTACACCCCTGTAGCTACACTTGTAAAACCAGATGTTAACCCCTTAACTGTCAGTAGCGGAGGCTGCAGGTGCAGTCATGCCAGGAATGAAAGGTTAGAAAAATTATAGGCTATAAATCTGGATAATGAAGCGGTGAAGGTGCATGGATGGAAGTTATTGTGCATATTGTGAATATTTCTCTCTCCTCACCATCTAGAAGCTGTGAGATTCTAATCCTGCTTTCTGTCTGTTCACCTGATGCTGATATTCATCACATATTGTTCCTTCTGTGTTTAAAAGGAAACAGCTTCACAGCTTTAAATTCACCCTGTTGACTTTTTACCTTTTAGTTAGTAAATCCTGAACATTTCATCTTTCTTTGTCATAAATATTTGATTTTATAAATATATATGAAGAAATATTTTAACTGTTGCTGATTAAAGAGAAAACTGCTGCTAGACCTGTTTATGTGTTTAATGCAGGGATCTGCAACCTTTCCAATCCAAAGAGCCATTTTTCCCTCAGCCAGCTAAATAAAACTTGTTTAGAGCTGCAAATGTTACGACATTTTTCAAAAAGGCAACTTAATATGTATATTTTTAATGAATAGTCACCGTAGGATATTTGTCATTTTTAAAGAACCACGTATTTATTTCCAAAACAACTTAAAAAAAAGCCTTCTTTTAAAGGAAAGAAACATTTTGCACGTAACAGCAAGCTTAATCGCGATTTATCGCAACATGTCATCATGTCATGCAATTAATCGTGATTAAAAATTTTAATAGTTGCCCACACTGATATAATATATATATATATATATATATATATATATATATATATATATATATATATATATATATATATATATATATATATATATAAATTATATATATATGTATTTTTTTAAGTAAAAATTTCTTTTATTAATTAATTTATTAATTAATAAAGTTCCTCTTTTACACCTTGACAATCCCACCAGTTGATGAACCGCTGTCCTGTCTTCACCTGTTTGCATCTGTCTGTCAAGCCATGTATGGACTAAGCACCTGTAAACACATGTACATCAGACAGACTCTAATACAGCACTGTCAAGAATCCCTGGAATCATATGAAACCTATATTTTGTGATCTGAGCAAACAGGGACAGCTTGGTAAACAAAGAGAGGAGGTGTCGTAAACTCATCAGTGTGCTGGGCCCAAGTTAAAAGCTGTGAGAACTGCTGTGTCTTGATGTTTAAAGCTGAGTGGAAAGAGGAAGGACTGACAGTCATCTTACAAACAAGATGACAAGGTGGGCTGTAAATCTGTTTGGCTCTGTCCCCATAGCAATAAGCAGTGATGACTTATGTCTCTGGACATAATTTCCGCAGATCAATTTTAAGTAAAAAAAAAATTTTAAAAAACTGAGTTCTGATCAGCCCATAGTGGTTCACACTGAACAGAACCTGTCGTGTTTCAGACATTGTGTCTTTCAAGAGCCTAAAGGTAAAACAGGGACAACAAACACACACCTGTTTCTCATTATATTAGATGAACTGGGTCTTGTGAGCATAATAATTCATGAAGTACCAGGAGATTTGGATCAGAAAAATGCAACAGAGTCAGAATGGAAAAAAGGTAGATTAAAAATCAAATGGAGGGGAAAAAAAAGGATTTGAGGCCAAATCTCACGTTGCTTTCTAAAAGGGGGAAAGGTACTGCATGTCCAAAGAGGACCACAGGGAGATCTCACATTCACATCTCATGATTGCAGCAATAAACTTTTACTTCTAAACTTTCAAGGCAAAACTTGGCAGGAATGTGTGAGCTGGAATCAAACATAATGCGAGACAGTTTTTCATCAAAGGTGGAGTTTGTAGACTTCAGTGGTTGAAGCTGATTTAGAATTAAAGTCTTTTTTTTTTTCTTTCTTTCTTTCTTTCTTTCTTTCTTTCTTTCTTATTTTCTTTCTTTCTTTCTTTCTTTCTTTCTTTCTTTCTTTCTTTCTTTCTTTCTTTCTTTCTTTCTTTCTTTCTTCAGAGCCCAAATCATCCATTGCTGGGAGTTGCTGGAATGTGCACAGTGTGTATAAACAAATTAAAAACTGTGTGTCTGCTGGTATGTGTTTCTCATCCCTCCTCATATGCAATGCTGATTTTCAACCCTTTCTACCATATAGAGGCCCAGTCCAGCAATTTGTTAATATGTAATGATGACTTTCTTAATTCCTGCTCGGCTACAGCTGTTACAACACAAGAGAAAATAAACCCCCTCTGTGTCCACTAAGCAGCACAGTCTTCTCCTTCCTTCTTCTGCTTTTTTTTTTTTTTTTTTTTACATCTCTACATCTACATCTGCATCTGCTATTTATTTTTAAATAGCAGATCTGTTGGCATTTTGTCAAGAAATCAGCTCCAGAAAAAGACATGTAGAACTGGGAAGTTGGAGCTAATCCATACATCCATCCATTATCTATACCGCTTCATCCAATAAGGGTCACAGGAAGCTGGAGCCTAATCCAGCAATTAGCAGACAAGAGGCCGGGTATATCCTGGACAGGTTACAAACAACAAACAACCACTTACCCTCACACTTCTAGGGAGAATTTCAAGTGACCAGTTAACAGTTCAGTTCAGTTTATTTGCCATTTGTAGTATAAAAAAAACCACATTGGAAAATAGTTGCAAAGAGCTCAAAGTGCACTGTCAACATTTAAACAGACAAAACATATGAAACACAAGCCTAAAAAAATAAAATAAAAAATACAGTTAACATGCATGTCTTTGGACAGTGCGAGGAAGCCGGAATACTCGGAGAGAACCCAGACATACATGGGGAGAACCTCCCTCCAGCCAAGGTTCAAACCAGCAACCTTCTTGCTGTGGAGCCGCAGTGCTAATCACCACACCACAGAAAATTTAGACTGATGTTGCACCATAGTGTTCTCTTAACAGAATAATACAAACTGCATCCACCTTATTCATTCTCTTAACTCACATAGTTAATTAATCATTCACTAATGCACTCCCACATTTTGTTTATTCTATCTCAAACTTTACCTCATCCTGTTTCCCTCAGCCAGCCTCAAAGTAGAGGCAGCAGAGGATTGTTGAAATGTTGGTCAGGAAATTGTTCTCTAGCTGCATTTTATCAAACATCAACAGCTTCTTGGTCACAACTGAGTAGGGTAAAGTAGCAATTATTGAAATGATTGATGTCCTTTATTTCGAGCATACAAAACAAAAGTATGTTCTACTATCAGAGTAGACATATATATTATTTTTAGGAAAGAAAATAAAATAAAAATGAATAAGCAATACAAAACCAAATATATGAAAGAGATAAAATTTAAGAAAAAACACGTAAGCTGCCCCTCTTACTAGACACAATATACTCTATTTAGGAACCACGTCAAATCACATTAGTCTTCAAGAAATACAAGAAAAATAAAAAATTTGTCCTTTTGCTTAGAGACATTACATACTCTCATGCATATTTACTGCCCTACCCATACCTGTGAATATTTACTCCTATACATATTCTACATACAGTATAGGTTGTGTTTGCTTTTTTTCATTGCATGAAAAAATTACCCAAACTTGTTAGATGATGAATAAGCAGGAATGGTGGCTTAGAATTGGACCATTTATTGCTCTCAAGTTTCTTACTAGTTGGATGTTGTTTATCCCTGAACAAAACACTCCAAAGTGGAGTGAAAGTCAGATCAGTCACATACAGTAGTTCCTAGGTGTGAATAGTTATAACAAAATGTAAAGTACAATTTTAACATCTGTGTTTACTCAGGGTGAACTAGCACGCTTACAGTCTTGCTCTTCTTAGCTCCTTTGAACAACCCTCTCTGAACTCCCAGCTGAGTTGTGTTTATGCCATGGTGTCAACGTCTGTATACATTTCACCCAAACAAAATCTGTGCTGAGCGTGCTGCAGAGCTGAGATGAAGGCAGGCGTCTCCTGTAAAACTAACAGGAGAGGAGACAATAAGCAGGGCCCTCTCAAACTCAGTTTATACTGCTCAAATGGAAAGAAATGTACAGTGTGAAGCCTGCAAACAGTCCCACTATTCATTTAAGCTAATGACATTACAAGTGCAATAAAAGAGGAAACTGACACAAATACAAGAAGCAGTAAACAAAAAAGCTGCAAGTACTTAAGGTTTGTTTATTTTTAAAGGATTCTTTATTATGGGAAAATAGGGATGATTTAGCCATTCAAGCTTTTAACTTTAACTAATGCCCACAATCAATGGCCAAAAAAATTACAATGGCTTGGTCTGCGCTCTCTGAGTGCTTTTAGTTTTTTTTTCTGTTTCTTGAAAATGCATTACGTAACTTTCAAACCTTAAAAGTCAGCATTCTGGACTTCTAGTATTTCTGGAGTCATTGATACCCAACGGCATCCTGAGGCCAACAAGTTGCACTATGCAGCTTTTTCTCTGCTTTGCCTTTCACGTCACACGCTAGCAAGCAGACATAAAAACATCAGCCGTTTTGAGTATGCATCGCTATTGATTCAGCAAAGAAACGCTAGACATTTTCGGCGGAGGAGAGGAAAAGAAAGAGAGAAAGGGACAAAGTAAGATAAGACAAGAATCAAGATAAAACTGTGTGTTACTGGCTGGAGAGAGCCCACAGCACAGGTAGGATGCAAGATGAATGCTCAATTAGCCACAGGGTGTGCATCACTGAGAAAATCTGCAAATATTCTGTAGTGCGTCTTTCAGATACCTTTCCATGTCTTCCTTTTCCAGTTACTATCCTATGTCCTTACTATGTGGAGATTGTGAATTTTTAAAGCATGCTTCTTGGGATTACCTTGTTGGTGCAAAAGTACCATTTTATGCCAGTCAAATCCTGCTATCTTTAGTATTTTCATTCAAGCAAGCATGTGTTTAAATATAGCTTTAAAACTTAGTCCGTAGATTAAAGCTCCTCAACACCCACTTGTTTAAACTGCTTTTTTACCTAGTAAGTGATACACCTGTTGAGAAACAATCTTTGGTACCTAAAAGCTCCGTATTTGTGAAGCTAAATACACCTGCGACTAGAGTTAAATGTATTCCAGGTCAGAGCGAGCCACCATGTTACCGGAGATGGCTTCCATCCCATTTGAGCTGGCACATCTCATCAACCTTTAGCAAAAGAAATTACTTCAAAAGCATGACAATCAAAGTCAAGGACTCAGAGATGCAGTCTTGTGTTTTTCTTTTACCTTTTTCTGTCCTTATCCTCCCAGATGCAGAGTCTGTGGGTTAACTTTTGACACAAAATAAATTGAAGCAAAACTTAAAAAAAAAAAAAAAATTGAAAGCAAATTTGTGTTTTCTTTTTTTATTCATTTTTAGTTACGTGCTAGGTATGTACACCCCATGAAAATAAATGATGATTTTCAGTTTAACTGCATGTTTTTGTTAAAATAAAATTGTCAACTGTTTGTATACAGTTGCTCAAAACTGTGACCACTGGATCTGCTGGCAGTTACTGATGTGTGGTGGTGTGCCTTGTTTTTCCCACAAACTATAAGCTATGACGTATACAGCAAGCACAAAGGGTCAGAGGTAAAAGGGTCAGTTTGAGGGTAAAAGGTTTATCCATCACACTTTGCTGTATACACTATGATTCTCACATCTATGTGTGTTCATCTATTCAAACCTAAGCCCAAAATACAATTAATTTTTTATAGTAAGAAGTACATTTTACATCGTTTATTAACATGTCTTTTAAACATAAAGGAGTACCGTAATTTGACAGGATAACTTGGCAGCTCCTCTGAGCTTGAGCTGAAAATACAACCGTTTTAAAATAAATTTAGTTAAAGTCTAAATGAAGAATCTTGGTTTGGCATCGTGTTTTTACAGCTTAAAGGCAAAGACTTTGCATACAACGTAATAATAATGACTAAACACGAGCTTTTCTATGTTAACCTAAACTATGTTGAAGAGATGAATTTGCATCTCTGTCAGCAGCTTAAACATTTATACATGCCTGACCACCAAATGACAGAGTTCAGATACCAAAATGAGAAAGTAGCAGAGCAGTGTTTTTACGGGGCAGTCTGACACCTTTGTTTTCAGTAATCTGTTCAGAATAACACAAAGTCACTCTATTTCCATTCCAAGTAATTATAGACCACTTGTTTCTTTGCACCCGTGCATTCCTGTAATTAAGGACAATGTGGGGGCAAATTGAGGAAGATTCCCATCCGTTCTGAATAGGAGGCTACATAGACTTGGTTAGACTGGCACATTTCACATGAATGTGGAGGGAAACCCATGGTATGATGAAGTTACTGAAATAGAGACAACTTTATATTCTTGAAAAGCAATGTTTTGGCTTTTGGTGTATTCTTTTTTAATTTTAATTTTTCCTTTCAAACTTTTCAATGCTACATCTGAGAATAATTTCTCTGTCCATTTTAGAAATTTTCTCAAAAACAACTCAGTAATATCACTTCATGGTGACCATTAAAAAGTATGTTTTGGCTGAAGCTTAACCAGCAGTTCTTTTAAATATATGACTTTCCAACATAAAAACAGACCGTTTTTGAAAAAGCACTGAATGTAAAGCTCTAGTTTGGATGACTATATAATAATGAATCATGTAAATCATCCAGGATCACACAGTGCAACTTCATTTTAATTACCTCTGTCAAGGAAGTGAGTGGTGCAGTTAAAAACAAAAAACTCTGGATGTATTTGCAAGTAAACGTGGGAAATGGCTCAACTAAAAGTGATAAAGTGACAGTACTTTCAATATAGTTTAGGGTGCATGCTTTTGTCTTTTGTGTATTAAACATCTTTACAGAATTTCACTATTTACATGAGAAATTTAATCTAATTATCAGATAATAATGAGCTGGACATTTCGTTTACTGATAAATTAAAGTAAAATTACTTAAAATGCTACAAAAACATCATTAACTGTTCAAAAGTAAAATATTTATGTATGAGTGATGCATTTCCTCTTCGACTCCTATTACACAGATGTGGAATAGTGTTACTTTCTTAGTGGCAACACCTCTTTAGAATGAACTGCAATAGGTCAAGTGTGCCTCTAACATCATTATAAACAGTCATGATGTGCACTGACTGTCAGGTTTTTTTTCACTTTACTTCAGCATCTCCCAATCCAGATCCTCGGGACCCCCTGCCCTGCATGTTTTAGATGTAACTCAACTTTAACACCTGAAATAAAATAATGGCTTGTTAAAAAGCTGCAAAGAGCTGGATGAGGAAGTTCATTAATTTGAATCAGGTGTGTTGGAGTAGGAACACATCTAAGACATGCAGGGCTGGGGGTCCCGAGGACCTGGACTGGGAAACACTGATTTAGTTCATGTATTGGTTCCTGCTAAAATGTTTTTTTTCTTTCTATCTTTCTTTCTTTTTCTTCTTCCTGCAGGCAGAGCAGTGGCCCTGGGGTGTGTCAGCACACCTGCATTCTGTCATCATCATTGTCATTATGCGCTTCAGTATTTAGAATAAAAATACTTTATTTTTATTTTATTTATTCTATTTATTTATTTATTTAAGGACTGGCATCACACTCATTCAGTGCCAGATAGTTTGTCAGTGTTTTTCCTGGGTTGGCAATTTTTGGCAATCAAAAAGAGCACAGGCGTCAATGTCATCATTCACTCATGCAGTCAGACACAAAGCCGACCTCAGCCATAGTGTTGTGCAGGATGCAAATATCATCTGAAACAACGTAATCTCGAGGCAGAATGAGAAAAAGCTGTTGGTCCAAATTTAGTGTCTATGCTCCAAATTTGTATCATAGCTATTCCTGTCTACTCTGTTTCCTAAAGGAATGTAACTGTCAGTGTTGTGTATCTGCATGTGTACTTATGGGATCACTTCCACTATCTGTATCTCATTAGTATTGATTTGACTACAAATGTTTATGTGGAGGAAGGAAGGGATGATGGAAAGTGCTTACCTGTCCTGTAGGACAGCCATTACATTTATCAATTTCCCTTTCCATGTTTGATTCCTTTATTTCATTATTTTCTTACTTTCTTCCTGTCTCCCACACATGACTGGGCCTAAGAGCTAAAAGAACATAGTTACATAGTTAGAAAAAATCAGCATGCTCAAGGCCTAAACATTTCACAGGTCCCAGTGCCTGTCATAGACAGAAAACAACTACCACAGGAAACAGTACCTTGTCACAGTTTAATCAAAAATTGTGATGATAATAATACATTAAGGACATATGGGACAATATCACACATTTTCTGGTGAGACCAGCAAGAACACAAATTGATGAGATCAAAACCAGAATCTTTGTGGGACTGAGCTGATGTGGTTTCATGGAGGTCAGGGGTCAGTGTTTTCCTCAGTTTCTGAAAGAGTGTGCTGTCTCCTTTGCAAACTTTAATGGGGACATGTCTCTAACTGGGATAAAGGCTGTTTCTGTGCAATTTTAAACCCAACACACACACACACACACACAGAGAGAGAGAGAGAGAGAAAGAGAAATGTGACATGAAGTGTCTATTATTAATTATTAAAATGCCATATACTCGTTTATTACCACTAAAAATACTTCATCACCTTCATTTATCTTCCCTGTACCAAACGGCAGCTATTTAGTTACTTTGTTTTTTCAAGTACAGTCTGTAGATGTTGACTTAAGTTACTTGTATTATTCAGACACCACAAATGCTGCTGTAACCAGTAAAGACACTCATTTCTCTGCATATCCAGTCAGCATGTGTTACATGTTCAGTTTAGCCAAAGGTGACTCACAAATCCAGAAGGAATTTTATAAGTTCTGTTTATTATTTCTCATTATATTTTGGCAAAATTCAAGAAAGATAAAATATTGGTTTGGTCCTGTCTGTTTCTGTTTCAGCTCTTTGTCACTAAATGAAGTGAAGCCTTAAACCTCAAAGCACACAATTTAATTCCCCTTCCATCCATCAAAGTTTCTAACATTAACAAAAACACAGTAATCAATCTTTCAGACAAATGACTAAAGTCTCTGTCTGCATATTTTCTGTTGCTTTTGGCTGCAATTTTTGCACTACTAGGTACTACTTTTCAACAGATTACAAAATATCTAAATGCCAGTGTCCTTCTAGCATTAGCATTTGTTAGCGTCATCTTTATGTTTATCTGTCTTTTATGTTCATTTCTCCACTTTACCCAAGAAGAAGTACTCCTTGCAAAACTATAATTATAAAAAATAGTTCTTAATTGATCATCTTGTTTAAGAGACATCATTTAAATAATATATATATATATATATATATATATATTTAAATAAAACACAGGAACAGAACCCCTCCAGCAGCATGGGAACAATCAGCGTGGGCTGGTTTCTCCTCTAAAAGAACAGTTCCGGCTTGTTGTAAAGATGATAAATCCAACAAACCCCACCTGCTTAGACAGTTTACAGCATTTCTTTGCAGTATTTCCTGCTTTTCACTGACAAAAACACCTGGCAACAGACATTTAGATGGTTTTGAAAATCTGTGATTACAACGTCTATCTGCTATATTGGACATATTCTAAAAGTTGCCAGAGCAACAAATAAAGTATAGTTGTGTCTTTATAGTAACAAAATGACATGTGTCATTACATAAAACATAAACAGCTTTTAGAAAGCATTGAGAGGTGGCTTGAGAGACCGAGACTGAGAGACAGCTGGAAAGTCCAGCATTTGTGTTTTTACTCAGTTGACAAATCTGCTGATCCGCCCTTTAGTTATATGAAATGAGCATAATTGCTGCTTGGAGAAATTGTACCATACACATGAATGGGTATGGTACAATTTCACCTCGAATGTGTGGTCTGACATTTCAGAGACTTATTACATTGTTGGTTATTTAGGGAAAATGTGAAGCATGGAGCCAGTGGTCCCAAGCTTAAGGTTATTGCTAATGGAAGCTACAGGCTCACCTTAAATTTGACTACTTTCATGGAGAAAATATCAGTCATCCCATCTTTCCAAAGAACTGCTTCTGATGTTTTCTTTTTTATTTTTATATTGTTATCAGCAGCAAAAGAACTGGTGAGTTGCTTTTATAACTTGCTTTTATAACTAATTAACCTTTGATCTTGGCAAGATGGCAAGAAATTTAATGTCTTAACCTCAAAGTTGCAATTTAAACCTGTTCACTCAGGCCCTTCTCTTGAAAACACACATCTACTCAGGCACTAATTTGTCCTCCTACATACCACAAGCACAACTTTAAACAGCAATTCATATTCCTAGATTTACTATAAGTAGCTGCAGTAATACTTCACTCTTTACTTCTCACTTCTTTGCTGGCTGTGCTGCTGTGTGTTTTATGGCTGGTTTTGTTTGCTGTAAAGCCATCCAAACCCACCAGAGAAGACTGGCTGTGGGAGTAAGAGGATGGGAGAGACAGCCCAGTAGATTATTCTTAACAGAGTGATCTGGTGTACTTCCCTCTGGGTCTGTAATTTTGATGGCATTTAGGCCCTCACATACAGATGTGCGGGTAGAACCTGACATGCACATATACGCATTTCAAGACACAAGTACTGTCTGAGCTCAGTTACTGCACGCATTGAGCAAAATAAGATTACAGCCACAGACATTAAAATTAGCTCTAAACAAAGGTTCTTTTTTTGCAGTGGCTAATCTTTTTTTTAAGATAGGGGCCATGTGAGAGCCAGATTTTCAAAAAGAGGATTCATATTTATGTTCAAGCACACAGTAAAACTTCAGTGTATTGTGAAATGGTGATTTCACTTTCTTTAAAGCTAAAGTCATAAACAAACTGATAACAACTAATTATACTGTATTTAGCACATACAAATGCCACAGGAACATAGGGCAGTGTTACTAACCGGTGGCAGTGATCGACTTGATAATGCATGAATCAAAAAATGCTAAAAAAACTGTTAACTGTTATTGCCACCTCATCCACGGGATAACAGTAATAGTTTATGAGGTCAGGGAGCATTTCATGTTATTCTTTTTTTTTCTTCTTCTTCTTCTTTTTATTGGGAACTTGGAAATGTGCTGGAATCAGAATGCACCATTGTGCTGCTTTTCAGTCTATTTGGAATTGCTCCATATGTGTGTTTTAGGAAATCCAAGCTTCTCACTCATAAATGCCTTTTTTTTAAATCAAGTTCCAAGTATACACCTTTTCTGGAGCTTGATTTGAAGTTTTATGAATGTTTCTTCAGCCTTCCGATCTGATTAACTTTGCATAGTCATCTGGTGGTATTATGCTCTGTAAACTCTGCATTATGAGCAACATCATGCTGGTATTGATATACACTACCAGTCAAAAGTTTGGACACACTTTCCCATTAGATGTAATAAAAACATGAGGAGAGAAAATGGGGGGAAAAAAGTGTAATTAAAGCAGTTTTTTGGAAATTTGGTTATATTAAAGCACACTTTTTCTTTACTGTTTTTACAAAAAGGTGCAAAAATATGTCCTTGTGTGGCACACTTACGCCCATTTGATTCTAGTTGAGTGAATAAATGTACTTTTCAACTATAAAATTTGTGTGTCTTTGGTTTATAAGAGCAAGGAGTAACACGTTTACATGCATTTTAACTGACCTAGTTTTGGCTGAACAAATGCAAAGATTTATTTTTTTCTAGCATAATTTAAACATGCTGACTGAAGTGATCAATTGCTGCCAACTTGTGACAGTTGTTCAAAGCTGTTTTCTCTCAACTAGCTAGTATGACTTGTAGTTAAGCTTTTTCTAACTTAACTTCCTTATTCTATCCACCACAGAACTAATTTTGATGATATGTATATAGCTGGTAATTTTAGGTATATTATTAAGTGTTATGTACTTAAAGCAAGTTTCTTTCTAATTACCTCTCATGTTTGAGGCACATAGCAGTAGTCCCTGCCTGTGTAAACACTGAATTCACCTGCTCTTGGCCATTAAAGTTTCACCTCATTAAATGCCAGTATAAACTGGACCTTTGTTTGCATTAGATTTTCTAAAATTGGGATGGCACTGGTGAAGCAGAAGTGAGGGTTGGGTGCACCCCCTTGGAACGATTATTGCTTATAAAAAAGGAGATAAAAATAAAACTCGCTCTCGTTGTGTATTCTAGCACAGTAGACAAATATGTCAACTAATTTCTGGCCAAAGTTACATGGAAACCCTGAAAGACCCACAAGTCTAAAACTGTACAGTAACAATTAATTTGTCAGGCTAAATTCTGCTCTGACACAAGTGTAATATTTTAAGTAACCAAAATAGTTACATCATTTTTCTATTTAGATTTAATTGAAGGTATAAAATTCTGTGTCTTTTGGAAATGCAGTACACACACAGTTGCACAGAGTCCAGGTCCAAATTATTTTTGCACAATATGCGTTTGGCTAAACCGTACATCACCCACAGGCTGCCTGCTTTCGTCAATAATACCTCAGCCAACAATGATTTCACCCCGATACCCTGCATTTCACAGGAGGACTATAAATCAACCAAAAGCCACAAACCTGCATGTAAGGAGGTAAATTGGTATTTTGGCTGAAAGCAAACAGGCTACTCAGTCCACATAGCCAATCTGATGGAAATCTGAAAAGCATTACCAGTCATGAGGTCATTGATGTGTGTGCTCACTCTAGCTAGGTGAGAGCAAGAGGACTGGGGCCAAAACTATGAGGACCGATATGGAAAAAACACATGGAAAGCATTTGGCAATCTGGAAATCTGACACTAAATCTGGGGTCAGCCTTTTAATAGTCAGAGAGGTAAGGGACATCTCCTTGACCCCTTGAGATGGAGATAAATATACATTTGTGCACACACACACACACACACACACACACATCTGTGTCTGCCCACATGCATGTGGAAGTGATCTGGAACCCTAATTAACTGAGGATGGGGGTGGAAGGAAGGGGAGGGTGAAATTGGATGAGAGGTTCCCCTGATTGAGGGGAAATGGGAAACAGGCTGGAAACAATGTTACCCTTTAGTCTTGCACACAGACACAAATAAGTGTACACACTCCCACATAATCATTGTGCTGGATCAGGAATTAAATATCTGTAAGTTCTCCCATTGCTTGGTATAAATCTAACCCTTGTGATCATCCTGGTGCTTAGTCCCTAGATGCCAATGCCCTTTGGCCTGAAAATAAAAGAAAAATAAAATGATGATGATTATGACATTAATCTGACTAATCTGATTTGGATTACCCACTTTTGCCTTTGTTGCTTCAGTCCTAAAGCACAGAGCAGAAATAAGCCCTCCATCTTCTGTTGAGTTTTTGAGACACTTACCCAGAAAATTCCATTTGAGAAAGTTGTTGGGCCTCAGAATGATACATGCATGGCAGAGAGACTTTGGGGGCAGGTAGATGAGTGGAACCAGATCCAGCACACATGTTAGTACGGATCTAATTGTAACAAAGTGTCCTCATCCATGAAAAAGATGCCTCTTAGCACTGGGAGCTGCTCTGCAACCAACCATAGTATTTTTATGGGGTGGTAGAAAATGACTTTAGCTCACAAAACACACATGAACAAATGTATAATGTTAAGCTCATATTCATACATAATGTAAGGAGGGGCATTACAGTATTATAGTAATAGCTTCCTTTACATTTATGGAAATGCCCAAATGTATTTATAGGAAGTCACTGAAATTAAAGAAAAGACACTTGCTCGCTAATATATCATATAATAGCTAAAATATCATATTATGTGATGGATCAAGAGCTAAAATGTTTTGGGCAGATGTTAAAAGGAAGTCAATCTTGAAGCCAAACTCTCAGCAAATTTCAAATGAATATATTTCTACAAATTTTAAATGTTTCCTTCAGGGAGAAATTCATGGCAAATTGGAGGCTATTTTTAAGTTTGGTGTGCTTGAGGGAAATTCTACAATGTTAAAGCAAAAAACCCTGCTATCAAAAGGGGAGGCAAATTTTATGCGAACAAAAGGTAATTAACAGCTGTGTTGGGAATCATGAAAACATAGAGGAATGTTGCATAAGTTCCACAGGTTATAAAAAGCAGCCAGGCCACTGCTGGCATTAGCAAGATATGGCTACTTACAACCACTTTGTTTGTGACACCTGAGCCATAAGCAGATTACACAATCCTGCTTGTTTACCTACATCCAGAAAATTCCCTTTTTTTCAATTTGACTGATTTACTATAATGACTATTTCACATAATCTGCCTCACTTTCTTCCATAAACCTCAAGTATTCACCTCAAGGCTCAAGAAACCCACAAAGAACAAAGCAGACAAATCCAAGACTTAGTGCTTTACACATAAAACAAAATCCATTTCCAAGTTGAAACAGCAGCTGGGTGATAATCCTGGTAAACCAGGCTTACCATCAGAATATGTTTCATTTAGGCCTGTGGGAGGTACTAAATCTCACACAATGTCACCAACTCCCATACATCTGTGCTCTATAATGCAGGCTGGGCTTCCTGTTTCAAATAGGCAGCTTTATTGTGCAATCAGACATTGGCTTTTTCTTGCACAGAAAGCATTTTTGTGTTCAACATATAGTTAATTAATTAGCCCTGCAACTGTAGCACAAATGCACCCAACAGGTCCCATTACCCGCCACACTCTGTTTTTAACCGTTTTCTATTGCCCGTGAGAAGATGTCAGGCTGTTTGTCTTGAAAAGCTAAAGAGAGAGAGAGAAAGAAATCAATTAGAACTCCCCATAATGCCATCTTACTTTTCCAGTTACTCCCAGCAACCACACATCACTCACATTTGATTGGCAGACTGGAGCTTTTATCTGTTTGTATAGCTGAAGGTCTGTTAAGCTTTTGGCATTTATTGTAAGACAAGGTTAAATAATACCTTTAAGTCAATAGTTCTGGCCCAAATTTAATTGCCTTTTATTGACTTTTATTAAGTCTGGCTGTCTGGGATAAGATCTGGCACTTAATCATTTTGTAAAGGTCTTTGTGGTCTGTATGTACCCATTCAGCATTTAGAATAATAGATAGCTCACGAGTTGAATACCAAACTACTGAGTGGGAGCCGTGTACCTACAAACTGTTTGCTTTGCCTGGTAGAAATCTTGTTTTTTTTTTAAAGTCTAAAGTTTAAAATATCTCAAACATTATCAATTCCCTCAGAATAGAAAACTTAAATTAGTAGCTCATAAAATGTCTTTCATTCTGTAAAAGTATTTTACAGAATAAGTGACAATTTGAAAAGCAATGTACCATTTAGATTTTACCCAAAAGTATAGCTGAATACAATGCGCCTCAAATTATGAGCAATTCTGAACACGTTAATAATAAATATAATAATGAGTCAAGGAATTGATGAATTTGTGAGTAAATTTATTAAATTAAAACATACAGATGCCATGAATGTCCATCTATCAAAATATAGTGCCAGTAGGAGTATCTTTCCAAAATTACTTTTACTGTAATAGCACAAATCCAAATACTAACTCCTACTGTCTTCTCATAAGTAGATGGCACAATGCCAAATACTACTACTCTTCTTGCTGCAAATCTGTCATTAATTTAAAGCATCCAGATGTTGTCCAAGCTTTATATTTTAACTAAACATCATTTCACCACTTTTTTGCATAGCTTAGAGTGAGGGTGGAAAATTTAGCATGCCAACCAGCTAACAAATTCAGCTCACTCAGGTATACACAAACAACAGCCTAACTGCTCACATAAATAAACTACTGTACATAATCTGATATCCATGATGTCCATAACATTATTAGATTTAAACTTTCCATTGACAACACATGACCATCTCCTCTTATTTTAAAGGAATGAAAACACCTGATAAAAAAAAAAAGTACAAATGTATCCACATTCTGCATGCACACAGAGACATCAAGAAAATAATCTTGGGTCTTCTCTTCTCTTTCTTTATCCACCCTTTAAAACTAACAGAGGATGACTAAAAACAACCATTTTTTTCACAGTCAATGGATAAAGAAGGATGAGAAGGGTGGAATATATAAACCCATTCATTATGGGATGATGTAATGAGTGAACAAGAGGGATTTAGTTGTAATTTAATCATAATGACTGGGAATGGTGGTGAATTACAGCATCTTAAAATCCTAGAAAGGAAAGATGGAAGCTCATGCTCCTGAATGTGACCCGTAAATACTCTAAATGATGTGACATCATTGAGACTCATAAGTTCAGTTTTTCTTTTTTTTTTTTTTTAGGTCTATCATGAGACATTTGGCTTCTGAATTCTTCTTTTTTTTCTATTTTGGCACTGAACAGTCAAAGGTAAAATGATCCTGTTCTTCCTGTACTGCATAGGGTTTTCCAAAGTGGAAAGCTTTCCAAAGTATTTAGTCCTTTTTTCAACACTTTGGCCACAATCTTCTACCAGATGTTTATGTTAAACTCATTAAGACTACAATGTTTAAGATGCTGATTTGAAAAATAAACTCTCTCTATTTCAGTGCATAGCAAAGTGAAACTTGATTACCTGCTGATTAACACTGCATACCAGCATGTGGAACTTAATTTGTAATTATGCTATTTCTAATTCGTTGCAAGTTGTGTGAGGCCGCTTATTCATTTATGAGCTACAGCTGCCTCTGATGCTTTTACAGTCACATTAGCTTAGTATTTAATATACAGTTTATATCTCTGTGCTGACTGAATCAAGGCTAGTATGTAAGACATAACGGTTTTCGTGTCACTCCATATACACTCTTTCAGTTTATAATATATTAGTAGCTGTTTATGAGGAAATAATGCAGTTTAAACAGTTTTGATACAATTAAATATTTTAAGACAATGTGACAAACTGGTAAACTGCAAGTAAGGTTTTAGTTAGATCAGTGAGTGACATCTTCAATACAAACTAACTAACACTGTCAATTTCGCCTTAAGAAAATTTCATATACATGCATCAAACTGTTTACCTCGTCTGAGTCTGAGGTTTCTTTTACATTTTTTTATTTTTCCAATGAGTTAAATGAGCAATAAGTGGAAACTCATAATTTCTAGACTGGGGGAATTCAAAAATTGCTATGTAAAGAACTAGAGGTGTAATTCCATCTGGAGTATAGCGTGACATCACACACCATCTCTCTGTGTTGATCTCCAGCCCTGTGTTTAACAGCCGGTCTGGCTGTACATTCATGTACATTCATATGAATCGCTGCCTCCAACCTTCTCTCAGAGCCCTCGGTCTTCCCTCCCTATAAAAGACTTCAGCCAGCCAGCAATGGCAGTGCATATTTTCGAGCAAAATGGAGGAGAATGGAACAAAACATTGACCAAAAGAGACCAGGAAACGACATTACCTCGAAAAAAAACAACTGTCGTTGGTGAAGAAGTTGTCGGATAGAAAAAGGGACATAACCTGGATTAACACTGGCCTTGTATTTCCAAAGAGGAAAGCACTGCGAGAGCTAAATAAGTTACAATTTAACTCGAAGCTACCTCCTCTCCTGGACAGTAAACAGCAACATAAATGTTATAAGTTACTAAGACATGTTTGACACTTTCGTTTGCAAACAAGGCGACTCTATTTTAGAAATGTAGTATCGCATAACTATACATGCACTCATATTCACATAGAGACAGAGACACCAATAAAATAAAATCTAATAAAAAAATAAAAAAAAAGCCAGACAGAAAAATAGCTATAAAACAATGTCACCTCTGTAAAAAGTGTTCTACAGCAGTGGTCCCCAACCCTGGTCCTCAAGGACCACTATCCTGAAGATCTTAGATGTCTCCCTGTTGCAACACACCTGATTTAAATGAATGGCTAATTGGCAGACTTGTGCAGAGCTTGTCAGAGAACCATTTTAATTTGACTAAGGTGTGTTGCAACAGGGAGACATCTAAGACCTGCAGGATAGTGGGCCATGAGGACCAGGGTTGGGGACCTCTGTTCTACAGTAAGCATATATATGTCTATATATATATATGCATATTAGGACAGTCAAATATAATGCATTTACGTAATTATTGCATTAATATTTGTAACCCCTTTAAAGTACAGCATGTCGAACCCCATACATCCATCATTTCTCTATTACAACGGCAGGACATGGAGAGGCAAGATGGAAAAGATGAGCCACACCCCCACATTTTTTATTTAAACTTATCTGGCTTTTTACGCCAACGTGTCTGCTCTAGTGGCTCTCTGCTCGTCTCCATGTTTGTGCAGCAGCTTCCTCCTCCTCTCTTTGTTATGTGACTCATGATGGCTGTCAGTGATCAGATGATCAACTTTTCTCTCTTGTTGCATTTGTTTGTAGTTCAGCTGAGAAGGAGCGGTTCATGGTTCACACCAGCACATATTTATAATTTCCCTGGCATCAGCATGTTCCATAAATGAGTGAAAGGGTTCCCAGATTTGATCATATAATATCATGTTATTCTTTTAATTCATATGTTAATTATTTCCATTGATTTGCACTGAACTATTAGTTCAGTTAGTTTTATCCATGTGCCAATATTAGAGGGGATCCACATTTTACCAGTTATTACCTATAGCCCTTTTTGCTTTTATTATGGCCAAATCCACTAGTTTACTATGGTATAGTCTCAGTTTTAGATTGGGTTGGGGACCAATGCAATATCAGTTTAGGATATGGTGGAATATTAATTGATAAAATTATCCTGGTTTTATTAAACACCTCTTTCCAAAAGAAAAACATGTATTTTTATTACATTCTGAAAAACAAATGTCCCTTGCTGTCCCTGAAAGTTCTGAGTTTAATTATTTGCTTTTCATTTTGATGGTTAAAAATTCATATTTGCAGGAACTTAAAAAAATGTTTCTTTGGAATATCATATCTTGAACTTATTTTCTCGAAAGTCATAAAAATGTTATCCGTGTCTATTCTATTCTATCCGTGTCTGTCTATTTTGCTGATTCCTTTTGAGCAAAATTTGAAAAATGCAGTTTTACTGTAAATATGTTGAATCTCAGGATTTGCAAATATTCTACCTTAAAGCGGATGGATTCTGCTTCTGATAAAGCGGCTTGGTGTTTTCATGTATGAGCTGGTAAAGTGGTTAGGGAAATAAAAAGGAGTATCTTAGTTTGAATCTCAACTGGAGCTTTTTTGCTGGAAATTTGTATGTTGTCCTTGTGCATCTATCTGGTTTCCTTCCAGTCCCAAAACATTCATGTTAGGGTAATTGCTGATTCTAAATGGGCCATAGTGGTAAGTATGCGTGGTTGTTTTTTCCCTGAATGACTGGCAGCCTCACCATGTTATTCCCTGCCTTTCACTCCATGGTAGCTGAACAACTTATGGTACTGAGTAAGACAGGAATGGCAGATGAATGAATATTCATTTAGTATAGATAACCAGTAAGGTTTATCATAATTTATTAAGGTGAGGCATGCAAAACACAATCAGTGGCCTATTTTATGTGCATCACCAACTTCAAATTATGTCATAAATTTCTTCTGGGATGTCCCACAAGTCCTGTTTTTGCAGACTGACCCACTTTGGACCTAAGTGTGTTTGGAAAAACCCGATCTGAGGCCAACGTTCCCGATGACTCTCGCAAAAGCCTCCTGTCTGATGCTGTATAGAGAAATCAAATGGGTGGCTGAGCACATCAAACAGAGAGCTTGAATTTCAAAATCAAATCAAAATTACTGTTCAGTGTTGGGCAAGTTGTCTCTTTATATACGAAATGCTGCCATCTACTGTTGTGTTTAAGTGTTATCATAAATTAAAGCTGGCAAAATAACTTCCATCCTTTTTAGTTTCAATTTATTTATTTATTTAGTTCTCACATTTTACTGAGTTTAACTGTATTTTGCAATGCATTATGGGTACAAAATTATTTCAGAAGTTCAGTGTTTTTCCAAAGTAACTTAAATTTAATTTACAGGCAAATGATTATCTACCAGAAGATGTCACAATATTAAATACTCGTACTATAAGATTGTGTCAGATAAAGCAGGTGAAAGAGAATTGAGTGTGCAACATCAGTGGCTTCCACTCATCTTTAATACATACGTTAACTTGAACATGCATAGGTGAAATATGATTAAACTTTTAAGTTAACATAGCTTCATTTGACATTGCATGAGGATTTGCACACCTCCATGTCAGTATACAAGGGGGAGTGGATAGACTGGTTATAATCTGTTATACTGTGACATTGTTGGCTAAGTCATTTCAAATTTAATTAATAACATCCTCTTAAAGATAACATGCTACAGAGCCAAGCTTAAAATCTAATGTCTATCTTTCTGTTCAAGCTAGTGCTGTAAAATGAATGTAGCTACCAAACGAAGGACGGGCAGGCTGCATGATCCCTACTTGTGAAGACACAATGAATACATGCTGAAGACGGTTTAAAGGAAAAAAAAACTATTTAAGTGATTGTGTCCAACTGTGTATTCATTTTCAAATTATAAGAAACTTTGTCTACTGGATTACAGTTAATTTCCCCCCCAAAAACAACATTCTTTTATTTCATTTGCTGTAAAGACATGCTAAAGTTTTACAGTTATGTTGTTGGCAACTTTTTTGCCAGGTATTTACTGTAACAGCTGCAGTCAATTTATTACAGTGTATCACCAAAAAAGCTCTGATCCGTTAGAATGTAGACAAGACATCTGTGGGAGCTCTGCAGTGTCTGCTAGTGAGATGTTAGCAATAGATCTTTTGGGCCTGGTGGGTTGTTGTGTCGGGTCTTTGTGGATTGGACTGTCTTCACACTAATGCCATCAGATCACATCAAAATTGCATTTGGGGAGTATGAGAAAGATGAAAACTCTTTGTTAGACTCTTTGTTTTACAATTTGAACACTTCTCGTTGAACCCTTGCCAGATGAGGAGTGAGTGATTGTGTCAAGACATCTTTCTGAATTCTAGGGTTAAGGTTTTCACAGCAGAACAATGCATCACTTTTATCTTTCTCGTCTGCAATGTATGCCCAGCATATTCTACTCTTTTTGCAAATACCTGGTATTATAAATTAGTGATAGACCATAATTATACATTTTCTCAAATACTCAGTTTAATAAATTACAATTTAGTTAACTTGAAATGATTGTTCATGTTCACTACCAACTGAAATCTTGTAACTTCTACTTAACTATTATCCTTATGGGTTAATTTATCCAAAACCACACTGAATAAATAGTCATAATACAAAACTTGCTAAAGGGAATTCAGTTGCATGACGAGCAGATTTTAATTATTAATCCAAACTGTTACATATAGTTTGGTGCATATATTTTTAGGAGGCTGTAGCTCAGAAAGTAAACTGATCATCTTTCAGTCAGGAAGTTAACTTCCCTTAAGTCAGGCTTTGGCAGGAGGAATTTTGAGAAAACTATGCTGTGGTGTGTTGCTACCTTCAGGAGGGTCTTTGTGTAAAATCCTTGTTTATTAAATTGCCTACTAAAGTTTTGATTTTTTATTCAGTCATTATCTAACTGTATAATTTGTCCCATTTGCTTTATATAAACACACATGACGATTTGAGATAACCATATTTTTGTTAAGTCAACAACTTTTCTCTCAACCTTTTCAGGCTTCTGCTTCCACTGCTGAGTTTTTTAACATAACAATATTTTTAATGACTGTAACATAATCACTTCTATCTTAAACTCGTTTTGGAGAGACATCTCTGTTTATCGTACGAAACTTCCTTTTTTTCCATTTTTTTCTCTGATGGTTCCCGTTTTGTGGGTTAACGCAACAGTTAAGAAGAGAAGGTGGCACGAGCAGCACCCAGCCAATCCAATCTCTCCATTCAAGACCACGTGAATATGAAATCCGGAAAAACAAAACACAGTTCTGGACTTTTGATCCTAGTTCAGATACTTACTAAACATTTCAGTCTTTTGTTTTAATCTCTCCACATATGATGTCAGTCAGCTAAACGTTTGTATAAAATATATAAAATGATGTCAGCTCTGGTTCACGTATTGGTGCCCTTCATCCTCTGTGTCGCTTTAGCGAACACGAGTCTTTTCAGCGAAGTTGAAGTGGACCTAACTTACGAACATTACGCAGAGAAAGTTATTGATTACATGCCTGCTTTCTTGGCGATGCCTTTTAATTGTCTGATTAATTTGGGTTATGTCTACATAGGACTGTACTGGTTGTTGTGGCAAAGAGCCGTCAAGGAAACCGAACAGAGTCGCTACATGAGAGAAGTGTTCGCCCTCATGGCCATCATTTACGCAGGTGTGCAGTGGACACGTCTGGCAACGCTGCGGCGAGCTCCCGCCGTGCTCGACCAGTGGTTCACCATGCCGATCTTTGCGTGGGTTCCTGTCTGGATTGATTTTATAGAGCACCTGCCGGGAAAGTGGCGCGCATCGCGCGCGGCAGCGTTCGAACTCTGCGCTTTCATCAGCTACGGCCTGTCCCTGGTTCACGAAAAAGGCTTCGAGGTGGCGCTGGGCTGCCACATAGTCTTAGCCCTATACAAGGGCGTTCGTGTGCATTTGACACACGGGGACAATCATACAAGAAGATACTTTCTGTTGGCGATGCTATCATGTGCGGGATTCGTGGTGCTGAAGCTCATGGACCACTGGCTTACTCGGTTTGGGTTTTTCCAACGACTCACCGGTCACTTCTGGTCAAAGGTCTGCGACGTGCTGCAGTTCCACTTCAGCTTCTGCTTCTTGATTACAGTAACGGACAGGGCACAGGCGAAGACTGCAGCCCAGAAGAAGTGAGACGTGCTGTCTGTCTGAAGTTGAACCTGTAAATCCATAATGCTTCTTGTCATGAACAAAATTGGGTCACAACTCAGCGAATGTTTTATATTTTCATATGTGAACCGAAAGAATTTAACTGGCATCCTACATTTTATGTTTGCAATCCCCAACTGACCTGTAAGAAAACATCTTGTAATTCTTATGTTGTGATTTTCAATATCACAAGATATTGAACTGTGCTGGTAAAATAAAATTAAATAGTCCTCTCAGCAAGTCCTTTGACTTTGCTATAAGGGGCAAGTTTGTCTTTATTTATTTTTGCATTAGTTACTAAAGGTTGTTTTATAAAAATAGTTTAGAAATAAGAATATGGGGAAAAAAACTGAACCAAACTGGGCACAGTGCAGGCAATAGTGAGTGTCACCTCTTTAGCCATTCTCACAGATTTTATAGACTTTTTTAAGTCAAGTCTTTTAGTTGTTTATGTTGGAAATCTCCACCATTTCTTTTCACAGAACACTTCCTTTTTCTGTTAGATCACTGTGCTTTCTTCCAGTCACCCATCTCTTCTGAAGCCTGGCCAGATTTCCAGTGATGCTTATTGGACAAAACAAAAACGATGTAATACACATTTCTGCATGCTGCTGTAGATAAAAGCATGTGTCAAAGAGTACAGCTGTAGCTAATAAACAAGAACATGTTGGACTGAAACAGTTCAAGTGCTTAGAGGCAGAAGCTCAGTCACATGACCAGAATCCCCACTTTAAACCTCAACTGATGCACTGCAGGTGGAAAATTGTTGCAAAGAAAACTAATAAGAGTGAAAAGAAGAGGCATGTAAGAATGAAAAATTGTCTTTCTAAAATGCAGAATAAGGATTGTTTTTTAAATTGATCAAGAACACCTCTCGTGTCTTGATGACAGTTTCTCAGAGGGACTGACAGTCCAGAAATTACATCACTATCATCCGGAGGTAATGAATCACATTAACTCAGCATCTATCATTGCATTTACTTCCTAGTAAAAAAATGTAATAATAAAAATGCAGAAAAGGAGCCCACTTAGATCCATTAAAATGAAAAAAATACTAATTTAAAGAAATAGCCATACTCTGTACATGTGCTAGAATGACTGAGGGAATTTAAGACTTTTTCCCTGATGAGATGCTTTGCACAGGAAATCAGATTATTTATGTTATCTAAGCTCTGCAGCTCCAGAGAAATTGTTGCGGTATTGTTACAATGGTTGCCAGCGATTCCCGACCCAGGAATATGGTCCTCAAGGCCCTCTACCCTGTAGGTATTAGATGTTTCACTGTTATCACTATTGTTTATTTAAATGATTATGTAATGCCTACTAGTTAATACTCAATGGGATTATGACATGACTAAAATTTGTAATTTTCTGGGGCAGGATTATAAAAGCTTACGCTTCCAGTTACACCTTTTGAATTTCTGTGTTTTCTTTGTTTGGTTTTATTTTTTGTTTTTATATTTTGTCCTAAAAAAAAAAAAAGAAGTGGAGTCAGCTGTGTTGCAGGATGGAAACATCGAAAGCCTTGAGTACTGGAGATGGGGATCCCTTGTCTATAGATCAGGAAAGTAATCCTTCATTAAGGTCAGATTAAATGCCTGGTGAATTCCTGTAAATCAATATGTCAGCTGTATGTGCACCAAACAAACAATCCTCACAGGTGATATAAAGATGAGAACGTGTGGAGTCAGAACACACACACTAAAGTTAACTGTCCATTGAACCCTGAACAAGTGAAAACTGTTGCAATGTGTAAACATATATAAGTCTGTGCTCTGTGGAAACATTATAGCACCAAAGTGACAGACGTCATGTAAAAAGTAGAGAGATGAGAAACCTAATTCCTGATACCCCATCAGCTGTGAGTACTGAATTCCACTTAAGTTCCCATGGAGATGAAATTAGACCCATCTGTTTCACCTGTCTGACAAAGAGCTGCAAAGAGCTTCTGACTGCGATTTATCTTGGTTGCAACGACTGCTTTCTGAGGTGAAGCTACAACAAATGCATCTTGGGTACTTTGCCTGTTTCATGCTGGCTAAATAAACTGTGTAGAAAAAAAGAGGAAAGGCAAAGACACATCTGGTTTCAACATTATAAATGGTTCCTCATGGTCACCCTCCTGATTGTCTACATGAATTCATGACAAGAATTATGTGCCAGTGTCGTCTTCTTCTCTTTCCAAAATGATGGGAGTGTACCCTTGAAAAGATAACACAGAAAACAAAGCTATGATTCTACGAATTTTTTAAGAATTCATTCTGCTCTCACCATGGCAGCCATTTAAGATGCTGCTGGGCCACTTAACCCAGTTAGAGACCAGAGCCCTGTGTAGCAGTCATGGAGTCAGAGTGAAAATAAACTGAAAATTGGTGCATTGATAATAACTCCTCTCACTCAGGGTATCCATTCAAATCACTCAAACATTTAGCTGAATCTCTTAGCTTTTTATTTGCATTCATCATGTTTTAAATTCTTTTCTCAGTTTGTACTGCAGCTTATGGGAGAGCTAAACAATACTCAGGTCTTTCTGAGGCTTGTGGCAAACAGTTGTACAACAATCCTAACCATTTATTTGAATGTATTGAAGATTATACATTATTAAATACAATTATAATCAAATTACACTGTTTTGGGGGGGGGGGGGGGGGGGGGTTAAAATAAAACTGCATGATTCATTAAGAAGTGTCAATGAAAATATCCTGTTATAATCTACTTCCATTCAATCATTTTAGGGCACATCCAGCTGCAATAGAGTTTCTCTGCCTGCTTTATCCCCAAGTCTTTAATATTTGTCTGCCACTTACAGGCTCATCTTAAATGTCTGAGAGACTGTTGCTTTCTACAGAGCGCTGCTTCAGCCACAGTAAGCAAGGAGAAGACTAGTAAGTCGCCATGTCACTTCTAAGCAGATACTGAGTTTCTCGGCCAGGCATCTGTCCATCGTCTCGGGTCGGTTGGATGCATGGATGTTTCCCACCCTAAGCTTCAACCACTCTGCCTCTTTCCTCCAGTCCGTGCTCTCAATTTCCCAAGCAGGAGGTGTGAAGGTTCACATAGTGGATTTCTTTTCTTCTTTCACAGCGTTGTTTTAGTCTTTTATCTGAAAATAGAACAGAAGCTCAAACAAACAGCAACCATCATGCAAATGACTCTACTACTTTTTTTTTTTTAAATGAAACAAAATTTTAATCAGTCAGGAAAGGTTAGATGCTGACGTTTCTGACCTGAAATTGAGTGTTAGCTAAACATTTTCTTTAGTTTGGAAAAGAAGCCTCCCTCCACCTGCTTGTCCTGTCTCTCCTCTTCTGGCGTGCTCGGCTTTGCACCAGAACCTGAAGTGCTGCTGCGCCCTCCTGGACACATGTGTGCATTTTAGCAGCCTGCTGAAGGACCCACTACACGTAAGCACAACATGATTCATATCTATGCAAAATTTTTATTTGACCAAAATATCTCTATTAGGCTAGATATTTAAAATATTTTTTCATATCTGTCTTGATTCTTTGTTATCCCAGAGCAGATATGCAAAAGGTTGCCGGCTATTATAAGAAACCATTTCACTGTAATAGCTGAAAGGAAAAAGGCTTTGGCATCGATTTACAAGAGAAAATAATACTGTACACATGACATTTTTTCAACAACACACAGCTTGTTCATTCCTATTTGTTCCCTTCCAGTTTTTATGTATATGAAATTTCCAGCCAGACAAGGCCTGTTGGTTAAAGGAAATATTTTCACTGTGTATGAGTGTGAATCTGAATGCAAAACGATGGATTTCAGTTTAAGTTCTGACCTGCTGAAGGATCAACACCATTGACACTACCCTGAACATCCGTCTCCTCCTCTGCATAACTCAGCAACAAAGAACGTTGCCTTCGAGTTAACTTCCTGCAGGAAGAAGAGACCATAGTTAGTGACAGATAAGCCAAGTTACTAACTCACAGCATATTATAAAATATAATTATTTAAATGTAAAACACTGGTCTGTCGATGTAGTGAAGTGTTAACATAGTCTATGACTATTTAATGGTTGACTGTTATGATTATTAGTTCTGAATCACTCCAAATTAGTGACTTACAGACTGTGTGTTAGACATTAATAAATAATTTATTACCCATGAAGAGTACAGTCTGATTTTGTTGCAGCCAAACAGACTAAAATGATGCTACATGACCAAGACATTCCAAATAAGGAGCATCTATCCATCTGGGACAACTTGGTTTCACCACTGCGGGAATCTGAACACCATTTTGAAACTGGTATGTGTACGGCTCTTACTTAGGCACTTTGATCTTGATGTGAACAAAGTGATCTCCATAACTAAAGCTGTTCATCCTCCGAATGCCTTTGCCCTGCAGCCGAATCACCTGATCTGCCTGGCAGCCAGATGGGATCTGAAAACACAGAGTGGTACACTCTGAAAGTCATATTTGAAATGTTTGATACTAAAACTTTGACGTTTAAAATTGGTCCTTATGCAGCTGCGAAAAGGAACATCATGTTATCACCATTTACTGTAATTACAGGGTGTGCAGAATTATTAGGCAAAAACCAAATATATACCCGTTTCACTTATTTATTTTCACCAGGAAAACCAATATAACAACTCAAAATTTACACATATACATTTCTGGCATTCAAAAACAAAACAAAAACAAATCAGTGACCAATATAACCACCTTTCTTTGCGAGGACACTCAAAAGCCTGCCATCCATAGATTCTGTCAGTGTCTTGATCTGTTCACGATCAACATTGTGTGCAGCAGCAACCACAGCCTCCCAGACACTGTTCAGAGAGGTGTACTGTTTTCCCTCCCTGTAGATCTCACATTTGATGAGGAACCACAGGTTCTCTATGGGGTTAAGATCAGGTGAACAAGGAGGCCATGTCATTATCTTTTCTTCTTTTAGACCTTTTCTGGCCAGCCACGCAGTGGAATACTTGGACGCGTGTGATGGAGCATCAAAAAATCATGTTTTTCTTGAACGATGCTGACTTCTTCCTGTACCACTGCTTGAAGAAGGTGTCTTCCAGAAACCGGCAGTAGGACTGGGAGTTGAGCTTGACTCCATCCTCAACTCGAAAAGGTCCCACAAGCTCATCTTTGATGATACCAGCCCATACCAGTATCCCACCTCCACCTTGCTGGTGTCTGAGTCGGAGTGGAGCTCTCTGCCTTGTACTAATCCAGCCACCGGCCCATCCATCTGGCCCATCAAGACTCACTCTCATTTTATCAGTCCATAAAACCTTAGAGAAATCAGTCTTATGATATTTCTTGGCCCAGTCTTGACGTTTTATCTTGTATGGCTTGTTCAGTGGTGGTCGTTTTTCAGCCTTCCTTACCTTGGCCATGTCCCTGAGTATTGCACAACTTGTGCTTCTTGGCACTCCAGTGATGTTGCAGCTCTGAAATATGGCAAAACTGGTGGCCAGTGGCATCTTGGCAGCTTCACGCTTGATTTTCCTCAGTTCATGGGCAGTTATTTTGCGCCTTGTTTTTTTCAACACGCTTCTTGCGACCCTGTTGACTATTTTGAATGAAACGCTTGATTGTTCGATGATCACGCCTCAAAAGCTTGGCAATTTTTAAAGTGCTGCATCCCTCTGCAAGACATCTCACTATTTTTGACTTTTCAGAGTCCGTCAAATCTCTCTTCTGACCCATTCTGCCAAAGGAATGGAAGTTGCATAATAATTATGCACACCTGATATATGGTGTTGATGTCATTAGACCACACCCCTTCTCATTACAGAGATGCACATCACCTGATATGCTTAATTGGTAGTAGGCTTTCAAGCCTGTACCGGTTGGCGTAGAAAGACATGCATAAAGAGGATGATGTGATCAAAATACTCATTTGCCTAATAATTCTGCACACACTGTAATGAAACCAGAAGAACAGCAATCGAGAAAGCTAAAGTTTTAAGGTTGATAATAAAGATTAAAAATTTAAACTGAACCAAAACCAGGCAATAATTAAACCAATTTAATATGTGTAAAAGAAAAATCTGAGGAAATTTTTACTGAACATAAATCCAGCACCAACAATTACAGTGTGCTGGATCTATTAGGATAGTTCTTAAATTTACTTTCAATAAAGATTCAACCCTGCCAGTCACTCACCATTATACTGATGGTGTCATAGAGGCCCTGCGTGGTAGCTGTGCCTCCCAGGATAGCCTGAGCTATGGAAATAAACGCATCAGAGTGGATGTCTGCTCCATTTCGTCTGAACACCGGGCTCTTCTGGACCTGTACATTTCAAATATAACACCAAACACTTATAGATGGAATTACTGTGATGCAGAGCTATAATTCAACGGTGTTGGTGAGTATTGGTTTAATTTCTGCTTATGATAGTTTATACAGCTGTGTTTTCTCCTGTTTATTTAAGGTTCCTTGTGTATTTGTGTGTTGTGTTTATCTATGTGAATGTGGAAAAAATGTGGTATAGAGAGCAAATATATAAAAGGCATATGTGGATTGTTTCCATGTTATATTAAGCATCATATTAATGCATTGAGATTAGGTTTTGGGTTTAATCAATGTCTACAAAACAAAACTCACCCTGAATGTAATGAGGATTTCTTTTGCTCCAACTGGCATGCGTACAGTCTGACCGTTATCCACTCCTATAAGAAAACATCACAAAATAGCAACAGTCCAATCAGGTTTGTGTGAATTCAAAATTTGGCACATTGAATATATCAAAAATCTAAGGAGATCATTAATTTCAGCTGTAACTGCAACAAATCAACATAAATTCATAAATTAGGCCAGAATTGGGAACTTCTTTTCACTTTTTTCCAGAAGGAGAAAAGACTCACCAGCAGGCACAGGTACAGTGACTGTCTGTCTCTTCTTGGTCTGGCCGGAGCCTCGGCACAGAGCGCAGGGCGTGATTATGATGGAGCCTTTCCCACCACATCGCCGACACGTGGTGCGCATCATGAAAGGACCCGTGTTGATCGACTCCTGCAGGAGGCAAGGCAGACAAAAATATGACCAACAGCACAATAAAAAAAAATGCAGCAGATTCCTGAGAGATGATCTGAGTAATAGAAAAAGAAAAAAAAAACAAAAACATTTCTTAAGTTGCATGTGAAACTAACCATGCCTGTGCCATTGCAGTAATGACACTGGGACACCCTGGTGCCTGGCTCATTGCCTTTTCCATCACATCTTGGGCAGTTGTCATCAATGTTTATACTCAAATCCTTATTTGCACCTTTAGCTGCTTCAGAAAATGTCAGCTCCATCACATACTGTGGAAAACAGGACATTTATTAACTAAAATTAACTTAGGCTTTTATTTCTTAACACATGTTGCTGGTATGTTTCACAGATTTCTCACTTAATTCAAAAACTGCATGAAAAATTCTGGTTTGAGGACTTATGTGAAGTGATGTTTATGTTTGTGCTCTCTGTGATGTGTTACCTCAGGCCTTTGGTCAAACATGCTGTGGATATTCCCAAAGCCCGCACCTCCTGAAAACTCTCCAAAGATCTTCCTAAAGAGCTCCTCGGGATCTATTTGTGTTCCACCTGCCCTGTAGTACTGCTGCTGGCCAGCTCCAGCACGGTTCTGGTCAAAACCTGCTGCCCCGTATGTGTCATACTGCTTTCTCTTCACCTCATCACTCAGCACCTAAAGAAAGAAAAAAAAAAAAAAAACATACAGATCAGCGACACACTGCACCTGCAGCTCCAGAAAAATCATTTCTAGGGAGCTAAAAAGAAAACTCTTGTTTGTTCTGCACCTCATATGCTTCCGCCAGCTTGGCAAACTTCTCTTTGGCCTCTGGCTCATCTGGGTTGGTGTCTGGGTGGTACTTTTTTGCCAACTGGAGAACATTAAATGTGATTAAGGTGAGGAGGAAACAATAAGAAAAAAAAACATTTAATTGTTTAAGTCTAAAGAAATCAAAAAAGGAAAAAAAAGTTTCTCCACATTTAAAATATTTAATCAATAGCCACCTCTATATTTTTTCACATCTCATCATTTCCTACATTGTGTCAGTTTCCAAATCTTTTCAAACTTGATAATCATACAATTGAGGGAAACATCAGCCTGATGTAGAACAAATTTTTGTGAAAAAGACCTGATAGTAAGCCTTCTTGATGTCCTTCTGTGAGGCAGTGCGAGAAATGCCCAAGATTTCATAGAAGTCCTGTTTGCTTGACAGCTTGCTGCTGGAGTGGAAAAAGCGGCAGCTTGTTCCATGGGGACATCTCACCCCTGTAGCAGAAAAAGATGGAAAAAGTACTTTGACAAAAGGATCTCATATTTACAACTGACTGTTCAAACACTTTTCAGACTATGGTATGAAGAAATATAAGCTCACAATCATCTTTCCAAGACATCAGAACAAGTCTGGATGAAGTTGGTCAGAAATAGGGGTGATGCATTGTGTGGCAATTGCTAGCCATCACTTCCATCAGGGCATGAATATCTCCAGCAAGCCTTCATTTTCTGCTCAGGTTGGAGACAATATAGCATCAACAGACTGAAGCCAGCCTGGTAATGGTTGCTGTTTAATGTAATGTTTACATTACACATCTGATGAGTCCCCCTTTACCAGCTCAAATCTACTGCTTGAATCTCACAACCTGGGTGCGTTTCAGCCAAGGATATATCCCAGCAGTCACAGTGAGACATCTTTTTCTCACAACTTCATCACTAAACTAGTGGGAGTGTGGGCTTCAGTAATAGAGTAGAACTACAAAAAGTAAACCAAACATATGACATAAATGTTGCGATGAATAAACTTCAATTCAATATCCACTAGAATCCATTCATCACAGAACTTATATTGATTTTAAAGGAAAGGACGTAAGTATCAGTGTAATGGCCATAATAAACTATTTTTCCCCCGGATTTATTAAAATATTATGACCATGGGAAACCGAGCAAAGCTGTCATCCGGTAGGTCTAGTACCAGTCAGGTCGATGGGTGCAGGATGCTGTAGGTTATCCTCCCTTTCAAACAGACAGCAGTTACATCAGTCTCACCAAGGTTAACTAGTCTGGTTTGGGCCATTTAGACTGCACATACTCTGAACCATTTACATTTACCTGCCATAACGTTTAGACAAAACTACATTTCAACGGACTGCAGGAGTACCTTACATCAGATTATGTGCTGATGTAAAAGACTCCTGTAATGTTTTGGTAAAAGTTGGCTAACTTATCTAACCTGACAGTCCTGTCAATGTCACGACATTTCCGCGAGTCCAGGAGCTCAGGCTAACCGTTATCCTTCCCCGAAGCGCCTGCCAGACTGTCGCTTGACAGACTCCTCCATTTCTCTTGGGGACACCGAGAAAACTGCCGCTGAGATGTCCAGAAGAAACCGACGCTGCTAGACAGCGTGTTGTTAGCCGGGCTGCGGAGCACGCCATTTTTGCGTCACTACCGGTGTCAGCGGTCCAGCGTAGGTGTGCGCATGTGCAGTGGTTTAAAAAGGAAATAGACAAAGCGTAAAAAGAAAAGAAAACGGCATCTTCAACTAATACTACTACTACTAAATAATAATAATATTAATATTAATATTATTATTAATAATAATAATTTTGAAAGATTATATGTGTGAGTCAGCTATATTTTAAAATTAACATAGTAAAGGAATTTTATTTTACGTATTTTTAAATGTTTTGAGTATTCTTACTGTTCAGCACTTTGGTCAGTACCAACTGTTTTATAAATAATGCTGTCTTGGCTTGGTTTGGCTTGACTTGGCTTGTCTTAGATTGATTTTATAATTGAACTGCTGTCATATTAAATAAAATCTTTGCTTTGCGACATAGAGACAGTAGATGGCAGCACCGAGCTGTCAGAGACTGGAGTTTCTCTCCTAAACTGTGTCTACAGGTTAGTACTTCATAAGTTTTTAAAATATCATAAGTTGTTATAAATCATAACATAATGCATCTAAACTTCCAAAAAGTAGAATTATGATGGGGCAATGGTGTCTTTCATCTGGTGTAAGGGAGAAAAGTCCATAAAATGGTGTGGGGAAACTGAAAAATGATCCTTTGGATCAGTCAGAAGTCAAGACTAGGGTCCCACATAATTTGCTCACCTTATTATATGAAAATAACTTCAATATATAACCGAGAATTCAACATTTTTTGTTTCCAAAGTTACTACCTCCAACACCATTATTTTAACTACCATTGTGCAGTCACAGAAATTATTAAAACAGCCATGCATTAGAATATGTTAATCTAAATTACGTTTGCTAACAGGAGCATTAATTTAAAGTGGTTAAAGCACTCCTTTTAGTATTTTAAAACATAACACAAAAAGTAATTTGGATTAATATCAAATTAAATGAAAATAGATATAAATATTGCATCATTGAAACTGAAGCCGTCACATAATGCCAACAAAAACCTACTTTACTAAAGAGTTTGGTGGTCTTATGAGTGATGCAGAGGACCAGATATCTTAGATACTAACAGAGAAAGTAACATTGTTTCTCTATATTTACTTAATAACACAGAGCAAAGACAAGTTGTCAGTTGAAGTGACAGATGGAAGCACAGCAGACAAGGGTTGAGAAAAAAAGTTCTGGACCTTGAAATTTCAAGTCATGTCAGGGATTTTACGAGACAGACATCTTGAATGGATGTTAATGTGTGAGACCTGATGAAAGCAAAACTCACCCTCTCTTTCAGCTTCCCCTCTTTCTTCTCTGCCATCACTCTCTCTCATTCCCTGCCGTCTCCGAGGCGACCTGAAAAACAGCATTGCAGCTGTGTGCGTCTGTGTGGAATGTAGACCAGACCAGAGGAAGATGACATTCACCACTCAGTAATGTAAATATCCCTCTGAGCAATAAACCTTATCTCATTTTAAAATGCCTCAATTTCCAAGTTCTGAACAGGACATTAAATGTTGATATTGACATGCACACTGGTGTGTGAGCATGTGAATTTCCACATACCAAATATGAAGCCTGTATTTTCACACTTGTTTGGGTATTTGAACCAGCGAGTAGTTCAAGCGATTGTCAATTTTTCACTGTTATTTATTTGCTTTCTCCAGCTAAGAAAGGATTTGAGGTTAAACCAAACAACCAGTAAGAGGTGGGGCAGGGATGTCAATCTTTACTTCACAGCTTACTATTCCACCCCTCCTCCCATACGTGAACACACAAAAACACATTGTGTTGTCACAAGGTAATTGATTCTAAGCACTAGTGTTTACTCCAAGCCTGTGGTTGCAATTAGTGTGTTGAGGTTTTGAATGACGTTAGAAGATCTTGCTGTCAAGCACAAGCATGGCTACTTCATACCAACAGGTCTAAACACAGAACATAAGACAACTGACTCAGATCTTAAGCAGAGAAAGAAAATATTGATCACATGAGAAAAATGGCTTTATGCTGCTAAGAAAATTTCATTACATGCCTATTCAATGTTCTTTATATCATAAACATGTATAATGGTAATGATAAAAGCATGACAGAATGCAGAGAAAAAAGCAAAAATCTGAATCAGTACAATTTTGAGTACAAACCCTGCTCCGAACTGGACGTGTAACAAACCCAAGTTTAACACTGCATACACATTAACAAACCAAAAGCCTGTGAGAATACACTGGAGTCTGTTTTTACATATGGAAACACTCCTCATGGATCTCAGGTCAGCAAGCAGCTGTAGAAATCAGCACCACAGTAAATGAAGCCATCCTCACAGATTTAGATCTGATTCTGTGTACTGACATGAATGATGTAGTCTACTGTATGAGTAATGATTTGAGAGGCACCATTAGGCTGTAAACAGTGAACAAGTGAGTGTGATATGCAAAACAGTTTGTATGTAAATTTCTTTTACAGGACATATGCACTTTATGTTGTACCTGGAGGAAGAAAATTGTTTAAAAAAGAAGGAATATCTAGTGCATTGCTCCATATTGGTTAATTAGTTTATTTATCTATCCATCCATTACACTAAAGACCTGTAAATCATTAGATTTCCTCTTTTTGACAGTGAGTGTAGGAAGAGAAAGTACATTTCTCTTCTCTAAAGAAATTACAATTAGTTTGCGTTATGCTGCTTCTGGGTATGCATGCCCAGAAGTGATTTCACAGGCAGCGGAAACTGAATATCACACATTCATCTTCCAGAAACACACAGCTGCAGATATAGCTCAAGGGCAGAACACATATCAACAGTAAGAGGGAGCAAATGTCAAACCATGTCCAGTATGACACTCCACACTCCTCTCTGTTATGGAGATGATGTGCCTGTTATGGTTACAAGCTGTGCTACTGAATTACTGAATGGTTTCTTAGTATGTTAGTGTTTACGTGTACGGCTACTTCTGTGTAACCGGTAAATATTCAAATTATTTTGAATGCTGCAACAGATTTAACTGAGAGTGTAGCAGAGGAACAAGCTGTGCTCTGTGATGTGATCGTCTTTCACACCTGGATTATTTATTGTACCTACTTATTGCAAATGGTAGGAATGATGTTTTTAAAACCTTTAAAACAGCGGAGCTGTAGCAGTCTGTCGGAGAAAGAGCTCCGCTGTCACTCCAGTATGCTGTGTAGTGGGTGTGAGGAATTGTCCAGAGTTGAGATTAGTTTGTTCATAAACCTCCTGTCTCTAACTGTCTCCTCTGTCTCCAGGTTCTGTACAATGATTTGCCATCTTATAATTCTGTTTATTGATTCTGCTGCCATTCCTGGAGCTGATGCCGCTCCCCCAGCACACCACAGCATACATGATGGCACTGGCCACCACAGGCTGGAAGAACATCTCCAGCAGCTTGCTGCATACATTGAAAGATTGGAGCTTCTTCCCTTCTTGTGTGCAGCATCTGTGTTGATCTTCCAGTCCAGTCTGCTGTCCAAGTGCAAACCTAAGTATTTATAACTGTCCATAACCTCAATCTCTTCAACCAGGATTGGTGGTACTTATTTCTTAAGAATAGTTAGTATTTTACCAGCTTTAGAGAGCAGAGGACTCTAATTTTGAAGAATTAGAGGGGAATTCTGAAGAGCTTAGCTTGGAACTGCTCACAGAGTGCAATATGTTTAGTTTCTCCATCTAAAGCAATTCAAGCCTTAAAAATTTCATATCGGTTCAAGCAAACACTACATTTAGTGCTATTTTTCTACATCACAATAATTTTGCGTTGGTTATTTTCAGTTTTACTATCTTATATCACAACACATAGAATGTGCTTGTGAGGGACCAAGGCCATGGATGAAGAGAGCACAGGAGGTTTTTGAAAGAAAAAGTCTTTTGACATTTAATTTTACCAAAAACAACAAAAATTCAAATTCCAATAGTAAAAGTTCTGGGCCCATAAAAGAGGTCAAATATACAGAATGTCAACATAAGAAACGTCTTCTTCTTCAGCAACTGTTTTATTAGCGGTTGGCAAACAGCGAATAGGTGTGCATTACCGCTACCAACTGGTAAGGAGTGTGGGACAAGACAGACAACAAAAAAAAAAAACAACCCACCCCCTATATTCTCTTAATCAACCCAGTGGCAGATAGAAATCTAATAATCACGCAGGTAGCACCATCTTCCAAACTGCCCGTTAAAATCCCAGGTAAGTCAAACCGTACCCTCATACCCCCGAGTTTATCAATAATTTTTTTCCTTTCTGTTCCATATTTGCTACAATGAACCAACACAGGTGTTATTGTTTCACTTTGGTTGCAGTATGCACACCGGCCTGTATCATACTTACCCATCAAATGTAAAGTCCATTAAGCCTGGCTTGTCTTAATCTCAGTCTTGACATAACTATTGTATGTCCTACATAAAATAACTATCTCCAACTAACTTAATAAACTTAACTAATTCATAACAGAACTTAAACAATTTAGACTCTTAACTCATTAGGGAAACAAATCTAAAGATTCATAATTCTACATAAAGAACAAATAAAGTAATACAAAAATAGAAAACCTAACCCCCCCACTATTCTTTTGTGCAATGGATGAGTCCAATTAAGCTCCAGCCTCATCAGGAAGATCCACCTCAGCTGGGACTCTTAGCAGGCCTCCCACACACAGCAACTTCCCCAGGAACTGGTAACTCAAAGAAAATACATTTTAACTGAAAGTAAACCAAATTAACAAGGTGACAAGAATGAGTCAACTAAAAGGGTGCACCCAATTAGTTAACCACCCCAGCCAAACCTGCTAATACAAATGTGAAATATAAAAGAAATGCTAAGTATTACAAATAAAGTGTGTATTGAACTAAATTAAATAAAGAACAAAGGTTACCGGACCAAGCTCAACGTGTGTGTCTGCCTAGGCAGCCATCACAGTGCTGCTGTTTGTCCCTGCATACATGAAGCATGCCAAGCATATTCTGCTTGTGATTAGCTCTGTCCATCAGGAGTTGTGTCAGATTTGTTGGCTAGCTCACTGCTGGCCATTACTTCTGCAAATAATGAAAAGATGATGTTTCAGCTCTTCCAGATTTTTCACTTATCTTTTTTTATTATCTTAAAGTTTATATTTTTGAATTAGACTGGGAGATTTTTCAGCCACAGCTGGTTTATTGATGAGAGTTTGTTCATAATCACTTCCAACGTTCATGTAAATGCTCTAGAGCAGGGATCCCCAACTCTGGTTCTCAAGGCCCACTATCCTGCAGACTCTTGATGTTTCTCAGCTTCAACACACCTGACCCAAACTAATGGCTCAGTAGCAGACTTGTGCAGGGCTTGTCAGAGATCCATGTAATTTGAATTAAGTGTGTTACAGCAGGGAAACATCTAATACTTGCAGGATAGTGGGACTTGAGGACCAGGGTTGGGGATCACTACTCTAGAGCAGTGGTAAGGCCCACTATCCTGAAGATCTTAGATGTCTCCCTGTTGCAACACACCTGATTTAAATAAATGGCTAATTGGCAGACTTGTACAGAGCTTGTCAGAGAACCATTTTAATTTGAGGATTTGAGGATATGTCTATTTAATGAACTGTCTACTGAACCCTTTCCCTCTAGTGATGAAATGGTCCATGTAAACTGAAGACAGCATGCAGTCAGTTTACACATTTAGAGCTTTTTACAACATTGTGACATTGACAAAAATTGTGAGAATAAACGAAATATTTGAAACTGCAGGCCTGTGAACAAAAACAATGAGCAGAAAAAGCTATAATTAATATTGAGGGATTAGGGTTACTACAGAGAGATATGTTAAACTCATTTGTTGGTTCATCATTACATGTACTATCCATCACATTTAACACAATCATTTAATTTAATGCTAATGAAATACTAATAAACATTTTAATCTATGGAGAATGAAGAATGATTATCTGACTTAAAAGTCTACAGAAGTTTGTGAAATATTTCACCCATAAATTTATGGCAGCTTGTCACATTGTTATTCTTTAACATAATGCTGACAACATTCAGTCTCTTCATTCTTTTTCAGTAGATCACAGTATTTTTCTGTGAGCTGACAAGCTCTGTCTCAAATGCTGGATATGATTGTGTATTCTCCCACCTATATGTGCTGTAGGTGGTCTACCTCTACAGTGCATAACTCAATTTACTAAAATAAATTCTCTTTTCGGAGTACTTGGATTACACACTTAATCTCATATTATCCATTAAGTTCCCCAAGCATTTGTCGAACTGCAATGACCTCATGTGTTGAATCATAACATCTAATTAGCTCACATGAGGAGCAAAAGCATTTGTAAGCAAGCTGGTGGTGAAAACCTTTTTTTTTAATCTGTTGCTGTGAGTGCTGGAGTTGTTAAAGTTGTTCTAAAAGAACTGTAATTAAAGCTGTTATCTAAAACCTGGCCACAGGGTTACACTAGAAACATGATGCTTCTTTTCCTATTCAGAATCTGATGTCTTGTGTTTCCAAAGCCTCGGTTTTCCAGGGTCAGTCTGTGACTGTAAGATCAGCCTTAATGAGAAAGCAACCAAGTGAAGCTTACACCACTTCAAATCAGCAATGAAGTCTGGGCTGAACCATGCTGAGTGAGGCAAAGGCCTAGTTATATTCAAGTCATTTCAAGACATAAAGCAGAGATTTTCACGATTATAAAATAAATAAATAAAAATATCCAACATGCCCAACTTATGCATTGCATGAGTTGGGGATTCATTCCCTGTAATGCTATTATAATGTTGTTTTAATAAAATAAATAAATTAAAACTACTGTTTCTACTTTGCTGAGAGTGTTAAAGAAAATAGATTATGTAACCACTGTAATTACTCTTCTGTGTGTTTCCTTGGTGCATCAGAGTAAAAGGCAGTCTTTGTGTGGTTACATTAAGTCACTAATCTGTGGTCACCACAAGGAGAGTTTCTCTGCTCCTGTGGTTCTGTGGCAACAGTCATGTGTGGATAATGGCAGCTTCTCATGAATGTCTTTATGGTTACTTCTAATTCTCTTCTTCCAAAAACATAGCCCTGTGTATATGTGTCTGTGCATATGGCTGTTTTTGAAGACTACATTAAGACATGCTGGCATTCTTTCAAGGCATTATACACACTTGCTGCAAGCATAGTGTGTCTTTGGTATGAAAGTCTTCAGCATGCTTGAAAATAATATCAGAGGAAGAATGAGAGTGTATTTAAAGTAAACCTGGGTTTTCAGAGAAGCTATGTTTACAGCTTGATTTTCTATACTACAGGCCAGTGGTTCCTAACTTTGATGTTCCTGACCCCCAAGGGGGTCTGCAAAAAGCACAAGGAATCCATAAGGCTTTAATTCTAAAGAACCTGCTTAAATTGTTAAAATTGAGTTAATTTCCACATAAAATGTAAAACTTCCCATACCTCTTAAATCAACGCAAAAGTAACACTAAAAACTCCTTTACTGTGTGTATTAGGTCATGGAATTTGTCAATTAGAAATGTATTTGTAAATTGGGCTCTTACTGAATAGTTTGTGCTGTGCAAAAAAAAAAAAAAAAAATTCAAATGTTTAGGACATATAATTTAGTGTACAGATGACTTTTTATTCATATCAACAAATAAAAGGGGCCTTTGTGATATGTTTAACAGTTTGACAGTAAACCTAGCTCGTTTCTTCCTTGTTTGCTTCTTTGTTGATATCAAACCTTACTGAACTATTTGGTTACAAATCTCAACCCTGATCATTGAAATGACACACTGATGTTTTACAGTTGATTCTTGCAAGCTGTTTTTTTTATTTGAGATTTTTCATGGTTGACCACCTGGAGGTTTCCACCAGGTAAATATTTATACAATAACTAAAAGTTCACATGAGTTGAACACATTTTATTTTTGTATATTACATATTCTCATGCACAGCAGTGTATTTTCATGCTGCTGTACAACATACTATGATTATTATCTGCTCATCAGTCTCTTGAGGTTCATATTTCCAAGGGGGTTCCAAAATAGGACGCTCCACCTCCACCTCTGGTTTCTGCCCCGAGGGGGTCACACTTTCTCTGCCCCTTGGTTACTGCTCATGTATTGCTGCTCACTGGGTGTCCTGTGGCTTGCCGGAGCTATCCCTGCTCCTCTGTCGCCTGGTCTCTGGTCGTACTTCATGAGGTCCTTGCTTTGCTGGCTACTGGTGTTGCAGCCTCTGGACTGTTCTCCAGAATCCTGTGTCCCCTGATTCTTGTCTTCTGTCATTGCAGCCGCCCAACCGTCCAGTTGTTCTCCTGAACCCTGTTTCCAATCAGTTTGGCTTCCTGAACCAGTCACCTGGACTGTTTTGTGCTGGTCCCTCCACTGGACCCCCTCCCACAACAATAAGGTCTGGTCGTACAATGCGGCATGTATCATTTGTACAAAAAAAACAAAATCTAAGCAGAACAAAAATGAGCTGCTGATTGGCCGCCATTGTTTGTAGCATCACGTTTGTTGTTGTCTCATTAGTATGTCGAAACACTAGGCATTTGGTCTAAACCCCGCATGCCCAGTGGCGGTCCCACTTGCAGTGGGAACGCTCACCTGAATTGGCTGGACCAATCTAAAACTTCTGAATTGTACCGGCCCAGTCCGAACCATTCAGTAGAACCAGACTTTATTTTGCTTATGCTTCCAGCTGGCTCTGTGACTGGTCAATGCAAAGTCTGCATTTCTTCTAATTTGATAGAAAGAATTACTATTATCTTTTTCAATCTTATAACAAAATCCATTCATTCATTTTCTTAACCTGATTTAACAAGCTGGAGCCCTTTCTGAGCATTATAGGGGTGCATAGAGAAGATGTCCATTTTCAGGCCTAAACCATTTAGTTCTTATTTGACCCAACTTGTAAGTTTTTACAGTGTGGGAAGAAACAAGAGCACTTTGAGATAAAAGAAAAGAAAAAAAAAAAAAAAACCTTAATGTGTGCAACAGTTTTAATATGATTACTTTTACTCATCCAAGCACAACACTGTTTCCAAAAATGTTGGGGCACCGTGGAATGTAAAAAAGAAATAATGAAGTAAGGTGCAAATCCTTTAAACTTCATAAATATTAAGAGAGCTAAATAAGAGAGCCAGTTCTGCCCTGAACTGCCTTCTGCACCCCACAGATGAGGTGGGAACCTCACGAGCAACACCTTTCACATCATGCACGAGGCTGTGGAGAACCTGTGCAGCTGTTTCAGCAGTAGACTGTTCACCTACTGTGTAAGAAGGAGCGCTAGCACAGGTTTTTTATCCTAACAGCAATCAGACTATTAAACTCTAACATTACTGAACTAGGCTGAAGACACAATGCAGTATTATTCAGTATTCAAATCAGTATTCATTCATTGTTTTAAAAATGTCAAACTGAAGAAAACCAAATGTTTTCAGTACATTTCGGATTTGGACTGTCGGCCAGCCAGGTAGGCATCTGGACTCTTTTACCACAAGACTGCCCTTCCTTGAAATACATCCTTCAAGGCCAATTGTTTATGTAGGCCAAAATTACCTGGATTTAACTTTGAAGAATATGGGACCTTTACTGTTTTTGAGTGGAATGAGTGTGACTGGGAGTGGGGATTCGATCGACGCTGCAGGTATGGTGTCTATTAATGTGTGTTTTGAGATATCAAATTAAAATGTTTTTTAGTAATTTTGTGTTTTTGTTTGCAGTTTTTGGGTACTGTTACCTGCTGTCCTTTTAAGATTGTAAGACTTGGTTTGTTTTCAAGTTAGTCTGTACCTGATGTATGTGTATGTGGTGACAATTGCAAGAGCGGACTAACTATTTAATTACTTTTGTTTTGTTTGTTTTGTTTGACTGGGTCACTTCCCTTAGAATGATTTCTGTCCTCCTGTCTGTAGCTACTCAGACATGTTTACACCTGATCCTTTTTGCATGAAGCTATGCAGTGTTTATTTGTAGTGGTTTGAAGTGCAATCGTGTGAGGTTTGATTTGGCACCATCACCGGGTGCCAGTTATATAAGCGGATCCTCCGCCTGTGTGGTGTGCGGGTGTATTTCAGATTAAGGTAAACTGGTTCTGAGTAGGACGACAAGTGGAGAACACGGGGATGGCCCCTTATTGTTTGTAAAAATAAACTGAGTTAAAGCTGTATTTTTGTTCCGTCTTTTATGTACTTTATATACGTTACCCCACTTGGTAACACATGCACGTCACTTCAGGGCCACATAGTGTCGATGAAGGTCGCATTTAAGTGGGAATGACCACGCAAAAAAAAAAAAACAAAAACAAGATTCGAGTAAAAAATAATCATATTTGAGCAATAACACCTGCATTGTGTGAATACAGCCTTAGTGACACAAACCACAAAGTGACAAACTTTTCTTATAACATGTTGCATTTACACGTAACCACGGCAGCAGGAAAAGCACCTTCCTTAAGGGTTATGGTCACAATTTACAAAGAAAATATTTTAGCTTGAATCATGATTCTTAACACAATTCAGATTTATTTGTTTAGTGTTAACTTCCAAGAAAGTCATCTCAAGACACTTTTACAGATGCAGCTCAACAGATGCTGTTAAAAATATATATTCTGAACATCAACCGTGTACCCAATTGCACAAGCAGATTGCAGTTATAATTATAATAATCTGATTCCCAGGAAGTTCCCATTCCCTCAAGAAAAACAGACCAACTAGTCCTTCACACTGAAATACAGCCTAAACTCATAACACTCAGTCACACCAACCTGCTCCAGTCCATCATTTTTGCCCTCTCCTTCCCTCAGGTGACTGTTAAATGATTCAGGGCAGCGACCCACCAGAGTGCAGCCTGTGGCTATAAGTCAGTGACCTCTATGTTACTAGGGAGCAGCACACTAAATTCCTGTCAGATCTGTGATACTCCTTGACATATAACAGAGCTGAAATCTATCCAGTAAGTTCAAAACCAAGAAGGACATTTTTAATTAGTTACAGGATGAGTAATTTATTTATTTTTGTGTTTTTTATTTTAGTTGTTTGTTGGACTTCTTTATTGCTGTTGCTGTACCCTCTCCTCATATCTTTATTCTCACTCTCTTTCCAGCCACCATCAAGGACCACCAAAACTCTTTTATCTTTGACAAGATTTTAACAAGTTCATCTTCATACCAAATTGAGCAAAGATCCATTAATAAGCTGAAAAGGGTGAAAGTTTTTGTAGAGAGGAGGAAGGTGTGAGCACAATCACGGCTGAAAACACATGACTTCACAGGATGTTACTTTCTCTGAGCTGTTATGTCAACATAAGATGTAATTGCACACTTTACTTGCATTGTTCTTGTCCAAAGATTCTCACCGTTCTCCAGCCACAGTTGCCACAGTTTGCCAAGAAAGCCAACTGTATGTTGATGTTACAACGTATTCCCCTGTAAGTTTGAATGGCTTTTGTGACATTATTTAAACAAAGACACAACTACAACTCTGAATGTTTGACCACGACTGAGAAGAGGAGAGAGACACTGATTTAAACAGGACATAGACCACATAAACACTATTAACATTATCTGGGAAATTATATATTTTCTATTTTCAATATAAAAAAATAAGACAAAAGCACACATTTAAAAAATTAGCTGGGCATCTGTTTCTTATTTTATGACATTAAAGAAATACTATCTATCTATCTATCTATCTATCTATCTATCTATCTATCTATCTATCTATCTATCTATCTATCTATCTATCTAGCTAGCTAGCTAGATATACATATATATATATATATATATATATATATATATATATATATATATATATATATATATATATATATATATATATTAACCTTATGGGAAAAAAAGAAGAGTCCCTTCAGAAAGATTATCAAAAAGATATAATCATTCATCAGCTGTTTACTCCCTTTCCTTGAAGCAGAATTAACACTCATTTCAGATGATGTTAAACTACACCATAATCTGACCACAAAGTAAAATATCACAATAAAATAAATAAAAGAACAAAAAAAGAATAAAATAATAGGAAAAAAGTAATAGAAAAAGGATAGTATAATATGGATGATGGAGGAAAAAAATGAGTATTGCATTTGATATATAATGATTTTATTGTCACCAGTGCATCAAACTAAATGAAAATAATACAAAATAAATAAATAAGCAAAACCAAAACATAGTTTTAACTCCTTGTCAATGACCTCCAAGGTACCCAGCTTTGTTCATTCTGTCAGATAAATCCGAACTGATTGGTCTTTCATATTCCTGACCAACTTTTTCAAGTTCTGTTAAATGTGTCCCAGTCTATCTGGGCCCATCTAATATCAACTAAGTTCTGGTGATTTATTTTGTTCCTCACATAAACAAAATCCTTAACAATGATTTATTCCCAGTTCTTTTTTATTTCTATGTTTCATTCCCCCAAATATTATGATTCACATGTGAATGAGAGTTTTTATCTCAGTACTTTATCTATACATCATTTCAGATCCTGCCAAATGTTTGAACAAGCAGTCCCAGAATATATGAAAATGGTTTGAATTGCCCCACATTGTCTCCAACATCTTGCATCATGCTGTTTTAGCTAAGGTGGTGTCACAAAGTATCTTCTACTTTTCTTCCATCCAGTGTTGCTCCAGAACAAGGAGCTTGTTGTTTTCAACTGATGTTCACAAATGTCTTCCAATTCATCCAATAATAAGACTAAGGATGCATCTTTCTCCCATTTCTTCTTTATATAAACTGTATTGTATCCTTTTAAATTTTCTATCACCAAATATAGTTTTGAAATCCACCTCCTGCCTAGATTTGATTCATACGCAAGGATGAACATTCAGAATATTTCTAGTCCAGGTTTTTCCCTCTAAGTTTTGGCTCTACATAATGTCTTAGTTGCAAGTTATAAGCACATAAGGTAAAAAAGTTATATAGTGCTACTTTAAAGTAATTTAAATAGATGTCTAATATTACAAACTCCAGGAAACCAGTACTTTTTCAATGCCTACTCACTCTGGATTTCAAGTAAGCTCAGCCGAGCCAAAACTGTGATGTATACAGACTTCAGGCCACTGATAGGCCAGGGAGTTATGTCACTGGATGAATCATGAGAAATCATGAGACTCCTTCACAGGAACCTCACCAAGCTCGTCTGTTTTGTCTCACTACCTGCAGCCTTCTATGTCTCTTGTATTTTACCATGAGTCTGACAAACTGTCACTGCAGGTATACCATCCCAAAGTCCTCCATTGTTGTGTTGCATACAAAAGACTTCACCGGACTTTCACGCCACCTTGTACTCAATTGTAATGGCAAACAGCCTACAACAACTCACCCTGCCTCACGCTCTGAGTAGGGTTACGCCCTGAACAAGTCACAAGTACATCACAGGGCCAACTAAGAGAGAAACAACATAAACAATGATGCACATTCTCATTTTCTCTTAGGGTCAATTTAAAATAAACAATTAACCTAACGTACATATCCCTGGACCATGGAAGCAAGTTGAAGTAATAATCATGATGTTTTTTAATCTTAAAGCATACTAACTTTCCCTTAAAATACTTTTTAGATTGATTTTTTATGTTCGTCTGTATACTGTAAGTGCAACCATAAAATATTCTTTGTGAAAATCATTTAAAATTAAGACCCTGCCTCACTGTATTTTATGCCATTCATCCTAAGATAAATGGAGTATAAATGTTCCACTAATACCAAGTGCTGAACAAAGAACATGACAGCAAATGTTCAAAAATAAAGTGAAATAGAAGGGAGGAAGTATTTATGGTGAAGATAAAGAAAGATGAATAGTGATTTTGGAAGCAGGTTGTAATAGCGAGATGAGGCTGACAGCAGAAATTCAAAGTGGGGGAGAAAGAAAATACGACAAAGATGTGATCACCAAGAAAAGGAAAAAGACTGTATTTCAGGGGATTTTCTGTTTTAACTGTGCTTTAACAATAGCATGTTCCCATTTGTCTAAGCAAACATAACACTATAAGCAAAAACATTTCACCAGCAGGCAACAATAAAGAAAGATTTCCTGGGCTAAAGCAGAAACTTGTGAATGTTTGTATCCAAACAGTAACATGAGATAAGCCCATTCCTTCACCAAGCACATATGCTTTTGTTCAGAATGGTTCAAATCATGCATATCATCGGGCCTCTGCAGTCAGACACTTTGGCAATTCTGAGAGACTTAACACCCACTGGCCTCCAGCTCACAGCTAAAACAAAATTTCCTGTCTGTGACCCTTCTCTTATTGGTTTACCTCCACACCTGTATGCCAACTTGCCACCTTTGTGAGCAGACAAAGAAGAATGAAGAGAGGAGCACTGAGAGTAAGTTCACATATGGATCTAATCCGAGGTTCACATCTGTGCAGGACTTACTGTGCCAGGCACGGAGGCATCTGCATGCATGACAAGTCATAACCCTGCTTCATCATGTTTCACTCACAGAGTATGCAGGAAATCCCAGCAAAGCCCTCTGTAAAATGGCCTGTCATCTTCATAGAACATCTTGTGCTCTCTTTGATTCTTTCTAAACACCTTCTTGTTAATGTCTTTATGGTACTTTTGCTATTAGTTTTCTTAATTTATGCTGCATGTATATTTAATTTGCAACCTACAAAACGTAAAAACGTAATTCCTGTGTTTTTCTTTCACTTTAGCTCACCAACTAACAACTGTCGAAAAAACATGGTGTAGATTACGACAGCACAAGTCATCCTTTATGAAAGGTTTCTTTAACAAGTTAATTATGAACTAATTACAGAGATTGGTTGAGCGGTTGTAAAATCCCTTACACCATCCAAATGTTTTGTATTCTCATGGCTTAATTTTTTCTTACAAAATTGGGATATGATATTTGTGGTTCCTCTGATATCAGTGTGATTGTTGTTTAAATGAATTCTCATGTTCTTTGTTGTGTGAAAATGTGTTGCAATGTTAATTGTTAAATTACTATATTTTTAATGCTCAAATGTTTGATGTCTGTGTTTTTCTTTGCAAATCATAGGATGCTGACTTTTTGCATTACATGAAACAGTCACAAATAGATGTCCCAAAATACCAGTACAGAGGCAGGAAGGGTGGCATAACGCAATGTACTATCGTGCAAAAGAACCAAGTTTCATCCTTATCCCAGTATTGTCCAAGAGCTTTTCATTTTTCTGCTATTCTGGCAGTCATGGTTGTTCAAGTTAACCAAAAAAAAAAAAAAAAAAAGAAATCCTAAACACTCTCATTTCAATCTAATAAACCCTGAATCTTTCCTTGCTCCTTTTCTGGCTCTCCATCATCAGTTGCTTCATCTCTTTCTCTTTACCATTGTCCACACTGTACTTTCCTCCTCCATCATGACCTCTATACCCTGCAGGCAAGAACACACTTTATGACTGTTCCTCAGAAGTCTCCTGCCCTCAATCCTCCCGGAGCTTAGGACACAAAGACACTTTGCTCCTCACTTCCCTACTCTTTGATCCCCACATATTGTGCTCTTCTGGTCGGCAGGGACGAAAAGGGCAGGACTGGGTGAGAGAGGAAGGTGGAGAAAAGAAATAAACACAGGGCAAAAGGGACAAAGAACAAAGCATGATGATTTGCCTCAATCCCTAGATTGAAGTTTTGATGCTGTTATTATGTATCGTGCTGAGAGGAGGATGAAGAACAGGAGGGATGTTTGATATGAATTCCTGTTGAGGAGGACAACCATATCAAAGCCAGTGGGCAAATATGATTTGTGATGAAATCTGCAAAATATTCTCAAGAATGATGTCTTTGCATGAGAGAGGTCGCACTTTGATCTCAGCTAGCAAGAGATGACAACACACCCAAAAGATGTTACAAATCAAGGAGGAGGGAAAGAGGGAGGGAGATAGATTTCACATTTGTCTCTAAATGTTTTGATGTCTTTGTCTGATGCATGTCAGAGATTCTCTGGAAATTACCTCACTCATCATTCCAGGGGAGAAATTAATTGATTGGAGAGGGGAAAGTACATAATGAAAACCAAGTATGAGAGTTACAAAAAGCTGTGTGTGGTATGTGGATACAACTTTGTTCAGGAGTGTGTGACAGATGATTTTTCTTTCTTTGTCCAGGAAAGACAATACTACACCCCCTCAAATGAGAGCATCTTGAAGGAATCCTGATCTTTGTGGATGGCAAGCTGGCACCTGATGGCTGCACAAAGCAGAGGTCAAGAGGTTGGGTGTCAAGGGTCAGGAGCAGAAGCCTGATGTAGAAGCAGAAAAGACTGGTAAACCACCTCAGACCATTTTTGGCTCCTTTTTAACTGTGTAGCTCCCTGAGAGGCAAGAAAGCAGCTGTTTTTCTTTTTTTGTTTTTAATTGAAAGTTGCACTGATGTAACTTCTAAGGTCTGGTACACACATAACAATTTTTGGGCTGTTTTTGTCCCAATTTTGCCTCTTCCTCGGACAGCAAACTCCTGACCATCATGAGATTTCCCTGTCCAATTATAATTTGGTCTGTGGTGGGTTAAGAGCCGATTTGTCCCGATAATCTGCTCCGAAACGGGTCGTAGCCGAGAATTTTTTCATAGCCAATTTCTGAGGAACTCCGATGACTCGTGCATTTTGACTGCATGGATGGTGATGTGGCATGGAATGTAACCAATCAGAGAGCGACCTGGCTGGGGAACAAGGAAGTAAATAAAGTCCGTGTTCACGTCGTCTCCAGTCTGTTATTTTTGTCGGTTCTGGCTTTTTCTGTTAACAATAGTTCCAAGACCACCATTATTCCCTCATCCTGTATGTCCTCTTCCATGCTGTGTGTTGTGTATTCTGGTTGTTGATATGTTTCTTCTTTTTTGTTTTTTGCTGGTTGTTGCTATGGTTCTTCTTCTACGTTTCAACGTTTGTCCGGCTCAGAGGACTAGATTGTAGATGAATTGTGGGACAGCATCGTCATGTGTATGTTGTTCTGTGATTACATTTTCGGAGCACACCACACACAATACAATCAAAACAGATTTTTTTTACGTGTGAGGTCACGGCCAGATAAAAAATCTCATAAGATTAAAAAAATCGTTATGTGTGTTCCAGGCATAAGAAATCAGTTCCATGTTCTAGCAGCTCTCTAAGGATGTAGTTTAGATGCGGCGCTACTTTGGACGTAATCTTAATATATATGTTTACCTGCTAACAAGCTAACATACTGATCATATTTAATATCTGAGTCATTTTATGACTGATTTCTATTCTTCTTGTTGATCTCTGATTTTTTTTTTTATTAAATTATTGGACAAACCACAAACACACACAAATCTAAAAGTGGCCTGCTTCAACTAAAATAGATCCAGCCTTTTCGCTTTTAATGCTGTTAAATGATCAGTTTTTGGATGTAAGTAAGATGACTTTGCAGAGTACTAGCTGCAGTCCCTAGACTCACACTTGTACAGTATTTTCTGTGTTGATAATCAGATCCACCAGATATGCACTGAGCTTGGTTGTTAATTTGTTAGCATACTATAACTAGAGGGAACTCAGTAAAGAGCTTCAACACACTTTTTTCCTTTTTCTTTAAATGACAGAAAGATACTTTGAAAATGAAAATGTGGGAGAAAAGCAAAATGTTGGAGAAAAGCATGATATTTCTAAACTTTCGTCATAGATAAATAGTACATATAAATGTAACAAAAATCATGGTATTAGCTTATTGCATGTACGTATTTGCATAATGTAAAGATGTGGGTTATTTGATTTAAAAAGCAAGCACTATGATGCTTTAGCTATAGGTGTACAGAAATGTGCTGAGAGAATTTGTGACTTCAATCAGGGGTGTAAAATACCAATAAACAAATTCAGGCTATTTGCTCAACAGAGCACTGTGTAAAACTTAGCCAAGCTCACATTTAACCATTTAGCTGTCACAAGACATCTTCAAATGTCCAGGACGTCAGTCCAGGATGACATCCTGCAAAATGTGCAATAAAAAATGTATTGTTTTGGATTTTGAAGGAGTAGATTCAGTTCATCATTGGTCTTTAAACTGGCCCTGTGGGAACAATCCCTATATGCAAAGGATCAAATCTTGAAAGCTGGTGGTTATTGAAAAAAAAAAGTAGGCCTCTATGCTGTACAATGTATGGACATTTCATTATTAATTGAAGCGGGAAATAGTAACACAAACTCTCCAAAAACATCAGATCATACGTTGGACAAGCAGCTCTGTGCTCCACATTTGAAGCATGTGAAGGAAAGTATATGGGTAAAAGAAGAGGAAAGTTGTTGTAGTTCTCACTAGGGAACGCTGTGGCCCTCTCTCTAACTTTAACCCCCTTTATGGTTTAAATAAAGCACATTTACTTCATTCAATTATGCGTAGAGTCGTATAATTTTCTTATGCTGGTTGCATGTCTTCCAGAGGAAAGAAAACACATTTGACACTGGCATCAGGACACATTTTTTGCTCTTTGTGCTTTTGAAAAATTCTTTATAAGTTTCACCTTTTTTCACTTCTGCTCTAATTTCTTTTGACCAAAATACAGCTAACCTACATTAGATAGAGCTAATTTAAATATGCTTGGATAAAGCATCAACTTGGCAAATCGTCAACGTGTTGTGTTGATTTGCTGGATGGTTTGAACCACTTGATGAAAACTAGCCCATTCACTGAAAAGCATCTGTTCTCTTCGTGTTCATTGAATAGTAAAAGACAAATTTATTGTCAGCCCAATGGCCCACTCTGGTCCTTTCTCTATATCCACCCCTCTACGAGACATTTCTTTTTTCTTCCCTCTTTTCTCACCATTGACAGGAGTTTTAGTATCTACACAGAGACCCCCATAATTCAAGTTAGCTTAACTCAGGGAGCAAAAAGAAGACTTTGTGTATGGTTTTACAATATTGACACTTGAAGAGAAGATTGAGGGCACATTTAAAGTTCCAGATGTGGTGCTGTTTAATAGACTGCCACAAGCAGTGTTCATTTAAATCCTTTCTAATGTGCTGTTTTTATACTGTGGAAACTTTGTGAACGTCCCTTTAGTGGACAGAATGTGTTGCTGTTTCAATAAAGTAAAAAAAAAAAAAAAAATAAAAAGGACAAGCTGCAAAACAGACTTTAATTTACATGGATAACACACTTTTGCCCCTGAGGTTGACTGTAAAATACACACACATGCACACAAAAATTTTGAGCTGTGGACTCATATTAAACTAAATGGATGTGACACTCAAGCAAAATCCCCCAAAACAAATGAACAAACAAAAGAAAATATAAAGTAACCAAAATTAGACATTTCATTTAGGTGAAAGCTACAACTCCTAAGTTAACCCTTACTTTGTCTGATGCTACAAAAAGAAATCACATGGGATGTGACAGCTTAATGCTCCAGATTGCCACCTAAAGTCTGGACTGGAGGCCAAAACATAAATTAGAGAATAAAAACGTGTCTGCCACACTTGTGAATTTATTTAAAATCTTATACACACTTTAGGGAGTAAATCCCACCTATAGTTACAACAGTGGTGGATTAAAGTGTTGTGTTCATGCTGCAGTAACTATTACACATGATGTGGCGATTACAGCAAAATCTTCTCCACCATCTTCTTTTCACGTTTGTTTACGTCACATATGTTAATGTGTATGCTCCATGTCTTATTCCCTGTTTTTGGTGTATTTCTGTCAAAGCATTCCAGCACCACTCATAGGCCTGGCATACTACAGCCTTTTCAGTTGTTTTTGTGTGGAAGAACACATTTCCTGAAATTATTCCCTTTTTGCAGAAACCTTTTTTAAAACTAGATTGGTTTGGTTGGATGTTCAGGGGGATGTAGCTTTGCATAGATAAAAATGTAATGGCAAAAACAATAGTAACAAATCACATACTGAGGGACAATCAGCATTTCCAAAGACCAGATGAAACGAGGGAGCGGGAAGTGAACACAACAGAATTTAAACTCACCCGGAACTTGCAGACACACACATACAGTCAGTGTTGGGGTAGTTACTCTAAAAAAGTAATCAGTTACTGGTTACTCATTACTTCTGTAAATTGTAATGAAATTACTTTACTCATTACTGCATTTGAAAAGTAACGATACTACTTATTACTTTACCATTTCTTAATTTACCGTGTAGACATGGACAAAGATCATAGCCCAGGGGTGCCCAAGTTCGGTCCTCGAGATCTACCATCCTGCAACTTTTAGGTGCAACGCTTCAGTAAAGTTTGGACTTTACTTCATTACTAAAAGACTGGACACAGTACATGACTGAAATTTACCCACAGGTTATTTTGATGTTTCAGTAACACGACTTGCATCAGTGACAGAAAACTGTCCAGCCAATTCTTTTGTTAAAGAAGCAGGCAGTTTTCCTTAAGTGTCTCTTTTGAGTGACAATAGATTCTTATTTTTGTTTTAACTTAAGAGTAGACAGAAAAATAGTTCCCTAACAACGTTTTTGCTTGTAAATCTGTCAGATGTTCACAAGTCCTTTTTTGCAAGTCCAAGTCAAGTTTCAAGTCTTATGTCTCAAGTTTAAGTCAAGTCGCAAGTCAGTTTTGGTTGTACAGAGTAATCTGCCATCTGGTCTGCTTAGAAGACTGCATTATAATCCAAGGAGTTTAAAATCCATACTTAGCCTGTATCTACCAGCATTTAGTAACGGCACTGATCTATGGCTTAAACTGAGAAATGCTCTGTTACTCTCCTCTGCATGATTTCTTTGCTCTATGGAGCCAGATCTGTTATCTTTAATTTCAGGCATCTTCCCAGAGCTTCTAAAAACAGCTGTTATCAAGCCTCTGCTGAAAAAATGGACAAACTAGACTAGAGCTTGATCTCAAAACTTCTATTTCTAAGTAAGATCATCAAAAAAGCTGCTTTTCATCAGCTAAATGGCTTTTATACATAAAACAACTACTATGATGTGTCCCAGTCAGGTTTTAGACAGCACCACAGCACTGAGACTGCTCTGATCAAAGTGGTTCATGACATATGCTTGACTACAGACAATGGAAAATTGACAATTATCTTCCACAAGCTAATAAAGACACTGAACCATACTGAAAAATTTATTTTTAATTAACATTAACAACATTTATTGGTAAAGCATAAAAGTTTGCAAACTAATACAATATTTTCTATGGAGCAGTCAAAGACAATAGGGAGTCATACGTGTACAGGAATATTCATCCACAAATTGTGAAATACTCCCAAAGACCTAAATATCACGTTTCATGCCAATGCTTTTACTCCCTTCTGGTATCAGAATGTCTCTTAACGGCTTTGTGGTAAATGAGAACACAATCACAGAGGGATTAAAGAAAGAGAACATGCTAGACATAAAAATAACTACAATAGACCGACTGCTTACAGTTTCATGTGACATCAGGCTTAATCTCTACACACAGCCTTGCTCTTGTAATATAGGTTAGAGTAGAGTCATATCTCTAGATTTGTTGGGATGGTGCAAGTGAAGACAGTTAATACTATAAAGTGGGCTTGACATTAGCACTCACTAAAAACATTTTTAAATGAATTTTGGAGGTATAAATGAAACTTAATGGCTTGGTAGGTTTTTAATGAAGCAAATCATTTCCGTTATTTGTTGTGGCAATGCTATGGCTACACTTCCTATGAAAATTGTTGTATGACATTTCATGCATCTACTAGCTATGCGTCTGTTGTGCATGGTCTTGTTTACAGGCTACCGCCTGTCTAAGAAAGTGCAGCTGCATGAGGAGCCAAATTTAAATTACATAAATGATGAGTATAACTGTCAACCAACAACAGCTGTTGATATCTAGGTCCGGGGAAGTAGATATTTTGCGGAATAAATCCCACTTTGGTTCAGGTTAAACTGATGGGAACATAAGCCGGTTTGCCAGAAGGTACTAAAATTCTGTGACTCGAGAGCAAAGCTGGTGCCAGAACCAAAACCATGTCTGCATGAAAGCACTAGTGACTAGTACAAATCTTCTTCTACTTTTTCCTTCTTCTTCTTCTTCTTCCCCCCAGCTTTTGGTGTGTTTCAGTGGCAGGACTGCAGTGCCACTTATAGGTCTGGCATTGATACTACAGTGTTTTCACTGGAATTGTGTGGGCACACACTTTTCTGGAAAAGCTTCTCTGTGCAAAAGGCTTAAAAAATAAATAACTAAATTGCTTTGTCTGTGTGAATGTGTCTTGAGATCATTCATAATGACACATTTTGATTTTTTTAATAAAGACAATTTAAAGAAACATGCATGACTGAACGCATTCATCTGCACTCATGAACTGCTTATTTTTCCACTAAAAAAAGTTTGGCAAGGGGAAATTCCGATTTCTACTTCCGATTTAACTTTGGAAACCAACTATATTGGCTAGTGATCAAAGCAGCTCATTTAGAGCCATGGTTATGACTCTGTTGGGTTAATTATATAATTTGGGATATGGGTTATGGTAAACACACATTAACACCTTTATAATTTAACAAATCAACTCATTTCCCCAGTTAGCCCATTAAAAAGCATTTAGCACCTCCCAAACTCATTCCTCCACCTCTCTGTTCAACAACACCACTGCTCTCTCTGTCTCTCAGTGGCAGCAGCAGGCCTTTTGCTTGACCAAAGACAATAGTCAAGCTGCAGGGGATGGAGACGACGATGAGGGGGCACGAGAGGGGGGCTTATTTTACTGAGTGATTTGGAGTGGTTGGCAGCAGGACAGCTTTTTTGTAGTGTTTGTAAAGAGGCTTATGTCTTTAAAAAGCTGAGCTGAAGTCAAACTGTGAACAGCAGAAAAAGGAGGTGTATAGTTCGGAGTAGAATTGGGCATTTAAATATCATGATAGTGATCAGGAAGCTGTTTTCCTGGAGGTTTCAGTGTAACAAAGACCTGCAGCTGCCAGTCCCAGATTTGTGATTTATGTGGGAACATATGGAATGATTGGAGTGCTTCAAAAAATAATAAATCTGCAAAAGAACAAGGAAATGAATTAGGAAATGTGTATACAAATACATGAAACAATAAAAATACTTTTATGTTTTTTTTATTTTTTTATTTTGATGTAATTTAATTATTTTAATTTTTATTTATTTATTTTTTCCAGTTTTTTCCCTATATATTTTTGCTTTATATTTACTTATTCTTTTCCTTATTTTTTGCCTATTTATTTCCTTATTCTTTTCCAGATTTATTCTTTTTTTGACACTACTAGAAACAAGTCCAAGGTTGAAATCATTTAATGTCTCATGCTCAAGAAAATTTTTGTTAGACATTGTTTGTTTAGTAATCAACAAAACTATGTTTTACAAAATTCTTTTTAATCCAGTCAAACTAAATAAATAAATAGCTATCGGAGTGCTGTTGCTATTTGGTTCATTTTAAGCAATTATAGTAAAGCTAGAACTGCTTATTCGTAGCCATTTCTATACTTGAAAACATTTCTCCCTTTCCAATATATAGATTTATATGGCTGGCAGTGTTTGAGAGGTGCTCTCATTATTGAATCACACCATGACACTATAAAACGGTAAAATAATGATGTGTATTAACTAGGGATGTGCACGACTAATTTATTAGTTGAAACGGCACACAAAGTCAATTGCTTTTTTTAAAGGTCAGTTGTTTAATGCTTGGATGAAAGCTATGTCTCATTGCGCAGAGACATGGTGCTGTTAACAAGGCTTAAGGTCAAGCTAGAGAGATGTACAGTACTTCATCTGGTGAAGCACAGGCAGATCTTCTTATGACCTGTTAACACCAAAATGTTGAGAGCGTAAAACGCAAAAGATTGTCTGACTTCTGGCCTCTCATTTTTATGGTAACAGAGTTTTGGGTGGATAAAACTGCAAAGAGTTGACAACAGTCTCCAGACTGAAATTTTCTCGAAAGGTGAGGGGTGTCAGTATAAACTGGAATCAGAATCTTTTGGCTGTGATCTGCACTAAGTACCTGCTTAAACTCAGAAAAACAACAACAGCAGACCTCCATGTCATGTTTGTGCTGCTGCGCCTTTTTAATTTATTTGGTTTGTTGAAGCAAAATCTGTATCTGGTAGACTTGTTTTGTTTTGTTTTTTGTTGTTTTTTTTTTTTTTTTTACTTGTCCTATTCAGCATTGTAGCAAGCAGAATGATGGTCTGGTTGTCAAGGGGAGCTTCATAGGTATAAGGCTCCTCTTGATAATCTGATTTTTTATTTAAATGACTATTTATTTATTTATTTTGAATTACAGAATTTCCATAATATTACTGGACCGGAGGGGACAGAAAAAAAGGTAAAGTGTGACCAGAAATGAAAAGTAGAGTAAAGAAAGAGGACACAGTGATACAGCAGATAAAAGGCAACGACCCTTTAATCCAGGGGTGTCCGGTCCTCAAGGGCCACAATCCTGCAGGTTTTTGATGTGTCCCTGCTCCAAAACCACCTGGCTCATTGTGCAAAACTTAATAGGCTGTTGGATCTGTCTATCTATCTATCTATCTATCTATCTATCTATCTATCTATCTATCTATCTATCTATCTATCTATCTATCTATCTATCTATCTATCTATCTATCTATCTATATCTATCTATATCTATATATGGTGCATATTAATTTAAGCCTAATTATCGTCCATGGTTTTTTATTTATTTTACTTTATTTACATATAGGGGATTTGTGTGTGCTCTGAGCACATCCAGTGCCACGTTGGCTTGACCTCTTGCCACTCCTTTACCACACCATGTAAAAACTTCTAGATCTTCCACTGCCTCCATTCTAACCTCAACCATGTATATTTGTATCTACCCCTAGCTGTGTACAGGTTAAGGGAAAGCAAAAAACTTAAAGAACTGTCTAAAATGGATGGGTCTTGAACTGTTTGTGTCTTGCAAAGAAATCTACAAAGGAGTACTTTAACTATTCCCTCCTTCTTCTATAGAATTTGTGGCTAAATCAACAGTGTTAAACCCGCATGAAACTGTTAATGTTGTTATGGCATACAAGGTTTATCTCTTTAACTTAATAAAGAAAACAGACAATTTTTGAGCATTTACCTAACACTGCAACCCTTTGTGCATCAATGGAGCTAATACACTTGTGTCTTTTTATGGTGTTGTTCTGGGTGTGAGTCTTTATCTGATAACGGATGTTTTACATATAAGAGCTCTAATGGAGAAAAACAGGAAAAATATGATACAAACAGAGGAAATAGATTTGACCAACATGTGGAACTGGATTCGTCACGCTATGTTAAAACAAAGGCAAATAAACTGTCAAACCCTGTAACATTTGTCAAGAAAAGAGAACTTGAACCGGAGGGGTGACCATAACAGCGATGTGTGAAGTGACTCTTCAAGCATCGGTCTTCATTATAAACATGTGGGACACAGGTGGATATATTGAAAATGTTGCTACATAATTAGGGAGCAGGTAAAAACAAATAAAAACTTTTGAGCTGTTTGTCCTGCCTGCTCGCATTATTGTTCATTGGAAATAAAATCTCCTACAGAATCCAGCACTTAAATATCAGCCTTGGCCGCACAGCAGTAAAACCTAATCCAGCTGTATGATGCCAAACCTCATCGCCAGTTCTCCAGTTCTCCAGCCCTGCTGTATCCAGTGGTGGGAACAAGTCTGATCCTGGAAGGGGGACATGTTTATCTGGTAAAGCAGCTCTGTGTGACACATGGAAAGGAAAGCAAAAGATTAGAGAGGAAGTGAAGAAAAAAGTATAAATAAAACAAGAGTTTTTTGTTTTTTTTTTCTTCTTATTCTGTTAGTTTGACTTCACTGGGACCTCACAGTGTGAGTGATTGATGGGCTAATGATGATAAGACATTTGTGATTAAAAAAAAGCTTACTATGAAAAGATGGATTAATATCACCAAGAACTGGACATGAAGAGAGAAAATAGATGGCTAACTTGACTTAATACAAAGACCTTGAATAAGAAGAAAAAGGTAAAAATTTTAAGAAATGCAGAATATGACACATAACATGATCCAATGGCAATGTGTCTAAATAGCACACAACTTTAGCACTTATGGTACTTTTTATTGCTTTTATGCATTTTAGGCATTTTCAATGTCATATTTTGTGATTAATATTGCACAGTAAATGGTTAGGATTAGAGTAAAGGCACGTGGCTGAGTGTCCCTTTCTCAAATACACAGCACAAAATGCTATGCTACGGATGCATGGCGCTGTCACCCAAATAAAAAAAATTGGGACTTCATCACATTATAACGTGATAGTTTAATCGTAAAAATGTGAAGTGTATCACGTTATAATGTGATCAAATTTTATTGTAAGAACATGAATCAAAGTAGCCTGTACTGTCTGCAGATGTTTTTGTGACCTAGAAATATTGGAGCAAAATACAGTTTATGGAAAATATTCTTCTTAAGTAGAAGCATTCCAGTTATTTTTGTCAATGATTAATTGTTCTACTTTGGTTTATTGTACATACAGAATTGTTGGATAGTTATGAGCAACACGGTACGTCACCTGCCTGCGTGCATGTGTCTGAGTTGCCAGAGTGTGTGTGCTGCTTTTAGTTAATAACATGTACCAGTGATTACGCTTGTGGCTGTCTTCTGAAAATAAAAATAAAAATGATAAAGTCTATATGCCTCGTTGGGACTGGGAGAAATAACTTGCCGACATAAAAACGTGGTCCTGTCTTCTTTAAGGGTGCAACGTCAACAATATCACAGTGTCCTCCAAGCTTCACCAAATCTCTCCAATGAAGTACAGCTTAATCCCATTTGGTAAATTAGACATTTCTCTGGCCATAGCATGCAGTTTCCCCATACAACGACAAATATGGCTCATATTTCACATTTTTACCACAAAACGTATCGTGTTATAGCATGATATGTTTCACGTTTCTACAATAGAACTATTACATTATATTAATGTGATAAGATCCCCTTTTTTTTTTTTCAAAACAACCCTGCTAATATCACACAATGTTGCTTGGTGTGCAACTTTACTTTTTTCATTTGAACAGCCTGGACCAGATTATTCCAAATCAATGCAGGTTCACAGAAGCCATGAGTCATGAGATAAAAAACATCTTATTGAACATGAATTCTGTTGTATTTTGTGCCACCTTGCACCCACCTGTTTAACAGGAATGCATTTCAATAAGAATTCTGGGTTTTGTGTTCAGCAGAGGGGACATGGCAGCCATTACTCTAGGAAAAGTATGCTTAGATATCATGCATTATAAAAGTTTTAATAGAATAAAAAGAAAGGAATCTGTCTATCACGACCAGAGGACAATAGCAACAAAACCTGGAGGTGTTTATCCGGACAAACCGCCTGACCTTAAATTAGATATACTTTCAGCTTCTTAATGGTTGAGTGTAGAAATACAGCGGTTTGGTAATCTGATCTGAAATCTGTATTCGAAGAGGCAAGTTGAACTTCCATCTGCTTATATCAGGTTATGTTTGACCTGCGGAGCATTCAGTATTTTAGCTAGCCTGTTGTTAATCTGCTTAACTGAGCTTTAGAGAGATGGAGTTTCTCTCTCTGTGTCATACACACACACACACACACACACACACAAACCCACTCTTTATCCTGTCTCACACACAAAGACACACTCATACTGTTTTATAGTCTCCCTCTCACTTATGCACATACATACACACTTGCTGCATTCAATCCTGTCTGTTTTCATTTCCTCCCTCTCACCTTTCAGACCTTGTTTCACAGTCTTATCCCCATCTGTCTCCTCTCTCCTTGTTCCCTCCCTCACAAAGACTGTTTTTTTAGAGCTTTATTCCACATGATACTGCCTGTTTTATGCATTTACTTGTTGGTTATTTAGCTAGACCCTGGGAACACAACAGATGAATCGACAGCACAGGATTCAAAATCCAAAGCTTTTCTTTTTTTATTTCTTTAAACAGTATCCTCTTTGTGTGGCTCATATAGAGCCACTAAATTATTCAGTTTTGGTATTTATACCAACAATCCACACTAGCTGCACTGTTTGCCAATGTCTACACATGGTTTACACCAGCTCTTCCAAGCGCAATATGCCAGCATAGTAAGTTATGCAAATTGACCTCAAGTTTGCATTAAGTCACTTGACTATCTGCTTGTCTTTGCCATCACAACCAGCAAGCATTTTTTCTCATCCTCTGTTTAAGCTAAATGCAGTCAGCCGTTGAAGCATGTCATAACAACTGTTTAATGTCTGAAACACGAAGAGCTGCTTGAGGTTGATGCAAGAAGCAGGGAAACCACAAATAATAGTCCAAACAGCATTTTTCAGGATGCCAGCAGGGACTGGAACGGCCTCACATGAGGTCCAACTCCATGCCTCAGGTTTGGATGAAAATTTCACAACTTTCAAAACAAACTCCACAATCTCCTCTTTATTTCTGCTGTTATATGTGTTTCCAAAAATGGTTTAGTTGTAACATAAAATTATTTTGCTTTCGCACGCTGAAACAAAGCCGTTATAGTTTTGATGTTAGCATGCTGTAGCCAAAGTTTATGTTGGAAGATTTTCTTGCATCTAAATCATAATATTGCCTATTTCATTTAGATCAGAAGGCCAATGGATGTGGTGAAGAGAAAGAATATAGGTGGGTGTTGACCAGATGCTGCTTGCTCCCAATGTAAAAACTGAAGCACACCAAATTGTGCTGATGGAGCTTTGTTGGGAGTGATGTACTCACAGATGATGTAATTCATTATTCACATGAAATGCATTAAGGACAATTTCTAAAGAATCCCAATTATGCAAATTTACAATTAAGAATGGTGTTAAGGTTCTTAATACTTGAAACTCCATTAGTGTAAGATTTACAACATACACAATCAATAATATTTGCTTAGCTACTTAGAAATATTCAAGCAACTCTGCAGACATGCCAGGATGTTTCCTTAGAATTTTCCATTGACATGTGATGTATCATCTGTCCTAGATCAATACACACATAAATAAAAATGCCAATGAAATTTTAATTTACAGTAAAAAATATATATATATATTTAATTGTTGTTTAATTATTACTAATGTGTGTCTGCTGCAAAGACTACAGTGTTAAGCAGCCCTCGTTCTATGAAGGAGAACAGATAAGTTGATTTAAAGTCTATAAATCCACTTTCATCTTTTAGAAAACTAGTTCAGAGAGTTAACTAAACACTGCCTTCACCCCTCATTTTTTCACAGAGGATGACCTCTGAGGAGCAACAGACACAAGCATGTAGAATAATGTTGATCTTATTCTACATCAGCCAGGATGGGAGCACAAACACCTGCTGCTCCTGACCAGAAGCTCCTGTTGCTCCAAACATGATAATCAGGATGAAACTGGCCCTGTTGATGGATCCTGAACCTGACACACATCTGTGTTTGTTTCGTATCATAGCATTTGTTTTTGTCCACTATTTGTGAAGATATTTATCATCATAAAGAGCTTTTTATTTGGGGCATTATTATGATTTTTGCCTTACTTCATGTTTAGATGCATAGTTGTTTGGCGTTGTTGTTGCGGTAATGCACGTCAATGAATTTGGGAGGATGTCTGAAGCAAGACTAAAGGGATTGGTTAGTTGCCAAGTTGAAAATCAGTCATTGACCAGGTACTCCATCTTCAGTATTGGATTAAACAGTTTGGGTCTGCTTGTGTTTACCAAAAGCTGTAGTTTACTTTGCTCATTCTAATCCCACATTGATATTTACCTAAGCAACGATAAGCTTAACTGTGCTGTGACAAAATATCTCAATTTGATTCCAGCTTAGACACGTCAATGTAGGAGAGCTTCTCCAAATACCAAGAGTCAGAAGTGATGTTTGTGAGCCAAGAAACAAAAAAAAAAGTGTTGTGTTTGGATTAAAGTTACCTTCTCATCTACTTCATCCAGGGCTGGGTAGTCAGAGGGTGACGTCACTACTGGAAACATTTACCTTTCTCTACAACAATTTTGATTTCCTAGACCTACATTTGAAATAATAGTAGAAACACAATAGCACAGAGAAACATTCCAGCACAGGAGAGTTATTTGGGAAATTTTGAAGAAGAGCCAGATGAGGTGGCTCGGACATCTGATTAGGATGCTTTCATGGTTAAGTGTTCTGGGCACGTTCTACGTGGATGGATGGATGGATGGATGGATGGATGGATGGATGGATGGATGGATGGATGGAACTATAACTTGCTTTACTCTTTCCTTAAACAAGGCTTTACGAGTGTACATTACAATTTATTCTGTGCCAAAGCAAGATTATATCTGAATCTTGTTAGTTAGTCTGTAGGCATTTTGTGACAAACTCACAAGTTATGGGCTGTTTTTATCCATTTATCACACCATCAATGTTTTATATAAATATTTTATTAGTTTCAGTACCATTCCAGGAGGATATTTTCCCTCCATTCAGAATGGAGATAACATACCAGAAGTAAAAACAGTGATAGAAAATGAGAGGTTATAAAAAGTAAAAAGGTATACATGCATGAGTGTGAGTGTTTAATTAAGGAAGAGTCAAACTTGGAGTAAAAAAAAAAAAACTAATCCCAGTCACTGATTCTAGAAAGGATTCCAACCAGTATATAATCCGAGTCCCTCAATGATTTATACTCAGGTGAAGGAGCAGGACACAGAAATGAAGTCTCTCGATCTCATAAAACCTGTCACTTCTATCAATGTGGCATTTTCTTTAGCTCTAAACACATCTTCTCTCCATCGAGGAATCGTCAGCCTGCTTGGGATCCATGTCTGGATTTGAAAGTTTGATGCTTTTTTTTTTTTAAAGCAAACACCTACGTGTATATTTGAGGTCCACACGAGTCAAATATTCTCCATCAAGACTCCCACAAATGCTGAGACACCATGTGCTTCATTAAACTTGCCACTGGCAGCTGGTGAAGAAGTTATGAGCAGTTCTTGTTTTCTGTTTCAGGTCTTTGTCTATTTATCTCCTCCGCTCCGCCATCTTTCTGTACTTCTTCACCTGATGCCTGTTGGGGAAGAAAGGCTGGGTAAATATGTGGACACATGAAACTAGACACACTTTGGGGATGGCAAATTTTTGTACCCAGCAGAGGCACAGAAAAAAACTAACTAAATAACTAAGTAAATAAAAACAGCAGTAGCAGCAGCAGATTTTGTCAAAGGCAGCTGCTGCTGCAGAAAAACCTGCATATGGTTCAGGCACAAAGGTTTATGCAGTGTTGGATTTTGAGTACACTTTGAAAGTGTGTTTGTACACTTTGGCCCTGTGTATGTGTGTTCTGTGGGGATATTGCCCTGAAGGTAGCAAAGCAGGCTGGAAAATCACAGTAGATACTCAGATCTGTTATCAATTGTGTTGGTTTCAGTACACACATTTAAACATGAAAGACCTTTTTTATGTGAAATCAACCACTGCATGCTTGAACACATTCACACTTACACACATACTCACCATTGTCTGTGTCTGAGTTTGGGCTGATGTGACGTTTGTTGGTGCACATGCACTCTAAGTGATCCTCCAGCCTCACCTGTACCTCCCTCAGCTTCGGCCGCCGCCGCACGTACTCCACTTTTGCCACCTGAAAGAGATGAGAAATTCAGACAAGAAAATCTTTTTCAAAATCAAAAACAAAGCAGCAACTTTGCCAGAGTGGAATGAAAGGTGTTTTATCTGCTCTAATAGAAGCTGAAAATGTTAGCATGTCCTGTTACCAAACGTACTACCTGAGCTTGTACAGACATTACTTCTAAAACTATATTTGTTAATGCAATTTTTACATTTTAAGTTTATAATTTCTGTTCAACACGTCATGAATACCAATGTGTGCCAAATTTAGCATCACAAAACCTGGTGCTTTGCTTGGCCAGTCTTGCACCTCAAAATTTAAGTAACTAATGGTGCCATATTATGCTAAGATTATTGCAGATGTTAAAAAATAGATGAAAAGTGTGGTTAATTTTTTTGTATAAATGATATACTTCCCGTACAGCTTCTTCAAGTGCTATTTCTGTGGTAGCCAGGTAGTTTTTTGTCTTAATAACAACCCTTACTGCTACAGATGAACACAGCAGCAAGTCTAATACATATCAAGCGCCTACATGATGCTTGTGCACAGCACCATTAGAGAAAAAAAAGCATGTGCACCCAGGTGTGATGTTCCCATCAATGATAACTGGAGTTACGACGTTGTGAATTTCCAATTAGCACAGATCAGTAGTGCTCTTTATTTTGGTGACAGGACCAAAAGCTAATCCTCATCCTTATTTTCTTTCTGATTGGAACTCTAAAGGTGAAAACATCCTTTGTCTGTAATTGAAGCTAAGCCATTAAAACACTAAGTAACAGTTCAATCTTACATTTTTCACAGTGAAATTAACTGGGATGTCCTGTGAAAAAACAACAGAAAAATGACTAATTCCTACTCTCATGTCGGGGGTGGTGTATTTTACGCTAAACTACAATCTTATTTGTGATTGGCCAGTAAAGCTGATTGTGATATAAAATTAAGACTGTAGCCATAATGGTGGACAAATGATAAATGTTACTGCAAAAAGCTACATTAATCTAATGCATATAGGATCTAAACAATCATGGAGAGCACCAGGGGTGTACACCCAAGATTAATGTTACCAATCCAAGATCTCATTAAATGTGAAATATTTTTATCATATCTGCTGTTTACTTGTTGCATTGATAAATGGCTGGGAAATGGAGCACTTGTCATTGCTGCCCAAACTGTTTCTGTACCTCTAACCCATTGCTTACAGATTGTGTCTTTCACGAATGTACTGAGCAACAACATTTCAGTTAAATGTGCAGCAAATGTGCAGTGCAAGTGATGCAGACAACACTTTCCCCGAACTTGTTATCTGTAAGTAATTTCGCAGTGTCAACACACAGGTCTGTCTGGTCTTGTTTGGAAGAAGGAATTGCATTCTCACTGACAAGAGGCTTGATTTCATTGACATGAAATGATGCATTTTCTTTTTTTTGTGTCGACACAAGCTACACTTGCTGCCCACCCTGAACATGTGAACCTAGCTGCTGAAACTGCTGGTCTTATTTGCTCTGGAACACGTTTACACCAAGAAATTGACCAAACGAATGACACAAAACATGCAATCACAGTTTGTGCTTCATGCTCACATCACTGACATGGTGCCAAGTGAGTGGAGCTCCAGGTGTGATTGCCCAAGCATTTCTGCTTCAAGTCTGAACAACCTCAGAAACAGCCAGGCTGAGACTTAGAAGCAGGAGTAAGGGGGTTCAGCCAAGGTAATAAACTGCTGCTATAGCATTCTTTCTACAATGATCTATCTTTCAGGGCATGATGACATACAGTGAACCCTGACATGTTGCAATGAACTGCTTGAATACACTATGTGAACAGGTATGCAGCTGTAGCTACATTAAAACACAGAGATAATAAAAAAAAAACCTGCTGAGGTAGAAACAGTCAAACCTCATGAATCACATTTACATTTGGTCATTTAACAGTTTTCTCTATCACTGGCAGCTAGGAAGAATATTAAAGCCCAGTTAGGAAGCCTGGTCTCTACATTAATGGAAAAATCAGTTCAAATCTATTTCATTGACAAAGTAAACATAAAAGAGGCAAAGCCACACAAACATGCACTGAAATATAGTTGTGTCAGGAAGTTACAGAAGTTAGGACAGGGGGTGTTCTTAGAAAAGATTAGTCTCAAAGACATTCTTGAAAGTAGAGAGGGACACCCCTGTTCTGAATGCATGTGGTAACATTAGGCATTACACCCAAAACTGAATTCTAAAACGCAAGAAGTCACCACATTTAAGAGGAATTAGAAAAGAAGCTGTTAATGCCTGACGTGTGTATGTGTGAATCCTAGCTTAGAGTATAGGTAAAGTGTACAGCTGTTTGGCACAATGCATGTAGCTTCACATCTTTAACACATTTGTCTTTAAATTTAGAGGACTGCATATTCATCCACAGTGATGCTTAAGTTAGATTCAAAGAAGCAAATGAAAAATGATCTTGCTCTTCATCCATTAAGGAAAATGATCCAATATTGAATATGCAAGCCTCCTAAATTAGTAGAAGAGTAGAATTTCATGCAACACATATTCGTTTTGTCTTCACAAAACATTGTAGAAATATGTCGTGGCCTGCAGAGGATTTCTGAAAACATCTAATAGTGGATCTCCATTTGGCTGGAAAAGGTTGCATAAACCATTTCAGAAGAGTTTAGGTATCACCAATCCACAATTTGAAAAATTGTGTACAAGTGGAGATTGTTTAAGACCATTGTTACGCTCGCAGGAGTGAGTTCCCAAAACACAAAGTCTTGCACCTTGGGACCAATTGAACAAGCTCCAGCAACACAGAATCAGGAGGAAATATTAGGCATGGAGGCAGGAAAACAAGGCTGCTTACTGTAGTCTGGTAAAAATTACAGTAGTTTAACAGGTAGCCCCATTACTGGACAATAAAGTAGACCTAATCCAGAATAAAGAGGGAGCACAAAAGGAGGATACTATTGTGCATTCTTTAAAAACTGGCATGAATCATGTTTTTTACCTGAGTAAAAGTAAAAGTTGGAAAATCAGAAGTTTTTACATGTACAATTTGACACTTAAACTACTTTAGTAACAGCAGCTGTTTGAGGACAGAGGAATGTTATGTAGTACATGCCAGTCTTCTTGTTTTGTTTGTTTTTGTAGCAAGTTTGTCCACTGGCTGGTTTTATTTCACAAGTCAGTCCATTTGAACAGAGATTTAGATACTAGCTAAACATACGAATGCAAAAAGAGGTCCCTCTTAACTTTAATATGATTTGTACCACTGACATCTTGAAAGGTGCGTTTAAGTGGAATGTGTTAAAGATGATGACTTCATGTTTAATTAGGTTAGTTTCAGTACTCCAACGAGCTCAAAGCAAAACCAGAACCCAGAAATTACTGTTGCCACTTCTTAGCAAGAGTTACATATATTTAGCTTTTACAGTAATGGATCTCCAAGACCTTGAACATTAACAAGTGAGACATTTACTTACTCAAAACCGAAGAGCAATCCATCCACTGTCTTAAACCTGAAGTTACAGAGTCTGATCCCATTTACACTACCTGCCAGATACTTTCTGTTTAGATATCAGTGCTCATATTATCTTGCTTTTACTCTCATTTTTGCACATGTGGCCACACTACCTGAAATTTGGTCTTGCCATTCTCCCCCTGGCTGTATTTGAAAGCAGTTGCAGTCGTGACCGTTTACCCTCTGACACTGGATCTCAGCACATGTGAGTGACTTTATTTTTGATTTCCTCTGTAAGCGGAGTCCTTTCATCTGAGATTGAGTTTCAGCAGACCAAAGCACAGAAAATCAAACTCTCCTTTTCTCTTTCTTGACCTCTGGCAACTCTTTCAGTACCTATTTTCATCTCTGCATCTACTCTTCTCTTATTATTCTCTCTTAACACCTTCTATTCAGTATTCTAATTTAGTTTATTTCTTTCTCAGTATTTGAGTAAGTAGACCAGAGTCCACATATCAACTTCTACTGTACATATTACAGAATTAGCCTGACGCTGTAAGGTATTATATAAGAAAGAGTCTTGGAACACATAATTTGAAACTGTTTTGAAAAGACAAAGCACTTAAAAACTACTCAGCAGGTAATTTGATGACCTACCTATCATGTACATGATTCTGCCAGTGTGTTGGTATTAATGTCTTAAATGTCTTCTTATTTGCAGGACGCACACACACACATAAACACACATGCACACACTTGACTTGGGTGATCTCCAGTTGGCATCTTGTGACTGTGAACCAGTTGTGGTTTATTGAGTCTCATTTCCAGCTCTGGATGATCTAAAGGAAGTCATTATGTTTTAAAACTAAGCCCCTGCCAGACTCTTAAACGTCATCAGCACACACACACTAACACTTATGCAATGGCTGAGCTGGGAGGAGTAATTGTTTTTGGCAGGTTTAGAGTGTGTACCTCCAGTAAGTGGCTGTGCCATTATTAGTTTTATGTGTGTGTCTGGAGTTGGTGCCACTAAAAGACAAATAACAAAAAGATCTTTCATAATGTTTGTAGACTTATTATTTCTGTTTATTAGCAATCTTTGAACATGTTCAGTAACCGTCATTGTCTTAAATATGTGTGGTTTTATTTATATCCTAACAGTACTTTAAATATGAGTGTAACGCAGTACCAGCTGAATGTTGGTACAGTTGAATGGACACACCAACTCATTCAAATCTGATGGGTCAGTGTGTCCTAACTTTTGACTTGAATTATACTTCTGCTATCTAGATTTGGATTTATACTAAAAGTAGACAAGAGGAATGCCCAAAATCCAGACCCTACCAGGAGGGAACATTCCCTGATAACATGCATAGCTGACACAGACACAGAACTTGCTGAAGATGTGTCTCAATATAGCTTTCATTGGCTTGGAAATGCCTTGGAGTTAATTGGGCGAGTTGGATGAGGTAGCCCAAGAGAGTGGAGGTCTGACTTCTCACAGTGCTGTTTGCTCAAATCGGTCCAGAACAAGTATTAGAAAATTGAGTTTTTTTTTGTTTTTTTTTTACTTTGATCTTGTAAGGAGTATTTCTTTCCCGTTCATCATATTCTGTACTTTCAGAGTGGCTCTCACTTGGTAGAAGTAAACAACCAGTACTGTTTATTTGTTTGATGAATTTCATGACACAGATCTGGATCACTATCTATAAAATAGCAAACTAAAGCATTGGTCTCATTGCACCCTCTCGATTTATTGATGTCTTTGATAAGCTTCCATGAACCTGACACCACTCAAACTAGGATTGTAATGGCATCTTTATAAAGTCTGATTGTTCTGATTAGAATGAATAAAGATCATCACACCATCACACAGACCTGGTCTACCACTTCCTGACAGCAGAGAAAAAACAGGCTTTTTGTTATGCTGCACAAATCGTGAGAACATAGACAGTTTCTCTGCTCACCTTAATTCTCTGCAAACTGTATACAAACTGAAAGCCCCTGATGCACACACAAACATGAAAAATTCACTTACCAGTGATGCATTTTATAAAGGTTAAATTGGATGTACACACTACAGGTCACATTTTCAGATGTGCAAAAGCAAGATTTTATCTTTTACCTTGACAGTATGATGGTGTTTGCGAGCCGCCTGGCACCGCATGTTGCTTGTGTTGCAGCAGCCAGTGCAACGCTTCACCTCGACACAGGGAGGCCAGATAATGAAGTTGGCCGACGTGGGATCCACCTGACTCCTGGGGATTTCATATATTGTTGTGCGCACCTTGCACCCTGCTGGCAATGCCTCTTCAACCACTGCAGGTGAGCAAAAAGGTTTAAAGGTTTTTCATCAAACCTGCAGCAAAAATGAACATTTTGCACAAAATACAATATCATGCATATTTTCCAATAGAATTGTAACTGAAAAATTAGGACGAATTGTGCATATTAAGGCAGCTGACTGACTGTATGTGTGTGTGTGTGTGTGTGTCTTACCGGTGCTCCTCCTCTCTCTTGTGTGGGTATGTGCTTTCTTCTGGTCAGGGAAGCTGTGAGAGAAGTCCTTGTAGTAGCTCTGTTTGGTCTCCCCAATCACCTCGTTCTCTGGACAGAGACAAAATAACACACAAACTCACTGTCAACAAACACTGAGACTTATCTCATTATGGATAATACACTTCTACCGAATTCACTCAGGATTTTTTTTTATCTTCAAATTATGTCTCAAAAAGAGGTAAGATTAGAATTTATTCGTTGTAACATCCATTTCATTCATTTTAACCCATTAGGTCTTTTAGCTATGTTACTGGCCAAAATGTTGCTTAAGTCCTCTGAAGTCATCAGTATTCCTTCTCTGGGTACCGAGACTGAGTTATCTGGAAACTTTAAAGACTGACTGATGGATAACTAATGAGAATGTGAAAAAATCTTGGATGCTTCCATGCTCCAGCAAGCTGTTTATTACAAACACCTTAATCAAGTGTCTTCTGATCAGAGCAGGAGTTTAATCGGGTTACACTAACTGAGTTATGATGTTTATATGTGTCAACAGGTTACTGAGTTTTCTCAACACCAGCTGAGAGGAACAAAGTATGTCAGTGAGTGTCTCAGGTAGGTCTTAAATCAAATCCACATTAGACACAGACACACAACATCAAAAGCTCACGCAGGGATCACTTGTGGGCCATCAGCTGAGAAAATGTTTTGTTAAGTCAGAGTTTGAAACATTCAGTTGTTAAAGCAGGACGCTCCGTGAACTTTTGTCAGGGAAGGGGAATTCATTTTAAGCTGTTATGTAGTTACCATGTGAGTTTTTGCTCATCCGGATGGCTGGATGTTTGTCCAACTTTTTTATGTTGTGATAGATGAATAACTCGACTTTTGACCTGACCATTATTTCTATAACTTGCCATGCCCAACAAATGTGAATCTGAAGTCAGTTTACCTCTGCGCTCAGCTGATCATCAGACCAGAGACTGTTTAATGAATTAAGGGTGTGAGACTTGCTCAGAGAAACTCTTGCTTCCACGAAAACAGACTGACAGAGAATGGATGAAAGCCACTTGCCTAGAACAAAATATAAATGTAAAAGCAGCATTCTTTGGATTTTAAGCTTATTTACATATTTGTAACATGACCCATGTTACTAAATCTGTTTTGGTTTAATGGCAGTAAAGCTTTTACCATTTTTACTTTGTTATGGGTGTTTTCAATAGTTTTTACCCAGTGATACGTGGGTAATACAAAAGTCTTTATTTGAGCAATATATAGCAGTTTCACCACCCATAGCTGTAAATTGTGAGATGAGAATATATGTGTAGCTGTAGCTCAGGAGGAAGAGCAGTTGTCTACCAACAGGAAAGTTGGTGGATCGGTTCCAGGCCTCTCTATAAATATAAAGGAGAAAAAACTTTGTATATAACGATAAAAGTGCTGTGTGTGTGCTTGTGTGTGTGTATGTGTGTAAATAGATAAATGTGACTTGTTGTTAAAAGGGCTTTGAGTGGTCAACATACAGTACCAGTCAAAATATGGACACATTCACCCTTTAGATTTAGTGGGAAAGTGTGTCCAACCATTTGACCAGTACTGTATGACTAGAACTGCTCAAAATAGTTCACTTACCATAGTAAGGCTGGTAAGTCATAACTTCCTATATTTTTATCCCTGCTTTAACATTCGATCTGAGTATATCTAACTTACCTCTAATATTATTTCTTATCGTAGTTGTCAAGCTGACCTTTTAATCGGTTTAGACATCTATTATGACATTGCTGGACCAGTCAGTACAGATACATGCACAGCTGCGTTATGCTGTAGTTTTAGTTCGACCTGGTTATTTGATTGGACCGCTTCTCTAAGTACAAGCATGGGAGGGGAATTAAGTTATTATATTCAAGACATTCAGCTGCTTCTAACTTTCTCTATAGGAGATTATTTCACATCTAAATGTGGCTGAATTCTCTGTGCAGACATTGCATTTAAATAACTTGAAAGTTGATTTTGTCAGATGACGCTGCAGCTATAAAAACATTTATAGAGCAAAGTGACTTGTCTTGAAACTTTTTTGACATATAGTTTTAGTGGGCTGCTGTTCAATCATAGTTCCTGCCATGTTTAAACTTCTGACCAAAAGAAGAAGAAACAGAAAAAAAATATTTGAAAGTGAGCAGCTTCACTGGTAATTGGACTGCATTAATATAGACCTACACTTTACTGTTTTTACAAACAGATGCACTTTAGAGCATGTGCAGAACAGCTAGGACTAGTTGAATGACCTACATTCAGAAGTTATTTGACCTCTAATGACTGGGTGTGAGAGAAGTTTGAGTTCTTATTATTTTGGCTGGACTAAGATGTTTATGGACATTTTAAAACTATCACAAAAATTCAGTGTTTTCTTGTGTCATGTAAATATTCTCACATGTTTAACTTTAGCTTTTTGGATAATGATTTACTTCATAAAGATGCATGTATCTGTTCTTTAAAGATCATGTCTTTAAAGTGAACTCTGTCTTTGAGTGTGTGTGTGTGGGTGCGTGTGCGTGTGTGTGTTTCAGTAGATTAAAGCCACAGGACATCCACAGATATGTTCAAAGCCAATAAATTCTGAGCAAAGATTATAGGGAAGGGTGGGGTGGAGGGGGGTCTGTATTTAGAGAAAAAGAAGTGTAAAATATGTCACCATTGTTTCTCTTTGATTCAGAACACCCTGCCTCACTCATCTTTTTTGGTGGCTATGTATATGTGTACATACAAGCGGTCACACACACGCCTGCCAGTACAAACAATGTGATGGTGATTCAACAAAGTCTACCTCCAACATTTCCCTCTCCATCTGTGCGTCTCTCTCGCGCCCTGACATGTAGGAATTTGAGCATGAATTATACATAGCAACACAGCAGCCTTCCAGCGAGCACTCCCCTCAAACCAATAATGGACAGCATGACAACAGTATAATGAACTGAGCCACTTGACCCCCACTGAGCAGGGGAGCCGTCACATTTGGTATTTGCATCTCAATGATGCCAGGATTAATGGTGGCACCACTCCGTTCTACAGACATGGAAACAAAAATCAACTACGACTGACAATGAGTTGCAAAAAGTTTGTGTTGCTGGAATTTGGAGTCAGACTCAAGGTGTATGTGCCTGCCTGATTTCCTCCTGTCTCTTTTTAATCAGCAGGGATTCATTACATGGCTAATGAGAACTGACACCAGTGTTTATTGATGATGAATACATGGATCTATTAGAGTTGGAGACAGTTTACCTTATAATTCAACAACACACAAAAAGCCCTTTCATGCTTCCAGTTACAGCTCAAATTACTTGCCAATGAAAAGGAAAACAAAGATTTCACAGTTAAGTTTTTTTTTCTTCTTCTTTTTCAAAGAAATAAACTTGCCCTCCTTGCAACATCTGGATAGACTTCCCAGTGGTGAGATGACACTGTATCCTTTAATATGGCCCTGCAAGGCCTCATTTCAGTCTTTTTCACAGACAGGGGGTAAGTCAGAGCCCTGACCAGCAAATTTAAGTCTCCACTGGCTCATGTTTTTCAGCATTTCGTTTATAGAAGCTAAATAAAAAATTAAGACACAGTAGTTCATCTCAGAAACTCCACATTGCAGAAATTAAAAATCAAAAGTTATTGTTTTTTCTTTCTTTCTTTCTTTTTCTGAGACATTTGGGAACATTTGTTTAATAACCATATGCCAACTTTAATCCCCTGACTTCTGCAAAACATTGAAAATTAAATGTTGCCACTCTTAATAGCTTATTAAAAACTTAGCTGTCAAGATTTTAACTGGTGAAAGGAGAGATTTCACCAGTCCTGACTTAGCCACACTTACTAACATTCAGTCTTCAAATTACTTAAAAATAAATAAATAAATAAAAATGAATAACTAAGAGTGAAAACCTCCAATGCTTACTTTTAAAGCCCATTGAGGTCTTGCCCTGTGATATATCTTTGACCTTAAGTCATGGGATAACATGCCATAAGACATTAGTGCTTCAAACTCAGCTTCCTGTTTATTTTTATCCAAACAACAAACCTTTAGAAATTGTGAAATTTGTATCTGTTCTTATTTGACTGAGTTTAATTTATTTTTAATAGCACATGTTATTTCTTTTTTTTATGAATAAAACACCTAACATTGATTTGAAAAGTGAAGTACTTACAACATTTATATTAGTATAATTCATTTCTCTGAAAAGTTGGAGTACTGTAATGAAGTGATTTACCTACGGAGTCTATCTCTAGCAGCCGCTGGAGGTCGCTGATGCTGCGGATCTCACTGCGAGAAAGACGCTCCAGCAGCTCCCGAGGGAGAGGAGACTCCTGTGGGATGAAAAGTTAGTTAGTTTTATTTATTTATTTATTTATTTGGGTTGAAATATAGTCCTGCATCCACTAGTGCATACAAAATGGGATATGATGATCACAAAATCATTGTTTACCCCAAAAAAGCTTTCAAGAAGTTTTGGTAGCGGCTTTGCCAGAAAACTATGTGCGTAAAAAGAATGTTTTGTGCGTAATTACGCAGAGCGGATTCACTTTTTTACGTGCAACATAAAGCTTCAAAGGAAGGCTCAGCCCCAAAATAATTTAATGTGACAGAAATTTAGGCAACAGAAAAGATCACATTTTATATGCAGCTCACCTCAGCTGCGGTGCGTAACAGACAAAGAAAGCCGGCGAGGAGGTGGTAGACTGCGACTTTCATCTCCTCTCAGATCCTCTGCATCGACACCAGGATGGGGCGAATGTCCACTGGAGGAGCCGGGCTGTCGCTCCTTGATCTCGAAAGCCTTGAACCATCCCTCGGGAGAATAGACCACTTCCACAACTTCAATGAAAGTGCTTTTGAAACGTCAAATAATCTGTTGAATCCTAAATAAAGCTAGAAGAGTAGTCGTGCATCCAGTGAATTTCCTCAAAGAGTGACCAAGCCTTCAAGTCACAAATGCAAAAACCACAAATCGCCGAGTTTCACAACCATTTTCAGTCTAGTTTGACGCAGAAAGCCCACCATTGGTAAGTCCAGGCGTTTTTGTTGTTGTTGTTTGTTTGTTTTGGCACAGAGAGAGCAGGTGCTGATGGAAGGATAGGAACTTCTTTACATCCACACATCCAGTAATATCCACTATTTTGTCCTCCTTATAATCCAGTCCAAAATCTCACAGGTATGCTGCCTGCAGCATTTGAGCCACTTGGTAGTTTGTTGCAAATTGTTCGCCAAACATGAATTTTCGCCCAATTTTTCGCCAAATTTGAATTACCCTAAACTAACTGAGCAGTTTTTTAAGTACTAAGCATACATGTTATCAACAAAGAGAAACTGTTCCCCGCTTTGCAGCCACAGAAGAATTTGATTTCAGCTCCCTGCGGTCCTGTGATCTCCGAAGTGAATGAAGTCGGGATGCTTTCAGTCACAGGATATAGCTGTGCGCGTCCTCGCTTCACTCTACTGCGAGCGCGCTTTTGCATTATAGCGCGTAGTTGTAGACCAGTCAGGCAACTGCTCCTTTTGACCCCATTCACATAACTTGCCAAATTATTTAATCACTAGAAACTGATGTCTACTTTAAAGTTGTTCTTATGGGTTATTGGCCTCAAATATTTATTTGTGCTTCCTCCATGAATAAGGGGTAAATTTGGACCTTTGAATCACATATTGAGCTAATGAAAGTAAATGATCAGAAACGGAAGTGATCAGCTTCAGAATCTGCATGAAGCTTAATTATTTAAAGGGCAAAGAAAGGGAGAACAACTTGAACAAGCTGCTTTCACAGTCAATAGCACCATCTCTCCTATAAACACACACACATAGAAATAAAAGAGTGTGTGGGACAGTTCAGTGACCCCCTTATACGAGTGTCCAGACTGTGACAAAATCGACAGAGAGAAATATGGAAAGACTGTCTCCTTCTATTCTTTCATGGTGTCAAATAGTCTTAATCAGCCAGTGTTGGGAGGCTTCAAATCCATAAAAAAAAAGTTTTGAAATTGTCTTACAATATGATCAAAGTCACATCATCACATCATAGTTTAAACTCTTTAGCCAAACTGTTCATACAGGTGGACTTTTAAGGCATCCCCAGAATATCTTTGAAAATGTTAAATTAAAAAATGTTGTGCACACAAAAGGAATATCCTGACCAATGGAATAAATTCCCCTGGTTCATCAGCTGCAAACACTCATGATTTTGTCTCTTGTTAAAGTGAGTTTAACAACCACAAAAGGAAGATAGAGATAACAATAATAATGACTGTCATATGCCAGAGAAATTAAGGTTTACTTTAATAATTTCTTGGGTCAATGGGGTATGTTTTTGAGTAAATGTGAAAGCCTTTTTTTTCCTCATCTGAAGCTTCATAAAGAGGCACTGGAATTTGGAATCCAGCTTAAAGCATTCAAACATACACACTTATGCTCCTTTTGTCTCCTTCTTTTTCTCGTGCAGAAACTCCTTTAACCTTATGGCACACTAAGAAACATTAACAGTTAGTTACAATGGCTCAGTCTTTAAGGTTCCTGTGAGGTCAAAGAAAAGAGCAAAATAAAGGAGAGGAAAATGAGGAGAAGATGAAAAGCTCTTAGTGCAACAATGGCAAAGAAGAGATAAGCTCGTTGATACCGAGATGCAGTCCATTTGGATGAAAGAAGACAACAGTGTGTGTTTGTGTATACGCATGTATGTGCATGTGCGTGTGTGGTGTGCAAGTGGGGAAAATCCAGCTTGTGTTGGACCAAACTTTCTCCCAATTACAACCCATTTAGGCTGACAGAGGTTAATGCCATCACAACAAGAATCCACCCCTGTCACTAACCCACCACATCGCCCTGAAAGGCTTCAGTGTAACCAACAGACACACACACAACATCTAACACATGCACACACAGCAAGACAAAGAACCGGAATGATGCAGAGGAAATGGGTCAGAACCGACTCGGATGTTGAATGGCATCACTGGTGCCGCGACGCTGTTTCTTCCTCCTGGCAACAGCTTCTTCTTTGAACTCTCCGGTGCATCCAAGCTGTTTTGTCACCTTCTTTCTTCTTCTTTTCTTCTGTTCCAACGTTGTTGTCTGTCTTTGGGCCAGCAGGGCTTCCTTTCCATCTGGGTGTTGCCGGTGAAGAGGAGAAACATGAACTTTTAACATTTTTCCTGCAAAATCTATGTTTTACTTAAAGGTGGAAATAGGCACAGCCAAAGTGCTGTATTTGTAAAGTATTATGCACAATATCTCTAAGAGATCCCTTTTTTTTTCCTCAGTACGGTTCCATTTACTCTCCTCTGGTATTTTGCTCTCATTGTTCATTTTAGCCAATAAAGAAAAAACTAAAGGAAGAGGAAAAAGTTTTCAGACTTAATTGTCAGAAGTAGTTGCTGACTATACTAAACGTTAGTCAGGATAATCCACCACAGACTCCTGCCACATAACTGTCTTCTAAACATTCCTTTGTGTGGAGAGGTCTGTACTCTAACAGAGTAGGGTTAAACAAACTGGATGGTGCATGTAGCAGATAAGTCACTGACTTATTTAACTTTAAGCCACCCAAATCTCTGGGTCAGCAAAAGTTCTAACTCAGGCAGCATTCACTGTGGTTGCTGTTGGCTAACAGTAAAAGAAAAGCTGAACTTAACAAGTTGGTGTCAATTTAATTCCATCCTTTGATTAATACATTAAATCCAGCTCTTCCAAGAGAGTTTATTGGGTTTTGTCCCCCACTAATATTTACTCCACTAAATTGCCAGTAAATAGTACTTTCTTTACTACGACTGAAGGTGAAAGAAAAAGAAAACAAGTATAGCTTGTTGGGAACAGTTAGCAAGAGAAAGCTTCTTCTCTCTGAAATTAACATGGCAGCATGATTTAGGATTGCAAAGCTACATCTGTGAAATACCACAAGACCTCTGGAACAATGTCCTTTGAAGTGATGAGACCAAAATGCAGTTGTTTGGCCACAATGTCCAGCACCATGTTTGGTTAAAACTAAATACAGCATATCAACAGAAACACCTCATACTAACTATCAACCACAGTAGTGGAGGTCATGATGAATTTGGACTTGTTTTGCAGCCACATAACATCCTAAAGAAACAGATTACTTTAAGTTACAGCTGCGGAATGTGGTTCTACACAAGCAGTTGTATCATGGAGTTTACTTGGGTTTTGTAAAATACATCTGCGCGTTGGCTTCATTAAATAAGTGTAAAATGTCATGTCTTGTTGATCTGGGGATGTACTGTATTTGAATAATTTAAAGAATATCTTGACACATCAACCAAATCAACCATCATTTTCCCATTAGCTATTTTATATTCTTTGAAGTTCTTGTCCTATAGATGCAGACTGCCACCATATTGGGGATGCGTGATTGCATTTGGAAACTGATGTCCTGTAAGTGAAGAAAGATGCAATAACATGAAAATATAAGTCATGCAATGCAGAGAGAAATAAAGTTAATTCACCAAGAGATGGAACATTTTTATGAGAAGGATGATGGTTAAAGCCATTCTCCAATCTGATTCACAACAGTGGAAAAAGATCCGTAATAAACATCTTTTTCTCACATTCTCTTTATTCCAGCCAACAGTAGTTGTTAAAGCACTTTCCAGGAGTCAGAAAGGATTTCTCTGTGAAACTCAAATTAAGTCCACTGTTGGACACCAGCCAAAACACATTGTGTTGAGAATGAATGTTTGGTCATCAGCCAACTGAGGATTTATCCTGGATTACCATCTAAAACATGCTGGTATTTACCAATATGTAAAGTCACCCAACCTCCACCACCCCACACCCACTGTCTGTTCACCACAGGCCACAAGAGAGAAAGCTTTATTCAAGTCTGATTGGAAGAGTGAAAACACAGGACCCTTGTGTCGTGTGAACTCAGTCATAAAGACAGAGTCAGCTTATCTGGAGGGGGCATACAGTAAGTGGACTTCCCACCTATCAGATTTACTAACTAAACTACAAAGCTCCTAGAGAACACATGATGCCACAACCACTGCAAACATCTCAGATTGTGTTTCATGAATAAAAGAAATAATTCATTTTTCTCAATATTGCAGGTGGGTCTGGAATTTTATTAAAACACACATGGTGACAGAGAATCATGGGTTCAAAGTGCAAGCTATGTTATATTTAATTATGAAATACTGAAAAAGTTCTTAATTCAGACCTTCCTTGGCTACCATTTCATCCAATATTACTAATATAATTAAAACATCCAAGATTGAATCACGTAACTTCCATAGTGAGGATTATATTATACAGACAAAATAGCAACAGCCAGATA